>NC_080390.1:19431867-20031867 GCF_028751815.1 Salvia miltiorrhiza | reverse complement strand
AAATGATGGCATTGCATGATTTTTTTTTGTCTCTGATTGCTTGCATGTTTTTGCTTAGATATTCTCTTGCATTTTTGTATTGCGTTTTGGTTGTGCTAACCCTTGTATCGAGTCTTGTCCGTTTTGTTTGTGTTTGTCTTTTGGGAATAATTGCATGTGCACGCTTGAGGACAATCGTGTTTAAAGTGTGTGCGTGTGATGAGCCCATGTTTGTGCTCGTTTTTCATGTCTGTTTAAGGTCTAGATAGAGTCTTTTTCCTTTGTTTTGCTAGAGTCAGTCGCCTGGGAGGGCGTTGTTCCAGGGCAGGCCCGTTCTTTGGGCAGAAGGTGCTTTTAAGGCATAATGTCACTGCATTCCGCGAAAGATTCACGAGTTTGAAGCAGAGGAGTTTGGGACACTCAAAAGCTTGTTTTGAAGATCAAAAGTCCGAGAAGCAGGATCTTGGGCAAACCGACCTTTTGCCCATAAGTACCGCGCGGGACCCAGTTGCATCAGAAGATGATCGTGGGCAGAAGGTACTGAAATGCCAGAGCAGCGAAGTTGGCCTTGCCAGAGAAATCAAGCTGCCAGCGGAATCAAAGTGCCAGAGCAGCGAAGTCGGCTTTGCCAGAGAAATCATCCGAGCAGCGGAATCAGCTGGGCAGAAGGTACAGAAATGCCAGAGTAGCGAAGTCGGCTTTGCCAGAGAAATCAAGCTGCCAGCGGAATCAAAGTGCCAGAGGAATCATCCGAGCAGCGGAATCAGCTGGGCAGAAGGTACAGACGGGGCAGAGAAGAAGAGTGCAGATGATGTAGATAAGGAACGATATCCAAAACCTTATCCCTTAAGGTTTGGATAAGAACAAATCAGCCTCCAGATCTGGATGCAATCGTGGGCAGGAGGAGCCCTAATTCCAGCCCACTCCTTTTGGGCCCAGCCTGTGTAGCCCTAACTCATGCCTATAAATACCACATGGCTGTGAATCATTCGAGGAAGAGGAGGAAGAAGAGAGAGAGAGTGGAGCACGAATTTTGAGAGACCGTTGCTGTAGTTTTACTTTCCATAGTTAGGTAGGAGTAGTCGCCCCTTATGGGCATAGTTGTTTAATTTTTCTGTTCATGTTTTCTGCGGCACTTTTGGCCGTAAGTACCCTTCTTCCTTAAGTAAGTTTCTATTTCAGTTTTTACTTTATGTTTTCCTTTATGTCTTTTGCTTGTGTTATTTACTTTATGTTTGGCTAAGTTTTATATTCTGATTTGGGCAAGATGATCTAAGCATGAACATCTAACTCGAGAGGTCTAATTTGGGCATAATAACTGTATGAGCATATTCCCGATACACTAGGTTTGATTCCAAAAAGGTTGTAACAACTTGGTTAATTAATTGGTCACTAGTTAACTAGGGAGTTCTGGCCACAAGTAATACTTTGGGCAAAAGGCGAGTTGCCATCGACCTCCAAAATAGTACAACGAGTGTTAGAGCCGTGACTGCTGTGAAATATCAGCGTAAGAGTCAAGTGGGTCTATCTAGATCTTAAAGCATTCTGGGCAAAGCACAACTAGCGATAGACCATCGCAGAGAGTGTGGATGTTGCCTGGGGTAGTTGATTTCCATTAGCTGACCCTTCTAAGGGATCATAAACTGAAAGGATAGATTGGGCGAGGGGTTTTTGCGTGCGTGACGAGTGACAATAGGGGCGCAACAATTCTTATGCCTGTAACCACTGATATGCGAATATAGTGATTTATTTTTGCACCAATGATCGAGTGTCTAGTTCATGTTTAGTGATTCGAACCCAAGTCAGGATTGTTTTGTTATTTGATTCGTTTACCTTTGTTATTTCAGTTTTAGTTGGAAACCCCGTTCTGCCCATAACCACGTTTTGGTCAGAACACTGCAGAAAACAAAACCTTTTTAGTGACACCTTTGCAGGAGAAGTTACTACTCAGTTCCCTGTGGATTCGACTCTGGACTTACCACTAGCTAGTCTAGTTGTGGGCACATGATATTTTATTTGCGCGAAGCTAAAATGACAACTCCATCAGTTGTCTCAGAGCCGATTGTTTTTGAGACTTATTCTCCTGAGAGAGATCATGATCCGTTTTCATCCTTATCACTCATGCCATTTCCCAGTGCCAATTTCCCATCATGGGATTTTACTTCGGTGACGATGCCTTTGCCAGTACCGCCCTCTGAAATAGCACCGTCTATTGTGGTTGCTGAGCCGCCGATTGAGATTGTGCCTTTTAATCCATACCCAAGGGTTACTCCCTTGCCTGAGCCGGGCACTTTGGCTTTCCAGACATATATGCACGCGATTCTGTATCCGCCATCCCGAGATGCCCAAGAGTGAGGATCGCGGCCTGCACGACTCGATAGCGATGAGGACGATCCCGAGATGACGGTTGGTTACGGACGGACTCAGCCCCTGCAGCGTAAGACGGCTGCCAATGGCGAGGAGACTTGGGTACCTGTTCCCGAGGTGCCTGTCTATGGGCCAATGATGGATACTGATGTGGAGGACGAGACGGATGATGACAGCGTATTTCGCTTAATTGATGAATACCAGGATGAAGAGATTGAGCCGAGGGAGAACATGCAAGCGGATGATGCGGAGGGAGGAGTGCCTGGAGCTGATGATGGGCGATGATCATGCTGTTTAGCATAGATGCTTAGTACTTATGATGCCAGTATAGATGGAGCATCATGGTAGTATTAGGGGATTGTTTTGATGTACATAGATCCCAACTTTTGTTAAAAAGACCTTGAATAGGCAATTTTTCACTATATATGATGATGACCAGAGGGTCTTAAAATTTTTACTTGATGTTGATGTTGCTTGACTTGATGTTGATGTTGCTTGACTTGATGTGTGATGATAGAATTGAGTAACCGATGAATGAGAACTATGAGATGATGAGAAATACAATAGAGTAGAAGTAAAGAGAGCTTACGTTGGGAGAAACCTAATCGAGTGGGTATAGATTTTAATTGATGAATTACTATAGATAACGTAAGTTTACAAAGAGCCCGTAGGGCATATTAGTGAATTGCCCCATGCGGGAGGATTTTCCGCGTTCCTAGTGATTCCGCTGGAAAAGTGATTCCTCTGGAGAAGTGATTCCGCTAGAGAAGTGGTTCCTCTGGCAAGGCCGTTCCTCTGGCTTTTTGATTTCGCTGCGCTTATGAGCGATTCCGCTGACGAGCGATCCCGCTGATGAGCGATTCCGGTGGCGAGCGATCCCGCTGACGATTGATTCCTCTGAGGAGTGATTCCTCTGCTCTGATATGTTGATTTCTCTGATGGACCATGCCCCTCAGATTTTTTTTTATATTTCGTTTCTCTGCTCTGCACAGTAACATAGAGAGTTTAGTTCCAGGGTTAATGTGAATTCTCATTTCCTTATAGTATGCCTCCGAGAAGACAAAATCGAAACCGAGTAGAAGAGGAAGAGGAGGAGGAGGAACAGAGAGATCCCACACCACCACCTCCACCTCCTCCACAGCAAGAGAGGAGAGTAGAAGAGCTCTTTCTACGACAAAACCCACCTACTTTCAGCGGAGCTGGAGATCCCGCTGAAACGGAAGAATGGATCAGAAGTATGCAAATGATCTTTAGATTCCTTAGATGTAATGATGCCGAGCGCCTCATGTTCATGTCTTACCAGCTCAAGGGGTCCGCAGATTATTGGTGGGAGGCCAAACAGAAAACTTTAACCCCAGATCAAGTAGATGAACTTACGTGGGAGCAATTCAAAGTAGCTATCTGTGAGAAATACATACCGCGTAGCTATCGCAAGAAGAAGGAAATGGAGTTCGTAAGTTTGAAGCAAGGGAATAAGACAGTAGCCGAATACGACCGATTGATCTGTGACTTAGCTCGATATGCACCATATTGAGTAGATACTGATGAGAAGATGTCAGAGTTGTTTTGTGCCGGTTTGAAGCAGGAGATTCGAGTTGTTTTAGCAAGTCAGAGCACACTTACGTATGCTGAAGCACTGAACAGAGCACTAGATATGGAGCTGGCAATGCAGCCAGAGAAGACGAGTCAACCCTCTGTACTCCAACTGAACCCGAATGCTCAATCGGGGAGTCAATCCTTTTATGGACAAGGACAGAAAGGTAAAAGAAAGTGGGACGAGAGAAACCAAGGTCCCGAGAAGCCGTGGCAAGGTCAGAATGCGCCACATTTTTCTCAATGTAAAGATAAACGACCTTATGCAGCCCCAACGGCAGCAGCACAAGGACCAAGAGGGATACCTCCCTGCCCAAAATGCAATAAGTTACATTTGGGAGAGTGCAGGATGGGAACAAATAGCTGTTTCACCTGTGGAAGAGTCGGACATTACTCCAACCAATGCCCGAACCGACAGCAAAGTAGAACCGGTGGAAGACTGAAACCATTCCAGCCGCAGCTCAAGGCCATGGAAGGAGTCCTACCGCTACCACAGCCAGCACGCCAGCAGTCAATTCACCGACAACATCAGCCGGGGAGACAACCAGCTGGCCCGCAGGCGAATCAACAGCAACATCATCAAAGAATGTTTGCGATCGATCAGAAAACTCAAGGCCAGAATCGGGGCAATGTAACAGGTATAGGCGAGATGAAAGGTGTATCCATAGTAGTTTTGTTCCAACACTGGAGCATCGCATTCTTTTATCTCTCACACGTGTGTAGATACTTTAGAACTGAAAGTAGAGCCTGCTCCATAATGTCTGAAAGTGACTACACCCATAGGCAGAACTACTACGGTTTCACACGTTTGTCCTAACGTAGAATTCGAGTTAGGAACGTTAAAGCTTGAGGCCAAAAATCTGAGGTTGATGCCTATGTGGCATTTGGATATAATTTTGGGAATGGACTGGTTGGAAGAGAACCATGCGAAGATACAATGCAAGGAGAGACAGATATCATTCCAGCCACCTGGCCAAGAGCCTACTTCCTTCATTGGCATTGAAGAAAAATGGAAGAAGACGCCAATCATCTCGGCTTTGCGAGCCAAGAAGCTTTTGCAAAGGAAGGATACGACCGCGTATGTCGTATATTTAAACCAGAAGGAGGAATCCAAAGCGGATATTGATGACGTGCCAGTTGTGCGAGAGTACAAAGACGTTTTCCCTGAAACTTTGCCAGGTTTACCACCTGATCGACAGCTTGAGTTTACGATAGACCTCGAACCTAGAGTCGCGCCGATGTCGAAAGCGCCATACAGGATGGCCCCAGCAGAATTGCAAGAATTGAAGCTGCAACTCCAAGAACTTCTAGACATAGGTTTTATTCGACCTAATGTTTCCCCGTGGGGAGCGCCGGTCCTTTTCGTTAAGAAGAAAGATGGTAGCTTGAGGTTGTGTATCGACTACAGGGAGTTAAACAAAGTGACGTTGAAGAATAAGTATCCGTTGCCCCGGATCGACGATTTATTTGACCAACTTCAAGGAGCATGCACGTTTTCAAAAATCGATTTGAGAACGGGATACCATCAATTGAAGGTACGAGCAGAAGACATCCCGAAGATGGCTTTTCGCACAAGATACGGACACTCTGAGTTCACAGTTATGCCTTTTGGACTGACGAATGCCCCCGCAGTATTTATGGATCATATGAACCGAGTCTTTCACGAATACTTGGATAAGTTCGTGTTAGTTTTCATAGACGACATACTAATTTACTCGAGGGGTAAACAAGAGCATGAAGAGCTTTTGAAGATTGTTTTGGAGAGATTGCGAGCTGAAAAGCTTTATGCTAAATTCAGCAAATGCGAGTTTTGGCTCGAAGAAGTTAATTTTCTCGGCCATATCATTTCGGCGAGAGGGATTGAGGTAGATCCGGCGAAAGTACAGGCAGTACAAGATTGGAGATCGCCGACTACGCCACATGAAATTCGTAGTTTCCTAGGATTAGCAGGGTATTATCGGAGATTCATTGAGGGCTTTTCAAAAATTGCTAAGCCAATGACGTACCTGCTAAAGAAGAAAGTTAAGTTCGAGTGGACGGATGATTGTGAACGAAGTTTTCAGGAGCTGAAAAAGAGACTCACTACTGCCCCAGTGTTAGCCGTACCCAAGGCAGATAAGGAGTATGCCGTGTACACAGACGCGTCGAAGAATGGTCTAGGATGTGTGCTTATGCAAGAGGGAAAGGTTATAGCATACGCTTCACGGCAACTAAGACCGCATGAGATGAATTACCCAACGCATGATTTAGAGTTGGCAGCAGTAGTACATGCCTTGAAGATTTGGAGACACCACCTCTACGGAGTAAGGTGTGAGATTTACACAGATCACAAGAGTCTCAAATATTTCTTTGAGCAAAAGGATCTGAATATGCGACAAAGAAGATGGCTGGAATTGATAAAAGATTACGATTGTGGAATCAATTACCACCCGGGAGAAGCCAATGTCGTGGCCGATGTGTTGAGCAGGAAGAATCAGGTGGAGTTAGGATTTCTCCTTACTCAAGAGAAGAGCCTGATCAGAGAGTTCGAGGAGATGAAATTGGAGGTAGTAATACCACCCCAGACGGCAGAGGTCATAATTGCTACGCTGAGTATTACCCCCGACCTACGATCGAGGATTGTCACAGCGCAGAGGGAGGATGAGAAGTTTGAGAAGCTACGATCAAAGATTCGAATCGAGAAGATGGAAGGATATCATGAAGCGGCCGACAACGCCATCATGTTCGAAGGACGATTATGTGTGCCTAATATAGAAGAGTTAAAGAATGAAATCATGAGCGAAGCTCATGACACACCCTACGTTGCACACCCAGGAAGTACAAAAATGTACCAAGACTTGAAGACAAAGTTTTGGTGGGAGGGCATGAAGCGAGAGATTGCATCCTTTGTTGAGAGATGTTTAGCATGTCAACAAGTGAAAGCACTTCACCAACGACCCTATGGCAAGTTACATCCACTAGAGATTCCTGAGTGGAAATGGGACCATATAGCTATGGATTTCGTGACTGGATTTCCAAAGTCGAAAAGAGGGAACACGGCCATTTGGATAATCATTGATAGATTGACGAAGAGTGCACATTTCATACCGATTCCGATCACTTATGGATCCGACAAGCTAGCCCAGATTTATATTCGCGAGATAGTACGATTGCATGGAGTACCGATGACGATCACATCGGATAGAGATTCGAAGTTCACATCGAGATTCTGGATGAGCATGCAGAAAGAGTTGGGTACTAAATTTAATTTTAGTACGGCGTTTCATCCGCAAATGGATGGACAGTCCGAGAGAACCATACAAATCTTAGAGGATATGCTTCGAACTGTTGTGTTGGATAGATGAGTCCAATGGGAGCAAGTTTTGCCCCTAATTGAGTTTGCGTATAACAACAGCTTCCAATCAACCATCAACATGGCTCCATATGAGGCCCTTTATGGAAAAAAGTGCAGATCCCCGTTGTATTGGGATGAAGTTGGAGAAAAGAAGATACTGTCGCAGCCCGCAGACCCGACACTAGTAATAGTGGGGTACGAGTATCGATACGACTATTTTTAAAGAATAAAAGATAAGAAGAACTAGGTGAACGTCATGCGGAAGCTCACGTAAAAGCATGCTAAGGAAAAACTTCATAAAATTAGCCCAAGGGTAAAATCGTCAACATTGTCATAACTTTTTAATTATCAGGAATTTCACGAACAAAAACAAAACGCGTATAGTTCATTTTTCATAAGGAAGCATAATTTGCAGAGTATCGCAGCAAAAGGCGAACCGATTATATGTATGAAGACACATAACCGTGAGTGTATCGCTTGATCTCAAAAGAAACTAAGTAATTCAAACATCAAGACTCTATTATCATAGAGGCAAAATAGTAATTTAATTTACATCATTTGAAACTCTCCCCCATTAGCACCAGTCCAATCTCACTCCCAGCTTAGCCTGCACATTTAGAAATATATGCAGGGCGTGAGTACATAATACTCAGTGGGCAAATGCCGAAAAACAAGAAAGGTGCTCATAGAGCTATAGGTTTGAAGCTTGCCACATCTCAGCAACACACAGAAATAAATTAGCATTAAAGAATCTGTGCATGCAGTTTTCACAATCAACATCATAAATAAGTGTCTGCAGACAAAGTATACGTCATGTATGTACCGCATCTACAACTCATCATTATAATTAAGGTACTGAGAAGTAGGCCTCCCTCTCAAGTACCGTGACCGGCCGACCCGAAGACGGCTCACAGTCACCTCTGTGCACAAAATCCCGCTTGTGGCAGGACCGAATTCGTCTCATCAGTAGAGGGTAACACACAAGCTCAACATCAAAAATTGGCAAGTCAAACAGTTCTCAAATATCATTTATCTCAAAACATTTGTTAATCTCATAACATCATTATATCATTAAATCATTTTAGAAAGCTCGGATAATATTTGTACTATTGCCCACCTGAAGTCCTTCGCTTAATCTGGAAAGAAATCAGGCAACTTACTTCTTCGTCTCGCTCGGGCCTTCATACGTCATCATCACATCGTCATCGTCATCGAAGGTTCATGTGATAAAACAAACCTTAGTCAGAAACTCAAATTCTAAATCCAATCTCTTCTTTACTCTAACTTCTCACTCAACATCTATTTACCTGTTAAAACTCAATCCCTAGGTATACTTGGCTTCTAAGGATTCACACGTCCAATTTTCGACTTAACTCTCAACTCGACTCAAACTTATAGCAAACAAGCACATAAACAAGTATAAACACTTAGGCATATTAAAACACACATAGACAAGTCGAAAACAAGCTTTACTCTGCACTGACTCAACTTTAAAACCTCACCAGACTCTGTACAGACCTCTACTGGGGTCGTAACTCATACCAAAAGAAACCTCTTCGAGTCTAGTTTCATTTAAAAAAAAGTAGGATCAAAAACTCCAAGTATTTTAGGAGATATGACTGTTTTACTACAGTCTACCATAATCGGCAGTTTTTAGCAACCGAAAAGTTTGATTTTTGAAAAATAGTAAACGTTGTCAAAACGGTCTGAAATTTTGTGGGTACTTAGCTAAGACACTCAGGTCTCAACCATAAAAATTTGGGTTCCATAATGCTAAGGAAAGCTACTGGAAACGATGACTCTATTGGCTACTCACCGAACAATTCGGCAGAATGTAGCAGTTTTAGTTTTACATTTTATAAAAATATCAAACGAAGTCCAAATGACTTGAAATTTTACCGGTGTGCTCAAGACTCTCAAATATACCTACCATAAAATTTTCAGGGCGTTTGGGTATCAAGAACCCCTCGAAAACAGTAGGTCAGTGGGTCGTGAAAAAACGACTCCGAAACATACACACAAGTAAACATGCTCAACTCAACAATTATACAAAGCAAACACATCAAAACTCATTTTAAGCACTTAAAGCACTTAAAAACATTCAAATACATCAAAATACTCGTAATACTCAATCTCGACTCTTTTCTTTCATCATCCACTCAAATCTCATAGAAAACACTTCAACGAACATATCTAACAAATTCCTTTTCAATTTCATGCTCGAAATTTCTCAAATACTCAAATACGATCATTTACATCATATAACTCATTATTCTCATATTTACTCTCTTTTTATCATAAAAACTATATTTATTACATTTTTATGAAAATCCATGTATCAACATAAAACTCTTAGCAAAACATGGATAAAATTCTCATAATGATCATAGAGCAAATTGAACCTTATTTTATCAAGCATCAAACTCACCTCATATAAAAACTCAAAAATCATACAAACTAAACTAAGCCAAAATTTTATTTAGCCTACAATAGACTTAATCAAAAATACAAAGACACTACTATCATGCTTAAAAACATATATCTCAAGCAAAATCACTTAAATAACACATAGACTAAAAAGTCCTAATTTTTACTAACTAACTCTTTGAAATTTTTACAAACACATACAAATCTTTAATCAACTCATAGATCTTTCATTTTTAACCAATTATTTTCACATCAAAACCATCAATTCACCAATAAGGGCATATATACACATATCCCTAATTTTAGTAAACTAACCCACATCAAAAACCCCAATTGACATCATATACTCAAATTAATCCATCAATCATCATCATCTACACCTCATAAACTCATTTACATCATCAATTTATCATTTAACTCATTAACTCAAAAGTTACCATTTTTGGGGTAAACTAACTTCCATCAAAGTTTCACATCTCATGACACATATTTCACAACATATATCAAACATCAATACACATCACATAACTCTTATTTTTCACCCCCAAACAAGAAAAGAAAAAGAAAATTTTTGAAAGGGGTGAAGACCCACTTTTTCGAAAATTTGGAAAAGAAAAGGGAGGGGTGATTTTCTTGCTCATCTTTCAAGAATACACTCACATAACATCTTTCAAACAAGATTTTAGGAAAGACATGGTTACTCACCCAAGTTCTTACCAAAGTTTCTCACTTTCTCACTCTACTTTGGAGCTTCTTCTTCAAGGATTTTCTTGATCAAATTAGGATAGATAGTGTTTATGGAAAGTTTTAGAGTGATGTGAGGTGTTTGGTAATTTTGTTGGAAGCTTCGAAGGTTTGCTCTAATGGAGGAAAATGGTGGAAGTGTGAGGTGAAGAAGATGAGTGTATGTATGTGTGTTGGGCGAAAATTGTAGTGAGGGAGAGAGGGGTGATGGCCGAAAATTTAGTGAGGGAGAGAGAGGTTTGGCTTTTGCAAGATTGAGTTTGATCTTGCATATCTTATGCAATATTTGGTAATTAATGGTCTTCTCTCTCTAATCTTTTCTCTCTCTCTCTCTAATCTCTCTCTAATCTCTACACTCTCATCTCCACTCTCTCATCCTCTATACTCTCAATCTCTACTCTCTCAATTCCATACTTAGCAAAATTGAGACATATAACATATGGTATGGGAAAATTAAATAAAGTGTGAAGGGTGATTAGTTAAAAATCACAAAACTATGGTAAAGTCACTCATTAATAAAATACCATAGTATAATTATTCATGTGACCAAAATAATGATCATAGCACTATTATTAGTGCACTCACTCAACTATAATATTCCTCTTCGTAGAAAAAAAAATAATTTAAAAAAAAAATATTATGCCCGGAAAAATTTTCATAAACCGGCGTCATTCGATTTCTCGATAAAAATAACCCATACATGCTTTGGAAACTCAATCAAAATTCCAAATGCAAAAGTCTCGAATAAAAATCATAATAACTCGGTCACAGTGACACACATCACGAAAATCACATAATCGATTAGTCACGTAATTTCACATAATGTCACATTAAAGCAGTCGGCAAACAAACAAACTAGACATCTCTCGGACCGACTCTTTTCATCAGGGTTCTCACTCTTTCTTCCTTGACTCTAGGTCAGACTCATTATACCTATTCTCTTTAATAGGTCAGTCAAACTCTGATAACTCAGTATCTGGTAAATCTATTCCCGGTAATCGGAAATAAAATCTCAACTCAATTCTATCAGCATCTCTATCTCAGCTCATTTCTCGAATCTCATCATTCTAACTCTATCCTCGGTTTAGTCACTCGTATCTCTATTTAAAAGACAAACTGTCTTATCTTGTTCATAAAAAAAAAATAATCTCGCATCTCGACATCTCAGTTCTCTCAATAGTGTTAAGACACTATCTCACATCATAGGAAAAGTACGGGGTGTTACAGATACTTGGTCCTGAGGCCATAGATGAGATGATCACCATTGTCCGACAGATTCGGCAGAGGCTTAAAGAAGCACAAGACCGTCAGAAGTCTTATGCGGATACTAGGAGGACGGAGATTCATTTCGATGTGGGTGATAAAGTTTTTCTTAAAGTTTTCCCATCTCGAGGAGTACACCGTTTTGGAGTCAAGGGGAAACTGAAACCAAGATTTGTTGGGCCATATGAGATACTAGAGAAAGTAGGCCCTGTAGCCTATAGACTTGCGTTACCGTCGAGTATCGCGAACGTCCACGACGTTTTCCATGTTTCACAATTGAGGAAGTACGTGTTTGATCCCAGACATGTCATTCACCAAGAAGAAGTATCTCTTGAACCAGACTTGAGCTATGAAGAGAGACCCGAAGCCATTCTGGACAAGAAGATTCAACAACTATGAAGCAAAGCAATTTCTTTGGTGAAAGTACAATGGAGACATCACGACCAAGAAGAAGCAACATGGGAACTTGAGGAAAAGATGAAGGAGAAATACCCCGAGCTTTTTCCCGAAGGTGAGTAACACAAATTTCGGGATGAAATTTTTCTTAAGAGGGGTAGGATGTAACATCCCGTATTTAGTTTACCTTGCAATGGTATCGAAATACTATTGAGAGTTAAGGACTAGCTTACTAAAGACGAGAGGAAGATGTCGATGGATTGTAATATGAGTGAAATAGAGATGATAAGAGAATTGAAAATGATGCTAGAATTGAGATGGAGATGTTAATTGTTTTCGAGTGAGACGAAGTGCTAGAAATGGAGTCGAGGTAGTGTTCGAGAATTCCTATAGAGAGGATTAATCTAGAATGACGATTAGAGTAATGACGAGTGATGATCCGTTTATATGTGATAACTTTGTGAGTTATTTGTTTGACGTTATGTGAATTACATGATACGTGCGCACTTATTTTTGAGTCAGTGTAATTTTCGAAAATTGGCATACATGATTTTATTTACTACCACACACTCCTACACTCACAACCATTATTTTAATCTTTTTCCCACATGTGGAATTAGGCGGATTAGACATGTTGTTAAGAGGGAGACAAAGTACTATTTGAGCATTTAATGCTTCTTATCTTAGAGAATAAGAATCTTGTTAAAACCGAAGAGTCTCTCTCTCTTTCCGTCATTCTCATCATTTTCGGCCTTTCAACTTCTTCTCTCTCCCTCACGACATTCTCTCTCTCCTCCATTGGAGACAAAGCTCAAGCTGTTACAGTCCTAACTGTGATAGAATACTCCGCTAAATCTAGCCTTAAACACTTTCTAAGCTTGATTCAAGAAGTTTAGTGGAGTTTAAAACCTGTAGAATCGAGAAAAGACGTCCTTTTTCTTGAACTGTTTGAGTAAGTGTTCTGATCTTTTGGATCTAGACTTGTTGTGAGATGTATGTGATGATATGTGTGTAAAAAAAGATGTTTTAAGCATGAGAAACTCCCCCTCCTCCTTTTTCTTTATTCTCGGAAACTTGGGCTTATGCCCTTTAAAAATCTTTCTTTTCTTAAACCGAGATGAGAAATATGTATATGTGATGATTCGTGTGTTATAGGTGATGATTTGAAGTGATTAGCGTGTATTTTGCAAAACCGAGTCTTGAGATATGAGTTTTTACAAATTTTAGTTTGATATAAGAATTTGGAGAAAAATCTGTAAGTGATGTCTTGAATGATGTTTAGATGATGAGTAAGAACTTATGAAAAGATTTACGCGTTAATTGATGATTTTAGTGTTGATAAGAGTTCGTGAGTTGGCTATGATGCTGCATGATATGTATTTTTGAGGTTTGTGAGTGTTTGATGATTTTTTAGAATGAAAAAGTTGATGAGTTTTCGAGTTGCTCTTGACTGCACCGTTCTGTCTTGAGTCTTGCTCTACTCAGCCGAGAAATCGTTTCCCCGCTGGCATGCCAGAGAAATCGTTTCCCCGCTGGCATGCCAGAGAGTTCATTTCCCCGCTGCTCTGCCAGCGAGTTCATTCCTCTGACGATCGATTCCTCTGACGATCGATTCCTCTGATGTTTGATTTCTCTGATGTTTGATTCCTCTGGCGACAGAGAGTTCGTCATTCCTCTGGCATTTCTCTGCTGCTATGCCAGAGAGTTCATGATTCCTCTGCCCTGGCGAGTTTTCTCCGCTGTTATGCCGAGCTTCTCTGCTCCGCTCTGCTGAGTTTTTCCACTCCGACCACCGAGCATTTCTCTGCTCTGGTCTCCGAGTCAGCTTATGTTTGCTTGATTGTGTTATGTTTATGAGTGAGTTGTATGCTTATGTGTTTATACATGCCTATGTGCTTGATTGCTTTTAATCTAGCCTTTTGAGTGTTAAGTTGAGAATGAATTTAGAGTTTTGTCATAGAGTTGAGTGATTAGACGGAGATAAGGTGGAGAATAATTTTGATGAGTGTTATAATAAGTTTAAGGTTAAGCTTTTTGTGAGGAAGTTTCTAACTAGTTCCTCACTTATCGCATGCACTACTCTGATGTTACAACTACAGAGACCAGTCGAGGACGTAAGTGAAGATCTTTCTGAAGTACCACCTGCAATACGCCGAGCTCTACAGGTGGGCAGTATGTTGAGAATATGTTGAGTATGCAAGTATTTCGAGCTTTCTGAAATGACTTTATGATGTTATGAGTTTATCAAATGTTGAGTTAAATGATGTTTATGAACTGTTTGACTTGCCAATATTTCTGATGATGAACTTGTGTGTTACCCTCTACTGATGAGACGAATTTGAATCCTGCCACAAGCGGGGTTGTGTACATAGAGGTGACTGTGAGCCGTCTTCGGGTCGGCCGGTCACGGTGCTTGAGAAGGAGGCCTACTTCTCAGTACTTTGGTTATGATGAGTTGTAGATGCGGTACATACATGTTGATTACTTGTCTGCAGACACTTATTTACGATGTTGATTATGAAAACTGCATGCACAGATTCATTCACGCTAACCTTATTTCTGTGTATTGCTGATGTTATGGCAAGCTTCAAACATATAGCTCTAAGAGCGTTTTTCTTGTCTTTCGGTGTCTGCCCACTGAGTATTATGTACTCACGCCCTGCATATATTTCTAAATGTGCAGGATAAGCATGGTCGGAGGATGGCGTGGTGTTGGCGGGGAGTGTTGTTCCGGATGATCACCCTTTTGTCACACCTTCTTTTCTATGGCAGCGTTATGTTTTGAGTTGTGCTAGACTTGATTAAGGAATATACTCTCAGCTATATGTCTCCATACATATAGTTTGATCACCTTTTGTTGTGTAACTCTGTACATATTGAATCCATGTACACATTGAACTACGACCGTTGTAGATGTTAACAAAACTCTGATGGTTTGATTTATATAGTGATGCCGATGTTTACGATCTAGAAAGAATGTTGTGATGTCAAAGTTAGTATGATTGTTTATCTTGCTTCCGCTTAAAGACGAGTTCAGTTTTCCAGCCTTTATTTCCTTCGTTTATTTTAGTCGTATCGATACCCGGTCTACGCTATCATTTGGCTAGAGTGCGGGCTGCGACAATTGTGTTCCAGAAAAAGCAAGAATGTGAATCATGTCTAAGAGGAAAGCAGACACGAATGACATTCAAGTCAAAGTCAGGACACTCCTCTGGAAGAATTCTTCAACTACTTCACATGGATCTGTTTGGCCCAATCTCTCCAAGAAGCTACAACGGTAAGAAGTACACCTTAGTTGTTGTGGATGATTATTCACGATATACTTGGGTTATCTTTCTCTTCACCAAGAAAGAGACACTGGAGGAATTGCCAAAGCTGCTGAGAAGACTGAGCGTCGAAAAGGAAGTCAACATCATCAGCATCAAATCAAATCGTGGGACTGAGTTCCTCAATACTGTCATTCGTGAGTAGGGGTGAGCAGTCGGTCCGGACCGGACCGACAAAATCGAGGACCGAATTTCTAAGATTTTTAGGACCGAACCGGACCGACGTAAACGCTAGGACCGAACCGGAACCGGACCGAAACCGCCATCGGTTCTCGGTCCGATTCGATCCAAAACCGAAAAAATTGGGTAGTTTGCGAAATTAACCTAAAAATCACATTTTTACACATATTTTAACCTGTTTAACAACAATAATTCAAATATTAATAATATTAATGATTAAAATATTAATAATATTAATAAAAATATTAGAAATAATTAAAATATTAGAGAATTAGGGTTTTAGAATATTAGAAATAATTAAAATATTAATAATATTAATAAAAATATTAAATATATATTTAATATATATATATATATATATATATATATATTCGGTTCGGTCCGATTTTCATCGATTTTGGCCTCCTCCGGACCGAAACCGAACCGACCATAAGTCGGTCCATGAAAATGGGACCGGACCGGACCAATCACTGGACCAAAACCGGCCCGGACTGACAAAACCGATCGGTTCGGTCCGGTCCGTCGGTTTTGGTCCGATTTTGCTCACCCCTATTCGTGAGTATTGTGATGAACAAGGAATCAGTCATCAAACTTCTGCAGCAAGAACTCCTCAACAGAACGGAGTTGCTGAAAGAAGAAACAGGTCTTTGAAGGAAGCAGCAAGGACGATGCTAGCCGAATCGAAACTCCCCTTGAAGTTTTGGGCTGAAGCAGTCAACAACGCATGCTACACGCATAATCGCTCCTTCCTCACTCAAAGACATGGAAAGACTCCATACGAACTATGGAAGAACAGGAAGCCTTCAATTGCTTATTTTCATGCTTTCGGTTCTAGGTGTTTTATCCACAACAATGAAAAGAAGAGGTTAAACACATTTGATAGCAAGGCTGATCTAGGAATCTTCCTTGGATACTCTGGAACAGATCGATCCAACAAAGCCTATCGAGTGTTTAATTCTCAAACTCTTTGTGTTGAAAAAACACCACATGTTGTCTTTGATGAGTCTACAGATGATTTCAGGAAACAAGAAACTGAAAGATGTGTTGAGAACACTGAAGTTTCCAAAGCTGAAATCCACAACACCGAGCCTTCTATTGTCTTGGTGTGGGGACCAGGAAAAGACGAAGATACTGAGAAGCTTCAATATCAAAAGATCAGCCAATGGTCTGAAGCTCAGACTGGAGCCAATGCAGATGGCATCAGTTAAGGGGGAACTCCAGTTGAAGATCGAGTTGAACGTGCCGAAGCTGCTCCAGCTCAACTCTCCCCTGCTCCAGAAGGTGCTCAACACTTCAGAACCATTCTGACTGAAGAAGCCCCACCATCACCAGAAGAGATCAAGAAGTATCGAAGATGGTTTGAACTCCATTCAAAGGAGAACATCATTGGAGAACCATCAGACGGTGTCAAGACTCGAAGATCAATGTGCAACCTCGTCTTTGATATCAATCAGAACTGCATCAATGAAGATAAGAATTTCAGCTGTTTCTTATCATCTACAGAGCCCAAGAATGTCGAAGAAGTTCTGAAGTCCACTCAATGGGTTATCGCAATACAAGAAGAACTCAATGAATTCAACCGAAATTCAGTTTGGGAGCTTGTGGATCGACCGAACGATGCAAAGGTGATTGGTTTGAAATGGATTTTCAAGAACAAGAAAGACGAAGAAGGAAACATTGTGAGAAACAAAGCAAGGCTTGTAGAAAAAGGATACAGTCAAGAAGAAGGAATCGACTACGACGAAATGTTTGCTCCAGTTGCCAGATTGGAAGCAGTCAGACTCTTCTTAGCTTTCGCAGCTCAAAAAGGTTTCAAGGTACACCAAATGGATGTGAAGTGTGCATTTCTCAATGGAGTACTCACCGATGAAGTCTACGTGAAAGAACCTCCAGGATTTGAGGTTGCTGGACCAGAAAAGGTGTACAAGCTGAAGAAAGCGCTCTATGGCTTGAAGCAAGCTCCAAGAGCCTGGTATGATACTCTCTCGGAGTATCTTGTTGAACAAGGTTTCAAGAAAGGATCTGTGGACATAACGTGGTTCACTCTCAAAGAAGGAGAAGATCTCTTACTTGTTCAGATTTATGTCGATGACATAATTTTTGGATCCAAATCCGAACACATTTGCAAGAAGTTTGCTGACATCATGACGAACAAGTTCCAGATGTCCATGATGGGAGAAATGAATTTCTTTCTCGGATTGCAAGTCAAGCAGACCAGCGAAGGAATATTGATCAGTCAGTCCAAGTATGCCAAGGAACTGATAGCCAAGTTCAGTAATCATCACATGAAATCAATCAAGATCCCAATGAATACAAACTGGAAAGTTGATCCAGGTTCAGAAGAAAAATCTGTCTCTTCGACGAATTACAGAGAAATCATTGGATCTTTACTGTATTTGACTGCGAGCAGACCAGATATCGCGTATGCAGTCGGGGTTTGTGCAAGATATCAGTCAGATCCAAAGGAAGCTCATTTGGATGCAACAAAGCGAATACTACGATATCTCAAAGGCATACCAATTTAGAATTGTGGTACCCAACACACGACTACTTCAAGCTCACTGGATATTCAGACTCGGATTTTGCAGAATGCAAAATTGATCGCAAATCAACCTCCGGAACCTGTCAATTCCTAGGCAACAAGCTCATCTCATGGTTTTCAAAGAAGCAGACTTCAGTCGCCACCTCCACAACTGAAGCTGAATATGTTGCTGCCGGAAGCTGCTGCTCACAACTCCTGTGGTTAGTCCAACAGTTGAAGGACTATGGGATAAACGAAAAGGAAGTCCCAATCTATTGCGATAGCTCCAGTGCTATTGCAATCTCCCAGAATCCAGTTCATCACACCAGAGTCAAGCATATTGCCATTCGACATCACTTCATCCGTGATCACATCGAAAAGAAGAATATCTCTGTTGAATGGATTCCAACTGCTGTTCAGAGAGCGGACTTGCTGACCAAAGCTCTTCCAGAAGAAAGGTTCAACGATCAGTGTGGAAAGATCGGCCTCATCAACCCAGAAGAGTTATGCCGTGTTTGAAGATTTTCTCAAACAGTCATGCAAACTAGTGGTCAACCAACTGCTGTTCTACGACTGCTGACGTAGAAAGCTCAAGACAAGCGCTCATCTGAAGAGAAGTCATCCTGTTGAATCAACCAGAATCAAGTGGTATCGACTGACTACGATGATCAGTGGATCAGTAAGTATTTTTCAAACTTACCATTTAAAATCAGTTATTTCAGTTAAGAGCTTTGTGTTTTAAGTTCAAAATCTTTCTCTTACTGATCAGTTTCTTTCAAAACCTTTAACTGATTGTTGGAAAATGGAATATCCGAGAAGGACAAGTATTTTAAAAGGAAAATCGGATTTGATTGAACTTGTCCTGATCTTCTCTAAAAATCTTTCCAACCTTTTTACCTCTGTGATCAAATTTCTTGTATGGACAACGAGCTATGAGAATTCCCAAGCAGTAGTAGCCATCACCCGTAGTGCCGCCCCCTCTCTTTTACTGCTCTCTCAAACCCTAATTTTTGTTGTACAACTTGATACTGAGAGCAGATAGCAGTATTTATATTTAAAATAAAATACAATCTAGGGCTGCACAAGGAGGTGGTGGACGAAAATTACTGCTTCCTGGGCTCATGAGTCTTTGGGCCAGTCCAGGGATCAGATACAAGGAATAAAGATGGGCCTCAAATAAATTAACTCTCCATGGTCATCCCAGACCATAATTAATTTATAAATATTAGTTCATTCCACTAGACAACTAATATTGACTTACCCCTTTATTGCCGGTGATGAGTCGGGGCTTGTATTTAGACTTATTAAATCTCCGTATTTAAAATATCCGACATCCATTAATTAATTAGAGCTCTGACAGCTTAAATTAATTAATCTCTTTGTAATCCTTAAGCAGTACCACTCAAACTTTATTATTGCGCCTGAACTTAATCAACCTGCAGGGTTTAACGCAATAAACTTTATTGAGCTCCTTAAGGGGATGCCATTATCCTTTACCAGATACGGGTACTAATACAGATAATCAAATATCATATATTGACAGCTATCACCCAAGATACAGAGTACTCAAGTTACTATATAACTCTCACCCATAGTAAATCAAAGTGATACACGAATCAACACATATATTTGAAATCTTATTAGTATTAAGATTCTATTAAGTCACCGAGATCTTGATTCTTCACTTATGTCAGACAGAAGAATACATCTCACTGTGATCCTATCAATAAGTTATGACGTACCAGTATAGACAAGTAGTATAGACAAACTCCTTCTATCTATACTGCAGCCTAAACCAACGACTCGTCCTAGAGTCATCTCGGCTGTGATTAGTTTATATCTCTTAAGGTTATTCCAATTATATGGTCTTCTGTGATCTAGAACACACCATATAATCTACTTATATAGAGACAAAGGACATACATATGCAATCATGAACACAATCAGATAGGAGATAAAATAGTGAACTTAGGACACATTGTATACAAGCATAAAACGTTCTTGCTTTCAGTATACAAATCCAACAATCTCCCACTTATACTAAAGCAAACATTTAGTATACAATGTGTCTATTTACTCAACTCCTAACACTTCTCCCACTTATACTTGAAGTTTCCTAAGTGGGTGGCATCAATCGCATTCCCATCCTTCAATGACCATTTGCGATAAGCCCTTTGTGAAAGGATTAGTTAGTTTCTCCAATGCATGTTAATTCATTCTATGAGCACATAACCTCGATTTACGAATAATCGTATTACTTGGTACTTCCTCTCCATGTGTTTGACCCCTTGTGGTGCTTGGATTCCTTAAAGTTTGCAACTGCACTTGAGTTATCACGAAGGTGATGCTCTCACGCTAACTAGGAATCGCTCTTAGATCCTGGAGGTAGTGGTCAAACCATAACGGTTACCTCCCAAGGAAAACACATGGCTCGAGGTAATTTTTCTTTGTTCCAGTTAGCCTGGAAATCCGACTCCGCATAATCTAGTGTCCTTAACTAGGACTATATTGATATCTTACAACCATACTAACTGTATAGCAAATATCAGGTCTCGTACATAGCAATCCATACATGAGGCCATCCATTGCAGAAACGTAGGATATGCCTTCATTTCCTCAACCTCAACAGGCATCTTAAGACATAGTCTTTAAATAAAGGAACACCATATCTAAAAGGTAGCAATCCTTTCTTGGCGGTATTCCTACTAAAACGAGCATTCACAGTATCAATGTAAGACACTCAAGATAAGCCCAACATCCTTTTCTAGTGATCCCTTATAACCTTGATCACAAAGATGTATACTGTACCTCCTTAGTATTTCATCTGAGACTGTTCGAATAACCATTACTTTATGTCTTGACAATAGCTCCATATTGTCGCCAATTAGGAGGATATTATCTACATAAAATGCAAGATAAACTACATCACCGATGACACGAGAGCGATTGACACGAGATGCTTCTCTTCCTCCCTCACGTAACCTTCAGGTTGTTGCACATGGATGTCCTTACCTTTTCCAAGGTAATATATATATGACATCCATTTACCAGACCTCGATGGTCTAAGTGAGCTGCTATGGGTAAAAAGATCCGAATGTTCTGAGCATGGCACTGGCGAAAATATCATCATAACCTATACCCTTACACTGGGCATAACCTTTCGCCACCACTCTAACTTCGAAAGCTACGACCTTGCTCATTCGGGCCTGTCATTATCTTGTATACTCACTTACAACCTAAGGCTTTACTGCCTCCTGGTAGTAAGATTTTCTAGTATACACCCATATTCTTAATGGATTGCTCCATTGAGGCATGCCAGGAATCTACATTCTCGTCTCCCACTAATTCCAAGTAGATATCTGGGTCGATTCTCTTATATTCACTACCAGGGACTGAATCCAAAGAATCTCCCAAGAACATAAATCGATCGGGTTGTCCCACAACCCTCCCACTACAATGGATCTGTGGTGGCACATGTGTGTCAACAGTGCGTGCAGTGTCTTGTGGTACAAAACTCTTGCACACTTGGCTTGGGTGATGGAATCGCCTGTCTAATGTCTTCAATTTCTTGAAGCACACTATCTGACTTGGATTAGTGATTACTCCTATAGTCCACTTCTAAGAATCGTGTGTCATTGCTAATAACCACCTTCTGATTCTTTAGGACTAATTGCAAAGATGCATAACTCATCATTGAACAATTTTTTTTTTCAAAGAGTGACCTATTTCTTCTCTCCACTACACCGTCTTGTATGGGAATTACAGTGTAGTAAACTGGGTTGGAATACCATAAACTGAAAATAAATCAGAAAAGATCATTCCTAACACATTATTGACCCTATATCCCCTTTTCCATGAACGGCCCGGTCTCCATCTCTTCCTCTATACAGGATTCGCAGGTTCCAAATAGTACAACCTGGATTGAATCCAGCGTACTATTTATACACGAACCTTTGGATCCTGTTAAGATAGATGTGACCTAAACTAAGGTACCAATATGTGTAAGATCATCTTGAGAAATCAACCTTAACTTTTCTCTTTCTTTTGTTCAATGATGTACATGCAATATAAAGGTATTATGTAGACAAGTTATAGTATAAAGAGAGATGTTCAAAAATACCAGAATAGACAACTTTGTCATTTCTTATGATAGAAACACCACTATAAAAAATGACAAAATATCCATCTATTCAAAATTTTGGAACATGATAAGGAACTCTCAAAAACTAAACTATGTCTTTAGAGCATAAAGACAAGTCTCCAATTACAACAACTGCAACTCTTGTCGCGTTGCCTATGAAGACAACCATCTCATCACTTCTTAGCTTCCTTGCCAGCTTAAAAAGCCATGCAAGGTGTAACAATCATTATCAGTTTCTCTCGTTATCCACTACTCACAACTGAGTAGAAAATGAGCTGACATGTCTCAGTTACTACAGCAAGTGAAGTACCTTAACCCTTTGCCTTGAGTATTGAAAGAAAAAATCTTCAATACTCAATCTTATCACACCACTACTCCCACTATTTCCCTTGTCTTTCTTGCCCCTTGGACCCTTCTTTTTCCCGTATTTTGACGAAGAAGATGGCTATCCTTTGGCAATAACAAGTGTTTGCACATCTTTTTCTCACAACTTCCTTTGCTGTAACTAGAGCATTCAACAACTCAAAAAGAGTATTAAGACTTGGGAAGAGATTTCAGGATAATATCGACTTTTACCTCACCGTCGATACTCCCACTGAGCAAGTCAAGTCCGTCAAAATTTGCATGACATGCTCGTGTATTGAGCTGTGCTCACTCATAAACATAATAAGATTACTCTCATCAAATTTAAATGAGCAGCTTAGTCCGACTCTCCGAACACTTTCTTGAGATTCAGCATGATGCTAATAGCATCGTCCATGCCCTGATGTTGGAGCTACAAGGTTTGTGACATTATACTCATAACATAGCATATAGCCACATTATTCATCTTATGCCACCTTTTATGTAATTTTTTTTTCTCATCAGTTGACTATTGTTCGGACCATAAGAACGTGGAGTAGTAAGCAACACAAAAATTGTGTTAGTTTGTGATAAAGATAAAAATCCAAAACTGCGTTTCCATTTTATATATGTGGACCTGTAAAAAGAACTTAGTGCAAGAATAATAAACAATAAGAGACATAGACATATCTGAAAGTAACGAACATAAAGCACATAATTCGTAACAACAATATTGAAACCTTTTGATAAAACAATATTGATGAAACCTCCAACAGCCCAAAGAATCTCACATGTAAGCCATGCAGGTGGACGTTTACACATGAACTCCTCAACCAGACTATTTACCTAGTCGTTTAATTTTCATCCATGTCAACTTAACCTTTTGACAAAGGAAATTAATAGTTGGACCTTAACTAGACCATATCATAATCAAGAAGGGACTCCGCGGAGAGTTGTACATTGTACTTGATATGATATCTAAGCAATGACCACAATTTAACCTTGATAATTAAATTCTCGAAATTGACATACTCACTCGGACCATTCCGCTTTCAATTTAATTTCTTGGTTATCTTATTTAATTCCATTCTCCAAAGTACTCGTGAAAATCATACAAGTAAGTCACGCGGGTGGACGTTTACTGCATAACTCCCACTACTTTAATGGATATAAATATTTTTTATAGAAACCTCATCTAACAAACTTATGAAAGAACAAATATGAAGTAAGCCACGCGGGTGAACGTTTACTCACATCGCCAATCACTTTGTCTAGAGACCGCTTGTGGAGGTCTACATAATTTTAAGAATAAAAATTATTAAGTAATAACCACAATCTAACTTTGAAATTAAATTCTCGAATTTGACATACTCACTAGGACCATGCCGCATTCAATTTAATTTCTGAGTTATCTTATTTAATTCCATCATCTAAAGTACTCGTGAAAAATTATACAAGTAAGCCACGCGTGTGGACGTTTACTGCATAACTCCCACTACTCTAATGGATTTAAATATTTTTGATAGAAACCTCATCTGACAAACTTATGAAAGAACAAACATGAAGTAAGCCACGCGGGTGGACGTTTACTCACATCGCCAATCACTTTGTCTAGAGACCGCTTGTGGAAATCTAAATAATTTTTAATCGTCTATAAAATTATTAATACAGCTTAGTCTTTTTCTTTCAAAAGATTTGATCATGCTCAACACATAATCTTAAACATGCTCATCTAGAACGCAACATGTAAAACATGCTCGCAGAATTCTAAAACATGCTTAAGAAAACGATAAACCTAGCATGCTTGTCTAAGCGCAGTTAATAAACACATATTAACAAGCAAAGACAAAAACAGCATGCAAAGAGCATAAATGATTAACACCACGACATGCAAAGAACAGAATAAAAGAAATAAAGTTCTTCGTGACCCATTCGTGGAATCTCAATTCTAATCTATTACATTTAAAACAGAAAAGAAATACTCAAAAACGTAAAAACTCGGCCCAAAGCAGCTCCATCAGGCCCGTCTTTGAAACTAGGGTTTGGAACCCCTAGGGTTTCTCGAAACTTATGCCATCTAGGGTTTGGGACCCCCTAGGCGCCGCCGCTGCACATGCCTCGACAGCAGCAGCCAACGGTGGCGGTGGCTCGCTCCCGGCAGACCACGCCCCGCCAGCCGCCTCCCTGTCTCACCGCCTGCGCGCTCGCGCCGAATGTTCGATGCCCCGGCAGGCCACGGTCGAGGCTGGAATGCCTCGCCTCCCGTCCGCCTGACCTCGCCCCCGGTTCAATCCAGCAACCGCCTTGCGCAGCAGCACCAGCCTGGGTGCGGGCGCGCGTGCAGCTGCGCTGTGACTCGCACGATGGCGCAGCCACACGCACAGCGGCGCCCAACGTCCGTTCGCCCCACTCGGCCCTGCACTGGTTCACGCCTGACAGTGGCCCACGGCCCCCGGCTGAGCCCTTCACTTGCCTCCTCCCGTCTGCCTCGGTCCCGGCAGCAGCCACACAGCCCGGAGGCATGCGCGCGCGCCATGGCGCACGGGGCTTGCACAGTGCGCAGCCCTTCGTGCCCACGGCGCCCGTCACCTTCCCGATTCTCCAACCTCCGTTCATTCGATGTTGATTCGTCGTCGTCTTCGTCTCGATTTTTAATTTTTACAGATCACAACGGAAAAACAAATACAATTTGAAATCCTAATCTAACCACGGGATTTTCTCGTGGTGAAAAACGATTACAACGTCAAAACAACGTATCCCACGAATCAACAAGCCACGAAGAACAACAGCAGATAAAAACAACGCATATTATTAATCGTACATAAATTAATAATAGAGCCAAGAAATTAAACCAGGGCTCTGATACCAATTGAAGGAATATTAAACTTAATTAATACTTGATTTGCCCAAGGATCGTCTCTTGGATTATCTTAATTCACCATACATCGATTAAACCTAGCATGTTCCTATTAAATTAAGTGCTGCACCTTGGAGTAAGAAATACCTGAAGAATTCCTAAGAAGTCGTCAATTCGTCGCAGCTGAACAGACCAGTCATCTTCAAGCCTTCGTTTGAAGCCTCAAACGTCCTCAAATCGTATTTTGCCTAGAAATACGACTTCTTCATCTTCGAGAGAGCTTTCCGCGGCCGCTTGTTTCGCCTGAATCGGAGTTCTGTGGAGGAAGTTATGACCGTTCTCCCGAAACTGCCAGAACTTGATTTCCTGCGAAAGTCTGACTCCAGCTCAGATCTTCTGAATTGTATCCCGCTCAATTCTCAACATTGGATGGACAATGAGCTATGAGAATTCCCAAGCAGTAGTAGCCATCACCCTTAGTGCCGCCCCCTCTCTTTTTTTTTTTTTTTGATCGGGCAAAGTCATGTTAGATGTTAGTAATTAGTTCCCCATCCACTCCAAGAACCACCTTATCTCTCCATTCACCAAATCCACCTTATATCTCCAATCTCCAATTCGCTCCCAAGAGGGATCGAACCCGGGTCACTTCACTTAAGTGAGGACCCGGTGGTCGCCCCCTCTCTTTTACTGCTCTCTCAAACCCTATTTTTTGTTGTACAGCTTGATACTGAGAGCAGATAGCAGTATTTATATTTAAAATAAAATACAATCTAGGGCTGCACAATGAGGTGGTGGACGAAAATTACTGCTTCCTGGGCTCAGGAGTCTTTGGGCCAGTCCAGGTATCAGATACAAGGAATAAAGATGGGCCTCAAATAAATTAACTCTCCATGGTCAGCCCAGACCATAATTAATTTATAAATATTAGTTCATTCCACTAGACAACTAATATTGACTTAGCCCTTTATTGCCGGTGATGAGTCGGGGCTTGTATTTAGACTTATTAAATCTCCGTATTTAAAATATCCGACATCCATTAATTAATTAGAGCTCTGACAACTTAAATTAATTAATCTATTTGTAATCCTTAAGCAGTACCACTCAAACTTTATTATTGCGCCTGAACTTAATCAACCTGCAGGGTTTGGCGCAATAAACATTATTGAGCTCCTTAAGTGTAACACCCCGTACTTTTCCTATGATGTGAGATAGTGTCTTAACACTATTGAGAGAACTGAGATGTCGAGATGCGAGACTTTTTTTTTATGATTAGATAAGACAGATTGTCTTTTAAATAGAGATACGAGTGACTAAACCGAGGATAGAGTTAGAATGATGAGATTCGAGAAATGAGCTGAGATAGAGATGCTGATTGAATTGAGTTGAGATTTTATTTCCGATTACCGGGAATAGATTTACCAGATACTGAGTTATCAGAGTTTGATTGACCTATTAAAGAGAATAGGTATAATGAGTCTGACCTAGAGTCGAGGAAGAAAGAGTGAGAACCTTGATGAAAAGAGTCGGTCCAAGAGATGTCTAGTTTGTTTGCTTTGCCGACTGCTTTGATGTGACATTATGTGAAATTACGTGACTAATCGATTATGTGATTTTCGTGATGTGTGTCACTGTGACCGAGTTATTATGTTTTTTTTATTCGAGACTTTTGCATTTGGAATTTTGATTGAGTTTCCAAAGCAAGTATGGGTTATTTTTATCGAGAAATCGAATGACGCCGGTTTATGAAAATTTTTCCGGGCATAATATTTTTTTTAAAATTATTTTTCCTACGAAGAGGAATATTATAATTGAGTGAGTGCACTAATAATAGTGCTATGATCATTATTTTGGTCACATGAATAATTATACTATGGTATTTTATTAATGTGTGACTTTACCATAGTTTTGTGATTTTTATCTAATCACCCTTCACACTTTATTTAATTTTCCCATACCATATGTTATATGTCTCAATTTTGCTAAGTATGGAATTGAGAGAGTAGAGATTGAGAGTATAGAGGATGAGAGAGTGGAGATGAGAGTGTAGAGATTAGAGAGAGATTAGAGAGAGAGAGAAAAGATTACAGAGAGAAGAGAAAAGATTAGAGAGAGAAGACCATTAATTACCAAATATTGCATAAGATATGCAAGATCAAACTCAATCTTGCAAAAGCCAAACCTCTCTCTCCCTCACTAAATTTTCGGCCACCCCTCTCTCCCTCACTACAATTTTCGCCCAACACACATACATACACTCATCTTCTTCACCTCACACTTCCACCATTTTCCTCCATTAGAGCAAACCTTCGAAGCTTCCAACAAAATTACCAAACACCTCACATCACTCTAAAACTTTCCATAAACACTATCTATCCTAAATTGATCAAGAAAATCCTTGAAGAAGAAGCTCCAAAGTAGAGTGAGAAAGTGAGAAACTTTGGTAAGAACTTGGGTGAGTAACCATGTCTTTCCTAAAATCTTGTTTGGAAGATGTTATGTGAGTGTATTCTTGAAAGATGAGCAAGAAAATCACCCCTCCCTTTTCTTTTCCAAATTTTCGAAAAAAAGGGTCCTCACCCCTTTCAAAATTTTTCTTTTTCTTTTCTTGTTTGGGGGTGAAAAATGAGAGTTATGTGATGTGTATTGATGTATGATATATGTTGTGAAATATGTGTCATGAGATGTGAAACTTTGATGGAAGTTAGTTTACCCCAAAAATGGTAACTTTGGAGTTAATGAGTTAAATGATGAATTGATGATATAAATGAGTCTATGAGGTGTAGATGATGATGATTGATGGATTAATTTAAGTATATGATGTCAATTGGAGTTTTTGATGTGGGTTAGTTTACTAAAATTAGGGATATGTGTATATATGCCCTTATTGGTGAATTGATGGTTTTGATGTGAGATTAATTGGTTAAAAATGAAAGATCTATGAGTAGATTAAAGATTGTATGTGTTTGTAAAAATTTCAAAGAGTTAGTTAGTAAAAATTAGGACTTTTTAGTCTATGTGTTATTTAAGTGTTTTTGCTTGGGATATATGTTTTTAAGCATGATTGTAGTGTCTTTGTATTTTTGATTAAGTCTATTGTAGGCTAAATAAAATTTTGACTAAGTTTAGTTTGTATGATTTTTGAGTTTTTGTATGATGTGAGTTTGATGCTTTATAAAATGAGGTTTATTTGCTCTATGATCATTATGAGAATTTTATCCATGTTTTGCTAAGAGTTTTATGTTGATACATGGATTTTCATAAAAATGAAATAAATATAGTTTTTATGATAAAAAGAGAGTAAATATGAGAATAATGAGTTATATGATGTAAATGATCATATTTGAGTATTTGAGAAATTTCGAGCATGAAATTGAAAAGGAATTTGTTAGATATGTTCGTTGAAGTGTTTTCTATGAGATTTGAGTGGATGATGAAAGAAAAGAGTCGAGATTGAGTATTACGAGTATTTTGATGTATTTGAATGTTTTTAAGTGCTTTAAGTGCTTAAAATGAGTTTTGATGTGTTTGCTTTGTATAATTGTTGAGTTGAGCATGTTTACTTGTGTGTATGTTTCGGAGTCGTTTTTCACGACCCACTGACCTACTGTTTTCGAGGGGTTCTTGATACCCAAATGCCCTGAAACTTTTATGGTAGGTATATTTGAGAGTCTTGAGCACACCGGTAAAATTTCAAGTCATTTGGACTTCGTTTGATATTTTTATAAAATGTAAAACTAAGACTGCTACATTCTGCCGAATTGTTCGGTGAGTAGCCAATAGAGTCATCGTTTCCAGTAGCTTTCCTTAGCATTCTGGAACCCAAATTTTTATGGTTGAGACCTGAGTGTCTTAGCTAAGTACCCACAAAATTTCAGACCGTTTTGACAACGTTTACTATTTTTCAAAAATCAAACTTTTCGGTTGCTAAAAACTGCCGATTATGGTAGACTGTAGTAAAACAGTCATATCTCCTAAAATACTTGGAGGTTTTGATCCTACTTTTTTTTAAATGAAACTAGACTCGAAGAGGTTTCTTTTGGTATGAGTTACGACCCCAGGAGAGTTCTGGACAGAGTCTGGTGAGGTTTTAAAGTTGAGTCAGTGCAGAGTAAAGCTTGTTTTCGACTTGTCTATGTGTGTTTTAATATGCCTAAGTGTTTATACTTGTTTATGTGCTTGTTTGCTATAAGTTTGAGTCGAGTTGAGAGTTAAGTCGAAAATTGGACGTGTGAATCCTTAGAAGCCAAGTATACCTAGGGATTGAGTTTTAACGGGTAAATAGACGTTGAGTGAGAAGTTAGAGTAAAGTTGAGATTGGATTTAGAATTTGAGTTTCTGACTAAGGTTTGTTTTATCACATGACCTTCGATGACGATGACGATGTGATGATGACATATGAAGGCCCGAGCGAGACGAAGCAGTAAGTTGCCTGATTTCTTTCCAGAATAAGCGAAGGACTTCAGGTGGGCAATATTTTGAGTATACAAATATTATCCGAGCTTTCTAAAATGATTTAATGATATAATGATGTTATGAGATTAACAAATGTTTTGAGATAAATGATATTTGAGAACTGTTTGACTTGCCAATTTTTGATGTTGAGCTTGTGTGTTACCCTCTACTGATGAGACGAATTTGGTCCTGCCACAAGCGGGATTTTGTGCACAGAGGTGACTGTGAGCCGTCTTCGGGTCGGCCGGTCACGGTACTTGAGAGGGAGGCCTACTTCTCAGTACCTTAATTATAATGATGAGTTGTAGATGCGGTACATACATGTCGTATACTTTGTCTGCAGACACTTATTTTTTATGTTAATTATGAAAACTGCATGCACAGATTCTTTTAATGCTAATTTATTTCTGTGTGTTGCTGAGATGTGGCAAGTTCCAAACCTATAGCTCTATGAGCACCTTTCTTGTTTTTCGGCATTTGCCCACTGAGTATTATGTACTCACGCCCTGCATGTATTTCTAAATGTGCAGGCTAAGCTGGGAGTGAGATTGGACTGGTGCTGATGGGGGAGAGTTTCAAATGATGTAAATTAAATTACTATTTTTGCCTCTATGATAATAGAGTCTTGATGTTTGAATTACTTAGTTTCTTTTGAGATCAAGCAATACACTCACGGTTATGTGTCTTCATACATATAATCGGTTCGCCTTTTGCTGCGATACTCTGCAAATTATGCTTCCTTATGAAAAATGAACTATACCCGTTTTGTTTCTGTTCGTGAAATTCCTAATAATTAAAAAGTTATGACAATGTTGACGATTTTACCCTTGGGCTAATTTTATGAAGTTTTTCCTTAGCATGCTTTTACGTGAGCTTCCGCATGACGTTCACCTAGTTCTTCTTATCTTTTATTCTTTAAAAATAGTCGTATCGATACTCGTACCCCACTATTACTAGTGTCGGGTCTGCGGGCTGCGACAGGGTGGTATCAGAGCAGGTCATCTGCTCTGAGTCTATTGCTTGACTAAGTTGAACCCTTGGTTGCTTCTACTCTTTTAAAATTGAGTACTAGTCTAATTTGAATTCTTAGACTAATTTGAGAGAGTTAGTTTGAAACGAAACCCCAGCACCCCATCTCCTCCGGCTTAAACGAGGTAAGAAGTTGATGTTGTTTCTTGTCGCTTTCTTGATTGAAAGTTGAGTTTGTTTCACTAATGAGTTATGAATTGTTTTGATGACGGAATTGTTTGAGAGGATGGAATCTGATATGAGGCAGTTGATGTGGAATATGAGGAGAAATGTTGAGGCTAGTATAGCTGATGCCCCACCATATCCAACGAGGACGAGTATGTTGTTGATTGAGATGTACCAAGTAAGTTTCGTATCCATTTTCTAATGAACGTGATATTTTACAGGATGCAGAGTCAAGAGGAGGCATCGATACAGAGACGATACAGCGAGGCGATGCGCCGATGGTTCAGGACTACTGGACTGCGAGAGGGCGATACTCTTGGGGAGTTTCTAGCGTACTACCACCGACGATGGTTGGAGGCTAGTGCCCATGGGATAGACGAGGCTGAGGCTATTACTCACCTGATTCCACAGCTGCCACTCGGATGGCAAGACTGGGCGGCTTCGCTGGTGCCGCAGTATATCAGGAGGACTGAGTTTGGGCGGTTAGTGAGCGCCGATTTCCGTGGTTTCATCGCGACGTTGAGCCACCGATATTTTGCTTTTGACGAGCCACCTCCACCGCCGTATGGACAGTTAGAGGGACCAGCCCAGGGAAGGGAGCTACTTGTTGTGCCCCCACTTCCCGATGAGCCGTTTCCGATTGCACCTCCACCCCCGGTTGATTAGATGCCAGTTCTATCTGAGCCTCTTGTTTCCGAGCCGACTATCTTTGAGACATATTCTCCAGTGGTAGAGCATGACCCGTTTGCGTTTCTATCACTCATTCCTTTTTCCAGTGCCGAGTTACCGCCTTGGGATTGGACACCGGCGACGGCATCTTCGCCACTGCCACCTGTTGAGTCGGCACAGCCGATTGTTTCCACCGAGCCTGAGATGCAGTATGTCCCCTTCGATCCATATCCGAGGGTTGCCCCGCTACCTGAGCCTGGCACTTTGGCCTTTCAGATATATATGCATTCGATTTTATACCCACCGTCCCGAGACGCCCAGGAGGGAAGTTCTCGGCCCATACTCCTTGACAGTGATGAGGAGGACCCGGATGAGGAGACTCCAGAGATGACGGTCGGATACGGACGGACTCAGCCGTTGCAGCGTCACACTACAGCCGACGGAGTTGAGACATGGGTACCTGTTCCCGAGGTGCCGGTTTTTGGACCGATGATGGACACGGACGTTGAGGATGAGCCGAGTGATGACAGCGTCTATCGACTGATTGACGAGTACGGGAGTCAGGAGGCAGAGCAGGACGAGGAGACGGAGCCGAGTGAGGACATGGATTGTGACGAGGCGACGAGCAGGATTACAGGAGATGACGACTGGTGATCGTGTATTTAGTAGACGCGCATATTTGTATAGATGCATAGTTGATATATATATATATATATATATATATGTAGAGAGGCATAGTATAGTGTGTATATGTAGATAGCATATATCTATAGGTGCTTAGTACCTATGATGCTTGTATAGCTAGAGCATCATTTTAGTATTAGGACCGTTGTTTATAGGATCCTACTTTTGTAGAAGCCCTCGAGGAAGAGGCAATTTTCCCTATATATATATACTGAGATGTTGATGATTAGTGAGTTTTACCTTCCTTATCAAAGTTTTGAGAATGATGATGATGCTGATGCATAGTGATAAACGAGAAATAGAGGTTGATGAGAATAATGATCGATGATAGACGAAAAGTTGAGTAGACGAGAATTTTGAGAGTTTTGAGTTTTTCAAACGAGATATAGAAGAGAAGTGAGAAAAACAGAAATCGCTTGTTTGTTTTTATGACGAACGGCTAGTTTCGAAGCCGATAGTTATATGTTTCTTTTTCCTTTATAGTATGCCTCCGAGAAGAAGGGGGAACAGAAGGAACATAGATCGAGAAGAAGAGGAGGAAGAGGAGCAGAGAGATCCCACGCCACCACCTCCCCCACAACAAGAAAGGAGGGTAGAGGAACTTTTTCTGCGACAAAATCCACCAACATTCAATGGATCAGGAGATCCCGCTGAAACCGAGGAGTGGATTCGAAGTATGGAGAGAATTTTTAGATTCCTTCGATGTAATGACGCTGAGCGACTCATGTGTATGTCGTATCAACTTAAGGGATCCGCAGATTTCTGGTGGGAAGCGAAGCAGAAGACGATGAACGAGGAGTAGATAGCAGCTCTTACCTGGGAGTAGTTCAAAGAAGCTCTTTGTGAGAAATACATACCCCGAAGCTATCGAAAGAAGAAAGAGATGGAGTTTGTAAATTTGAAGCAAGGGAGTAAGACGGTAGCTGAGTATGACCGACAGTTTTGCGATCTGGCTCGATATGCTCCATATCGAGTAGATACAGATGAAAAGATGTCAGAACTGTTTTGCTCCGGATTAAAGCAAGAGATACGAGTTGTTTTAGCGAGTCAGAGTGCGCTAACTTACGCTGAGGCTTTAAACCGAGCGCTAGACATGGAACTGGCAATGCAGCCAGAGAGACCGAGTCAAGGCTCGATTCCACAATCAAACCCGAATGCTCAATCGGGAAATCATCCTTTTGCTGGACAAAGCCAAAAGGGCAAGAGAAAATGGGACGACCGAAATCAAGGTCCCAAGAAGCCGTGGCAGAGTCAGAATGTGCCACCGCAATTTCAGAACAGAGATAAACGACCTTATGTTGGCCCAGCTGCCCCAGCAGCAGTTTTTCAAGGACCGCGAGGATTACCGCCTTGCCCGAAGTGCAATAAACTCCATTTGGGAGAGTGTAAAATGGGACAGAATGCCTGTTACACCTGCGGAAAAGTTGGACACTACTCGAACCAGTGTCCGAATCGTCAGCCAAGTGGGAGCGGAGGACGATCGAACCAATTCCGGCCACAACTCAAAGCAATGGATGGAATCTTACCGCTACCTCCGCCACAACGACAACAGCAAGCCTATCGACCGCGTCAGTCAAAAAGGCAACCACCAGCCCCGCAGGCAAATCAACAGCATCACCAGAGGGTGTTTGCACTGGATCAGAAGGCACCAGAGAAGAACCAAAGAAATTTGACAGGTATAGGCGAGTTGAAAGGAGTGCCTATCGTAGTTTTGTTTGATACTGGAGCTTCGCATTCTTTTATCTCACATACTTGTGTCGATACCTTAGAATTGAAAGTAGAGCCTGCCCCACAATCTCTAAGAGTAACCACACCTATAGGCAGAACTACTACGGTTTCGCACGTATGCCCTAACTTAGAATTTAAGTTAGAATCGATTAAGCTCGAGGCTAGAAACCTGAGATTGATGCCTATGTGGCACTTGGATATAATTTTGGGAATGGATTGGTTAGAGGAGAATCATGCAAAGATACAATGCAAGGAGAGACGGATATCTTTTCAGCCACCTGGCCAAGAACCCACTTCCTTCATTGGCATTGAGGGAAAATGGAAGAAGACGCCGATCATCTCAGCATTGCAAGCAAGAAAGCTCTTGCGAAGAAAGGATACAACCGCGTACGTTGTATATCTGAACCAGAGAGACGAGTCCAAGGCAAACGTTGATGACGTGCCGATCGTGCGAGAGTTCAAAGACGTTTTTCCTGAGACTTTACCAGGATTACCCCCAGACCGACAACTCGAGTTTACGATTGATTTAGAGCCCGGTGCAGCACCGACGTCGAAAGCACCATACAGAATGGCCCCTGCTGAGTTGCAAGAGTTGAAGCTGCAACTTCAAGAACTTTTAGATATGGGCTTCATTCGACCCAGTGTTTCCCCGTGGGGAGCACCAGTTCTTTTTGTCAAAAAGAAGGATGGAAGCTTGAGGTTGTGTATCGATTATCGAGAGCTGAACAAAGTGACATTGAAGAATAAGTATCCGTTACCTCGAATCGATGATCTGTTCGATCAACTACAAGGAGCAAGCACTTTTTCAAAGATCGACTTGAGAACGGGATACCATCAGCTGAAGATACGATCGGAAGACGTTCCGAAGACGGCATTTCGTACAAGATACGGACACTATGAGTTTATAGTTATGCCTTTCGGTTTGACGAATGCTCCGGCAGTATTCATGGATCTCATGAATCGCGTTTTTCACGAATACTTAGACAAGTTTGTGTTAGTCTTCATAGACGATATCCTGATTTACTCGAAGAGTAAACGAGAACACGAAGAGCATTTGAGGATCGTGTTGGAAAGTTTACGAGCGGAAAAGCTATATGCGAAGTTTAGCAAATGCGAGTTTTGGCTTAAAGAAATTAATTTTCTTGGCCATATCGTTTCCGCGAGAGGAATTGAGGTAGACCCAGCAAAAGTTCAAGCGGTACAGGAATGGAGATCGCCAACCACACCGCACGAGATTCGCAGTTTTCTGGGATTAGCAGGATATTACCGACGTTTTATAGAGGGCTTTTCAAAAATCGCTAAGCCATTAACGCACCTGCTAAAGAAAGAAGTCAAATTCGTCTGGACGGACGAATGCGAGCGAAATTTTCAAGAGCTGAAGAAGAGGCTCACTATTGCCCCAGTTTTAGCTGTTCCGAAAGCAGACAAAGAGTATGCAGTGTACACTGATGCATCGAAGCATGGTCTAGGTTGTGTACTGATGCAAGAAGGAAAAGTTATAGCGTATGCTTCACGACAACTGCGACCGCACGAGGTGAATTATCCGACGCATGATTTAGAATTAGCAGCCGTAGTGCATGCTTTGAAGATCTGGAGACACCATCTCTATGGAACACGGTGTGAGATATACACTGATCATAAAAGTCTCAAATATTTCTTTGAGCAAAAAGATCTGAACATGCGACAACGAAGATGGTTAGAGTTGGTGAAGGACTACGATTGCGGGATAAATTATCATCCCGGAAAAGCTAACGTTGTAGCTGACGCTTTGAGCAGAAAGAATCAGGGAGAGTTAGGATTTCTCCTTACTCGAGAAGAGAACCTGATCAAGGAATTCGAGAGAATGAATTTGGAGGTAGTAATACCACCACAAACGACAGGAATAGTAATTTCTGCACTGAGCATTACACCTGATTTACGAACGAGAATAGTCACAGCTCATAGAGAGGATGAGAAGATGGAAAAGTTACGAATGAAGATTCGAACTGAAAAAGTGGAGAATTATCAAGAGGCGGCAGATAATGCCATTTTGTTTGAGGGAAGACTGTGTGTGCCCGATAAAAAGGAGCTGAAGAATGAAATCATGAGTGAAGCTCATGACACCCCTTATACCGCACACCCAGGAAGTACGAAGATGTACCAGGACTTGAAAACGAAGTTTTGGTGGGAAGGAATGAAGCGAGAGATAGCGTCTTTCGTTGAAAGATGTCTAGCCTGTCAGCAAGTGAAAGCGTTACACCAACGACCCTATGGCAAGTTACAGCCATTGGAAATTCCAGAGTGGAAATGGAGTGATATAGCCATGGACTTTGTGACAGGATTGCCAAAGTCAAAAAGAAGAAATACCGCTATTTGGGTAATTATCGATCGATTGACGAAGAGTGCACATTTTGTACCGATTCAGATTACTTATGGATCTGACAAGTTAGCTCAGATTTATATCCGAGAGATAGTGCGATTGCATGGAGTACCGATGACGATCACATCAGATCGAGACTCGAAGTTTACTTCACGATTTTGGATGAGCATGCAGAAAGAGTTGGGTACTAAATTAAATTTTAGTACAGCGTTTCATCCGCAAACAGATGGACAGTCCGAGAGGACTATTCAGGTTTTGGAGGACATGATCCGAACTGTAGTGCTTGATAGAGGAAGCCAATGGGAGCAAGTTTTACCCCTGATCGAGTTTGCTTACAATAATAGTTTTCAGTCAACTATCAACATGGCCCCATACGAAGCCTTGTATGGAAGGAAGTGTAGATCTCCGCTTTATTGGGATGAAGTTGGAGAGAGAAAGGTACTTGGACCTGACGCGATAGAAGAGATGATCACTATTGTGAGACAGATTCGACAGAGAATAAAAGAGGCACAAGATCGTCAGAAATCTTATGCAGACACCAGAAGGACGGAGATTCATTTTGAAGAGGGAGACAAGGTTTTTCTAAAAGTTTCCCCATCTAGAGGAGTTCACCGTTTTGGAGTGAAAGGAAAACTTAAACCGAGGTATATAGGACCTTATGATGTATTAGAAAAGACAGGCCCTGTAGCCTATAAACTAGCGTTGCCTCCGAGCTTCGCGAACGTCCATGACGTTTTCCATGTTTCTCAATTGAGAAAGTACGTGTTTGATCCAAAACACGTCATTCATCAAGAAGAAGTATCCCTGGAACCAGATTTGAGCTATGAAGAGAGACCTGATGCTATTCTGGACCGGAAGATCCAACAATTGAGGAACAAGTCGATTCCTTTGGTGAAAATCCAATGGAGACATCACGGTCAAGAAGAATCAACATGGGAACTTGAAGAGAAGATGAAAGAGAAGTATCCAGAGCTTTTTCCCGAAGGTGAATAACTCAAATTTTGGGACGAAATTTTTTTTAAGGGGGGTAGGATGTAACACCCCGTACTTTTCCTATGATGTGAGATAGTGTCTTAACACTATTGAGAGAACTGAGATGTCGAGATGCGAGACTTTTTTTTTATGATTAGATAAGACAGATTGTCTTTTAAATAGAGATACGAGTGACTAAACCGAGGATAGAGTTAGAATGATGAGATTCGAGAAATGAGCTGAGATAGAGATGCTGATTGAATTGAGTTGAGATTTTATTTCCGATTACCGGGAATAGATTTACCAGATACTGAGTTATCAGAGTTTGATTGACCTATTAAAGAGAATAGGTATAATGAGTCTGACCTAGAGTCGAGGAAGAAAGAGTGAGAACCTTGATGAAAAGAGTCGGTCCAAGAGATGTCTAGTTTGTTTGCTTTGCCGACTGCTTTGATGTGACATTATGTGAAATTACGTGACTAATCGATTATGTGATTTTCGTGATGTGTGTCACTGTGACCGAGTTATTATGTTTTTTTTATTCGAGACTTTTGCATTTGGAATTTTGATTGAGTTTCCAAAGCAAGTATGGGTTATTTTTATCGAGAAATCGAATGACGCCGGTTTATGAAAATTTTTCCGGGCATAATATTTTTTTTAAAATTATTTTTCCTACGAAGAGGAATATTATAATTGAGTGAGTGCATTAATAATAGTGCTATGATCATTATTTTGGTCACATGAATAATTATACTATGGTATTTTATTAATGAGTGACTTTACCATAGTTTTGTGATTTTTATCTAATCACCCTTCACACTTTATTTAATTTTCCCATACCATATGTTATATGTCTCAATTTTGCTAAGTATGGAATTGAGAGAGTAGAGATTGAGAGTATAGAGGATGAGAGAGTGGAGATGAGAGTGTAGAGATTAGAGAGAGATTAGAGAGAGAGAGAGAAAAGATTAGAGAGAGAAGAGAAAAGATTAGAGAGAGAAGACCATTAATTACCAAATATTGCATAAGATATGCAAGATCAAACTCAATCTTGCAAAAGCCAAACCTCTCTCTCCCTCACTAAATTTTCGGCCACCCCTCTCTCCCTCACTACAATTTTCGCCCAACACACATACATACACTCATCTTCTTCACCTCACACTTCCACCATTTTCCTCCATTAGAGCAAACCTTCGAAGCTTCCAACAAAATTACCAAACACCTCACATCACTCTAAAACTTTCCATAAACACTATCTATCCTAAATTGATCAAGAAAATCCTTGAAGAAGAAGCTCCAAAGTAGAGTGAGAAAGTGAGAAACTTTGGTAAGAACTTGGGTGAGTAACCATGTCTTTCCTAAAATCTTGTTTGGAAGATGTTATGTGAGTGTATTCTTGAAAGATGAGCAAGAAAATCACCCCTCCCTTTTCTTTTCCAAATTTTCGAAAAAAAGGGTCCTCACCCCTTTCAAAATTTTTCTTTTTCTTTTCTTGTTTGGGGGTGAAAAATGAGAGTTATGTGATGTGTATTGATGTATGATATATGTTGTGAAATATGTGTCATGAGATGTGAAACTTTGATGGAAGTTAGTTTACCCCAAAAATGGTAACTTTGGAGTTAATGAGTTAAATGATGAATTGATGATATAAATGAGTCTATGAGGTGTAGATGATGATGATTGATGGATTAATTTAAGTATATGATGTCAATTGGAGTTTTTGATGTGGGTTAGTTTACTAAAATTAGGGATATGTGTATATATGCCCTTATTGGTGAATTGATGGTTTTGATGTGAGATTAATTGGTTAAAAATGAAAGATCTATGAGTAGATTAAAGATTGTATGTGTTTGTAAAAATTTCAAAGAGTTAGTTAGTAAAAATTAGGACTTTTTAGTCTATGTGTTATTTAAGTGTTTTTGCTTGGGATATATGTTTTTAAGCATGATTGTAGTGTCTTTGTATTTTTGATTAAGTCTATTGTAGGCTAAATAAAATTTTGACTAAGTTTAGTTTGTATGATTTTTGAGTTTTTGTATGATGTGAGTTTGATGCTTTATAAAATGAGGTTTATTTGCTCTATGATCATTATGAGAATTTTATCCATGTTTTGCTAAGAGTTTTATGTTGATACATGGATTTTCATAAAAATGAAATAAATATAGTTTTTATGATAAAAAGAGAGTAAATATGAGAATAATGAGTTATATGATGTAAATGATCATATTTGAGTATTTGAGAAATTTCGAGCATGAAATTGAAAAGGAATTTGTTAGATATGTTCGTTGAAGTGTTTTCTATGAGATTTGAGTGGATGATGAAAGAAAAGAGTCGAGATTGAGTATTACGAGTATTTTGATGTATTTGAATGTTTTTAAGTGCTTTAAGTGCTTAAAATGAGTTTTGATGTGTTTGCTTTGTATAATTGTTGAGTTGAGCATGTTTACTTGTGTGTATGTTTCGGAGTCGTTTTTCACGACCCACTGACCTACTGTTTTCGAGGGGTTCTTGATACCCAAATGCCCTGAAACTTTTATGGTAGGTATATTTGAGAGTCTTGAGCACACCGGTAAAATTTCAAGTCATTTGGACTTCGTTTGATATTTTTATAAAATGTAAAACTAAGACTGCTACATTCTGCCGAATTGTTCGGTGAGTAGCCAATAGAGTCATCGTTTCCAGTAGCTTTCCTTAGCATTCTGGAACCCAAATTTTTATGGTTGAGACCTGAGTGTCTTAGCTAAGTACCCACAAAATTTCAGACCGTTTTGACAACGTTTACTATTTTTCAAAAATCAAACTTTTCGGTTGCTAAAAACTGCCGATTATGGTAGACTGTAGTAAAACAGTCATATCTCCTAAAATACTTGGAGTTTTTGATCCTACTTTTTTTTAAATGAAACTAGACTCGAAGAGGTTTCTTTTGGTATGAGTTACGACCCCAGGAGAGTTCTGTACAGAGTCTGGTGAGGTTTTAAAGTTGAGTCAGTGCAGAGTAAAGCTTGTTTTCGACTTGTCTATGTGTGTTTTAATATGCCTAAGTGTTTATACTTGTTTATGTGCTTGTTTGCTATAAGTTTGAGTCGAGTTGAGAGTTAAGTCGAAAATTGGACGTGTGAATCCTTAGAAGCCAAGTATACCTAGGGATTGAGTTTTAACGGGTAAATAGACGTTGAGTGAGAAGTTAGAGTAAAGTTGAGATTGGATTTAGAATTTGAGTTTCTGACTAAGGTTTGTTTTATCACATGACCTTCGATGACGATGACGATGTGATGATGACATATGAAGGCCCGAGCGAGACGAAGCAGTAAGTTGCCTGATTTCTTTCCAGAATAAGCGAAGGACTTCAGGTGGGCAATATTTTGAGTATACAAATATTATCCGAGCTTTCTAAAATGATTTAATGATATAATGATGTTATGAGATTAACAAATGTTTTGAGATAAATGATATTTGAGAACTGTTTGACTTGCCAATTTTTGATGTTGAGCTTGTGTGTTACCCTCTACTGATGAGACGAATTCGGTCCTGCCACAAGCGGGATTTTGTGCACAGAGGTGACTGTGAGCCGTCTTCGGGTCGGCCGGTCACGGTACTTGAGAGGGAGGCCTACTTCTCAGTACCTTAATTATAATGATGAGTTGTAGATGCGGTACATACATGTCGTATACTTTGTCTGCAGACACTTATTTTTGATGTTAATTATGAAAACTGCATGCACAGATTCTTTTAATGCTAATTTATTTCTGTGTGTTGCTGAGATGTGGCAAGTTCCAAACCTATAGCTCTATGAGCACCTTTCTTGTTTTTCGGCATTTGCCCACTGAGTATTATGTACTCACGCCCTGCATGTATTTCTAAATGTGCAGGCTAAGCTGGGAGTGAGATTGGACTGGTGCTGATGGGGGAGAGTTTCAAATGATGTAAATTAAATTACTATTTTTGCCTCTATGATAATAGAGTCTTGATGTTTGAATTACTTAGTTTCTTTTGAGATCAAGCAATACACTCACGGTTATGTGTCTTCATACATATAATCGGTTCGCCTTTTGCTGCGATACTCTGCAAATTATGCTTCCTTATGAAAAATGAACTATACCCGTTTTGTTTCTGTTCGTGAAATTCCTAATAATTAAAAAGTTATGACAATGTTGACGATTTTACCCTTGGGCTAATTTTATGAAGTTTTTCCTTAGCATGCTTTTACGTGAGCTTCCGCATGACGTTCACCTAGTTCTTCTTATCTTTTATTCTTTAAAAATAGTCGTATCGATACTCGTACCCCACTATTACTAGTGTCGGGTCTGCGGGCTGCGACATTAAGGGGATGTCATTATCCTATATCGGATACGAGTACTAATACAGATAATCAAATATCATATATTGACCGCTATCACCCAAGATACAGAGTACTCAAGTTACTATATAACTCTCACCCATAGTAAATCAAAGTGATACACAAATCAACACATATATTTGAAATCTTATTAGTATTAAGATTCTATTAAGTCACTGAGATCTTGATTCTTCACTTATGTCAGACAGAAGAATACATCTCACTGTGATCCTATCAATACGTTATGACGTACCAGTATAGACAAGTAGTCAAGACAAACTCCTTCCATCTATACTGTAGCCTAAACCAACGACTCGTCCTAGAGTCATCTCGGCTGTGATCAATTTATATCTCTTAAGGTTATTCCAATTATATGGTCTTCTGTGATCTACAACACATCATATAATCTACTTATATGAAGACAAATGACATACATATGCAATCATGAATACAATCAGATAGGAGATAAAATAGTGAACTTAGGAAACATTGTATACAAGCATAAAATGTTCTTGCTTTCAGTATACAAATCCAACAATGTCTTCAATAGTTTTTATGCATCAACTAACAAATCTCCACAGCCTTCACTGTGAGAAAAATTTCCCATCTTTCCAAAGTTGCAAAGAAAATTTGTTCCGACGAAAGGAGAAATCAATGACTGCAAAGTCATGGAGTGGGAGAATGACGCTCACATACTTGGTCCTCACCGGACCCTTCCACTGGATCTTAACGTCTCTCCGACGTCAAAGTTTGTTCTACCCTCACTTGTATCCAGCGAAGCGAGTGTCTTCCATCCTCATGCCTGGCGCGGAGAAGCTTCACATCTTCTCGAAGAGATCTTCCTTATCGCAGATATTGCACTCCTCCCTGGATTGCAACAAACAACGAGGCTGGCATCTTCAGCCGTACAAGGTCTATTCCTCAAAGACCTAGTGCTGGCGAATCGACGGTGTTGTTCTTCTCAGCTGCCACCGATTCGATTCTTCCTTCTCACACCCTTCTTCATTTCTCTCCCTCTTTCTCCATCACCAGCCCTTCCTTCACCTTTCAAGGCAGCCTTCTCCCTCACTAAGGCAGCCTTCTTCTCTCGTCCTTCTCCACTTCTCCGTATCCCTCCTCACCTCACCTCCCCATTGGCGTCTTCCTCTTCTGCATCTCTGGACTCATCCTATTCTCGAATCTTCTCAAGAGCTTCTGAGACTAGGAGTTGGGTACCATCCGATCATAGCCTCCATCGTCAGCTCTCTTTTTGATATTGCCAAAAAGGGGGAAAAGTTGGAAGTCAGAGAAAAACCTTCTCAAAGGTTTTTCCTGCATCTTCTTTCTTGACTGAAGATGGGACAGCAAAAGGATCACCAGAAGTTGTAAGAATGACGTTCCAGTAAAGACCTCAAATCAACGGAAAACAAGTGAGAGTGGAACAAGCTTATGAACATGAAGACTGAAGATAGAAGATGAAGATCAAGAAGTTCAAGGCGCAGCGATGCAAACTGCTGGAGTCCATGGGTTTCCCATGTTGTTTTTGTTTTTCTTTTGACTCCAATGTAAGTCTTGCCATGTACCTCGACTGATGGCTTATCAGTCCTTCTTTAATGAAAAGAACTTCTTTTTTATCTCAACCTGAAGACAAAGAATTTTTGTCCAGACTCTGATTAATGTTTTTATGTCTTCTCCTTATTCTGTTTTAGAACTATTTCGTTCTTGACTCTAAGTACAAGTTATTAGATTCTGTTGTTAAGGGGGGAATTGTATTCACCCCAGTTTTAGAACTTGTGTTGTGAGTTCAGTCTTTTTGTTTGTCTAGAACAGTTGTATGGTTTTGGCATCATCGAAAAGGGGGAAATTGTTGGGAACCTTGTGGAATATCCTAATCCTTGTTTTGATGATACCAAAATCCATAGGTCTTAATTGTAATAGACTAGAACAGTTTTGAACTCAAGTGTTAGAGTTCGTTTCTAGTTTAGCTTGCGGTTCTGAAGGACGAAGGACTGAAGACTGAAGACTGAAGATACCAACTGAAAGTATCAGTTGAAGAATCAATTCGGAACTGATTACTTAATGCGTGCCGCGTGGACTCGGCGGACTGATACTAAAGTCAAGTATCAGTTAAACCTTCTTCCTCGGACTGAACTTCCAACGTTCAAAGGAAGCCACGTACTCACAAAAGTACAGCCGTATTAAATGCAGAGATCTCAGGATCTCCTTATCTCTGCAGAGGTCATTCCTATTTTGTCGCTACTTTATCAGAGACGTCACATCTCCTGTCCTTCAAGAGAGCCGTTTCCACCAAATAAGGAACCTCGAAGATTGAAGCTTTAGCCCAAATTCGAAATGCTCTCCAACGGAAGAAATCTTGAAGACGTTCTCCGCCAACGGATCTATTCAAGACCTCTCCAATAAATAGCGCTCAAGGATCAACTTCAATCTTCACCAATTCAACGACATAAGCTGAAGCTCTGCCGAAATCGCTACTCAGCCTAAAGCTTAACCTCCCCAAAGCTAGAATCGAAGAAGAGAATTCCAAAGCCAAAATCAGTCACTGCTGATTACATACATTCTCTTAGACCTTAGGCAAACCTCTGTTTACCCAGAAGCCAAGGTCAAACTTGCTCCAAAGAACTTGTTCTTTGAAGTATAGTTGGCAACCGTTCAAACCTCATTTCAAGAAGAAAGAGTAGAGTGTTTGAGTGATTCGGAGTTCAGGAAGGTACTTTGACTCTGAGAAGTCTTAGCGTGGGTTGTGCTAAGCGAGAGAAATCCGACACGAGTGAAGTGTGGGTACTGAAGAAGTGGTTTCTTCAGTGGTACGGTTGTGTGCACCCGGCAAGCACACTGTTTGGTTTGCAGTGCACCTGTTAAGCACTTGCGGAGTGGATTGTTGGTCTGATCAACCGACCGTGGATGTAGGAAAGGGTTTTTCCGAACCACGTAAAAGTCTATGTGTTATTTACAGCTTTCAGTTTTACATTCTTACTTGTGTTGTTTCAATTGATAAACTGAATACTGAATAACTGCAAAGAGAAACCTAAGACTAACAACGTGCTCAACCAAGGCTATTACGAAACTAAGTTTATTTTCGCTGCGTATGATATCAGTCTGACTTATCTATCTTCTGATAGTCAGGAAGAGTGTTATCATCTCTGTTTTAGCAAACTCGACTGAAGCCCTTACGTGCATCAGTTAAGTTCCAGTAACTTAACTGATAACTCCTTACTGAAAGAGCTTTCAGTATCAGTCGTCATTCCTGTTTGGTTAAAACTCCTTTCAGTTAACATGTGTCATAGTTTGCGTGTAAAGTTTCGTTTTGATCCCTCAGTTTGAGGAAAGAAAAATAGCACATAGGTGTATTCCCCCCCCCATACACCTATTCGAGATCCTCCGGACCTAACATTAGTTCAAACATATCATCTTAATCAAGCAAAATCTAGCAACATATCAATCGTCTCATGAATCCGACACTTCCTATAGTGATTCTCACTCGCACACTTCGTCTCTATCTCTAGCCAGGTATCCTCATAAAACTTAATAAAATAAACCATCACGAAAATAATTCTGTTTCCTCAATCGGAAACATATATAAACTATAATATACTCTTAATTCAATCAGCATCTTTATGTAAACTCATTATATCAATATAATTCACTCAATAGCTCTATCATCAGACTTCTAAAATACTCGCATCTTAATCTACTGAGAAAAACTCCTTCTCATCAGCTATAAGCTAATGCTAATATCGCAGCACTCTTAGTAACATCTCAATAGTATAAGTAATAAGGAAAATGTGGAGTGTTACAACCGCAGTGTTGTTGCACTTCTGACCTTTTTCTTCATGGTTTGCTTATGTCTTACATATTAAGCCTGTTGGGAACCTTGTTGAATATCCTAACCCTTATTTTGATGATACCAAAAATCATAGGACTTAATTGTAATAGACTAGAATTGTTTAGAACTCAAGTGTTAGAGTTCGTTTCTAGATTAGTGTGCGGTGTCGAAGACTGAAGACTGAAGACTGAAGAACGAAGGACTGAAGACTGAAGACTGCAGATCCCAACTGAAGTATCAGTTGAAGAATCAGTTGAAGACTGATTACTTAATGCGCGCAAAGGACTGATACTAAAGTCAAGTATCAGTTGAACATTCCTCCTCGGACTGATCTTCCAACGTTCAGAGGAAGCCACGTACTCACAAAGTATAGCCGCATTAAATGCAGAGATCTCAGGATCTTATCTCTGCAGAGGTCATTCCTATCTGGTGGTTACTTTTCAGAGACGTCACATCTCTTGTCCATCAAAGAGAGCCGTTTCCACCCTAGACAAGGAACCTCGAAGATTGAAGCCTCAGCCCAAATTCGAATTGCTCTCCAATGGAAGAAATCTTGAGGATGATTTACACCAACAGATCTATTCAAGAGTTCTCCTACAAATAGCGCTCGAGGATCACTTCAACCTTCACCGATTCAACAACATAAGCTGAAGCTCTGCCGAAATTGCTACTCAGCCTTAAGCTTAAACTCCTTATAGCTTGAATCGAAGAAGAGAATTCCAAAGCCAAAATCAGTCACTGCTGATTACATACATTCTCTTAGACCCTAGGCATATATCTGTTTACCCAGAAGCCAAAGGTCAAACTTGCTTCAAAGAACTTGTTCTTTGTAAGTATAGTTGGCACTCGTTCAAACCTCCCCCCATAAGAGTGTTTTGAGTGATTCAGAGGTCAGAAGGGTTTTCTGACTCTGAGAGTCTTAACACGGGTTGTTCTAAGCAAGGGAAATCCTACGCGAGTGAAGCGCGGGTACTGGAGAAGGGTTTTCTTCAGTGTACGGTTGTGTGCACCCGGCAAGCACACGGTTCCGCTGCGTATGATATCAGTCTGACTGATCTATCTTTCGATAGTCAGGAAGAGTGTTATCATCTCTGTTTTAGCAAACACGACTGAAGCCCTTTCTTGCATCAGTTAAGTTCCAGCAACTTAACTGATAACTCTTTACTGAAGAGCTTTCAGTATCAGTCGTCAACCCTGTTTGGTCAAAACTGATTTCAGTAAAACAGACGTCTTTGTTTGCATGTAAAGTTTCGTTTTGATCTCTGACTGAGATCCCTCTGATTGAGGTCGGTAGATTTATTTAAAAATAGCCTATAGGTGTATTCCCCTCCCCCCCATACACCTATTTGAGACCCTCAGGACCTAACAATTGGTATCAGAGCAGGTTGTTCGCAAGAACTACCTGTATCTGACTAGTTCTAATTGAACTAGATCCTTTTTCTTAAAGGTCTCGAAAAAGTTCTCTTTTTCTTTTTGTGCTTGCTATCTGTTCTATCTGCTGTTATCTGTTCTCTCTTTTTTGATGGAGACTAACCACAGCAGATTATCTTCTCTACCTATGTTTAGTATTGAAAAATACGATATATGGAAGTTTCGGCTTGAAAGCTTCCTCACCGCCCAACATTGCCGAATGTAGGAAGTCATCACCAGCGGACCAATCACCATCACCGAAACTGTCAAAAGGGTTCCTATTGATCCACAACAAGATCCTTACGATGAGGTCCAGCCCAAGCAAAAAGCAGACTTCACCACCGAAGAAAGGAAGCAAGATGAGCTAGACAACCTCGCCAAAAGCATCATCTCCGGCACCGTTCCCGACAAGCATGTCATGAAGATCATCAAGTGCAGAACTGCAAAGGAGATGTGGGACATCCTGGAAAGAATGTGCGTAGGTTCCGAGGAAATCAAGGAGAATAAGCTATCTATAGCTTGTCAGAAGTTCGACTCATTCCTCATGCTCAAGAATGAATCTGTCGAGGAAATGGAACTCAGATTCAACCAAATTTTGAATGAAGTTCAATCCATTTCTAAAGACAAATACACTCAACGAGAAATCAACCTGAAGATTCTTCGAGCACTACCACGTGGAGAATGGCAGATCTACTCAGTCGCTTATCAACATAAGCCAGGATTCAGTCAGCTCCCGACAAACAAGCTTTTCTCCAATCTCATGGCAAATGAGTTCGACCTCCTGAGAAATCTTGGAAACAAGAAGGCTGGAGGATCAGACGAAGATGGTCCATGAACCTCTAGAGAAGTTGCACTGAAGGCCTCAACAAGAGAAGGCAAGAAGCAGATCAAGGAACCAACGGAACTCAACCCAGAGGACTTCTTCAGTCAATATGCATTGTTGACTGAAAGATTCAACAAGATGGAGTCCAAGTTCCGGAAGTACAGAAGGTTCCACAAGCAGCACTACAAAGGAAAGGAAAGAGAAAGCAACCCCAGACATTCCACAGATCGAAGCGGAGAAAGGAAGTCAGCCGCTTACGACATCAAAGACATGGAATGCTTTGGATGTAGAAAGAAAGGGCACTTTCGACATGAATGCCCTGATCTGACTCAAGCTGAGCGCAGAGAACTAAGAGCTAAGAAAGAACGCAGCTTTTCGAAGAAGAAAGCGATGGTTGCTGACGATGCTGATTCTTCCAAAGACACATCAAAATCATCCGACTTCGACAGTTCCAGCTCAGACGATGAGAGCCGAGCCCTGATGGCCGATGAATCAGAAAGCGTGGCTGACGACAGCTGAATGGCTCAGAGGTAATCTCTCACTCGAAAACTCCTTATACTGATAACTTCCTGATGCTTTCAGGAGACCACTCAGAATCTGGAGATAGCTCATCCAATGAAACTGACAAGGTTGATCACCTCATGACTGATCACTGTCAGTTGAGGAAAATGTTCGAAGATCTCCTCAAGCAGAATCAGAAATTGGACAAGGAGATCAATGATGAACGAGCTAAGAATCAAACAATCATCTACTTTTCGGATGAGACTTGTCTTGATCAGCTAATCATGGAGAACAGCCGACTGGAGGAAAAGCTCAGAAACTCCAACTCAGAATGTGAGAAAGCATCTCATGAGATCAAGAGGCTCAATCACAAGCTGGAAGAAACAGTCAAGAACTGCATGATGCAGTCACCCATGATGAGCAACTTTCCATCGAAAGGTAGTGTTAAAAGCATTGGAAGAAAGGTTGCAGTTGACAAAGGAAAGAAGATCATGATCATTTCAAAGGATGATCCTTCTGAAATCACAACATCAGAAGAATCTAGAGATCATGATATGGATGAAGTTCGCAAGCGCAGACTGATGGCTAGATCAAATGTTCCACCTCCACGGAGCTATAGACGAGCAAATGAGGCCCCCAATCAGATCACCCTACTGAGAAGACTGGAAAGCAGATTTCAGTCAAAGATCGGGGAAGGAACATCAGGAGTAAAAAAGAATCTTCCTCACCAATCCAGGGGGAAGAAAGGCCACATCAGTCAGAAACTGACATCAGTTCAGTTTCAGAAGGAACAACATCCATGGAGACCAAGCAATGCTGAGTCCAGACAAGCTAAGCGACATCCACGACAACAAAGCATCTGGACATCAGTCAAGTCTCCATAAGTCTACAAAGACTCAAGTATCTCAAGGAAGATACTTCGCCGAGCAAAGAAGACCTCAACCACTCATCAGACAGAATTGCTACAAGAGTGAGGCCTTCAAAGGAATTTCTCAACAGAGGAATGCTCATGTGCCAACTGAAGCGCCAACAACGCCAATCAGACAATCAACAAAGCGCAAGAGATCAGCCAGACCAATTCTGAAGCAGATATGGGTTCCAAAGGGAACTCGAACTAACATCGAAGGACCCAAAGCTTGATTGGGTGCCTGAAACTACTCTTCCTTGCAGGTCAATATCAGGAAACACAAAAAGAAGGAAGAGGTCAAAGCTTCAATCAGAACGTGGTATCTGGACAGTGGCTGCTCGAAGCACATGACGGGCTATAAAGAATATCTGTCTCAGTACGTTGAGAAAGCTGGATCCAAAGTTGCATTCGGAGACAACTCAATTGGAGAAACAAAAGGCTATGGTGTGCTCAACATGGGTAACACTAGTATCAGTAATGTTAGCTTTATTTCTGGTCTTAAACATAACTTGTTGTCTGTGAGTCAATTTTGTGACAGCGGTTTCACAGTGAAAATCAAGAAAGATGAATTCACTGTTAGAAACAATCAAAAGAAGGTGGTTCTGAAAGGATTCAAACAAGGGAGTCTCTACGTCGTTTCTTGGGAAGACAGCCCTCTAGAAACATGCCTCATCAGCAAGAGCAGCTCGGAGCTCAACTGGCTGTGGCACAAGAGACTCAACCATCTCAACTTCAAGACGATCAACAAACTTGCTAAACATCAACTGGTAGAAGGTCTTCCTTCTATTATGTTTCAGAAGAAGCAAGAATGTGAAGCATGCCAAAGAGGAAAGCAGACACGGATGTCATTCAAGTCAAAGTCAGGACACTCCTCTGAAAGGGTTCTGCATCTACTTCACATGGATCTGTTTGGCCCGATCACTCCAAAGAGCTACAATGGTAGGAAGTACACCTTAGTAGTTGTGGATGATTATTCACGATATACTTGGGTTATCTTTCTTTTCAAGAAGAAAGAGACGCTGGAGGAACTGCCAAAGCTGCTGAGAAGACTGAGCGTTGAAAAGGAAGTCAACATCATCAGCATCAGATCAGATCGTGGGACTGAGTTCCTCAATACTGTCATTCGTAAGTATTGTGATGAACAAGGAATCAGTCATCAAACTTCTGCAGCAAGAACTCCACAGCAGAACGGAGTTGCAGAAAGAAGAAATTGGTCTTTGAAGGAAGCAGCAAAGACAATTCTAGCCGAATCAAAACTCCCCTTGAAGTTTTGGGCCGAAGCAGTCAACAACGCATGCTACACGCAGAATCGCTCCTTCCTCACCCAGAGACATGGAAAAACTCCAAACGAGCTATGGAAGAACAGAAAGCCTTTAATTGCCTACTTTCATGCTTTCGGTTCTAAGTGTTTCATCCACATCAATGAAAAGAACAGGTTAAACACTTTCGATAGCAAAGCTGATCCAGGAGTCTTCCTTGGATACTCTGGAACTGAGCGTTCAAGCAAAGCATATCGAGTGTTTAACTCTCAAACTCTTTGTGTTGAAGAAACACCTCATGTGATCTTTGATGAGTCTACAGATAATTTCAGGGAACATGAAGCTGAAAAGTGTGTCCAAAACACTGAAGGTTCCAAAGCTGAAATCCACAACACCGAGCCCTCTACTGTCTTGGTGTGAGGACCAGGCAAAGAAGAAGATACTGAGTTGCTTCAGTATCAGAAGATCAACCAAAGGTCTGAAGTTCAGACTGAAGCCAATGCAGATGGCTTCAGTCAAGGGGGAACTCCAGTTGCTGAAGATCAAGTTGAACGTGGTGAAGCAGATCCAGCTCAACTCTCCCCTGCTCCAGAAGGTGCTCAACACCTCATAACTATTCTGACCGAAGAAGCCCCACCATCTCCAGAAGAAATCAAGAAGTATCGAAGATGGTTTGAACTCCACTCAAAGGAGAACATCATTGGAGAACCATCAGATGGCGTCAAGACTCGGAGATCAATGTGCAACATTGTCTTCGACATCAACCAGAACTGCATCAACAAAGATAAGATTTTCAGCTGTTTCTTATCATCTACAGAGCCCAAGGATATTGAAGAAGCTCTGAAGTCTACTCATTGGGTCATCGCAATGCTAGAAGAACTAAATGAATTCAATCGGAATTCAGTTTGGGAGCTTGTGGATCGACCAGACGATGCAAAGGTGATTGGCTTGAAATGGATTTTCAAGAACAAGGAAGACGAAGAAGGAAACGTTGTGAGAAACAAAGCAAGGCTTGTAGCTAAAGGATACAGTCAAGAAGAAGGAATCGACTACGACGAGACGTTCGCTCCAGTTGCCAGATTGGAAGCAGTCAGACTCTTCTTAGCCTTCGCAGCTCACAAAGGTTTCAAGGTACACCAGATGGATGTCAAGTGTGCATTTCTCAATGGAGTGCTCATGGATGAAGTCTATGTAGAACAGCCTCCAGGGTTTGAGGTTGCTGGACCAGAAAAGGTGTACAAGCTGAAGAAAACGCTCTATGGATTGAAGCAAGCACCAAGAGCGTGGTATGATACTCTCTCGGAGTATCTTGTTGAACAAGGTTTCAAGAAAGGATCTGTGGACAGAACTCTGTTCACTCTCAAAGAAGGAGAAGATCTCTTGCTTGTTCAGATTTATGTCGATGACATAATCTTCGGATCCAAATCCGAACACATGTGCAAGAAGTTTGCTGACATCATGACCAACAAGTTTCAAATGTCCATGATGGGAGAAATGAATTTCTTTCTCGGATTGCAAGTCAAGCAGACCAACGAAGGAATACTGATCAGTCAGTCCAAGTATGTCAGGGAACTGATAGCCAAGTTCGGTATTCAGCACATGAAGTCAGTCAAGATTCCAATGAACACAAACTGGAAAGTTGATCCAGGTTCAGAAGGAAAATCTGTCTCTTCGACGAAATACAGAGAAATCATTGGATCTTTGCTGTATTTGACTGCGAGCATACCAGACATCGCATTTGCAGTCGGGGTATGTGCGAGATATCAATCAGATCCAAAGGAAGCTCATTTGGATGTAGCAAAGCGGATTCTAAGATATCTTAAAGGCACACCCAATCTAGGATTGTGGTATCCAGCAGACGACGACATCAAGCTCACCGGATACTCAGACTCAGACTTCCGTGGATGCAAGCTTGATCGCAAATCAACCTCCGGAACATGTCAATTTCTAGGCAACAAGCTCATTTCATGGTTTTCAAATAAGCAGACTTCAGTCGCCACTTTTACAACTGAAGCTGAATATGTTGCTGTCGGAAGCTGCTGCTCACAAATCCTGTGGTTAGTCCATCAACTAAAGGACTATGGGATCGACGAAAATGAAGTTCCTATCTATTGCGACAGCTCCAGTGCTATTGCAATCTCCCAGAATCCAGTTCATCACACAAGAGTAAAACATATTGCTATTCGATATCACTTTATCCGTGATCATGTCGAAAAGAAGAATATCTCTGTGGAATGGATTCCCACTGTTGTTCAAAGAGCGGACCTGCTGACCAAGGCTCTTCCAGAAGAGAGGTTCATTGATCTATGTGGAAAGATCGGCCTCATCAACCCTGAAGAGTGATGCTGTGTTTGAAGAGTTTCTCAAAACAGTCATGATTGACTGATGGTCACCAACGGCTGACTCTACGAAGTGGAAAGCAATGAAGTCTGATCGCTCATCTGAAGAAGAAGACATCCTGATGAATCAACCAGGATCAAGTGGTATCAACTAACTAGAATGCTCAGTTGATCAGTAAGTATTTTAAAAGCTTACTTTTAAAATCAGTTATTTCAGTTTAGAGTTTTGTGTTTTTAGTTCAAAAACTTTTCTCTAACTGATCAGTTTCTTTCAAAAACTTTAACTGATTGTTGGAAAATGGAATATCCGTGAAGGACAAAAATCTTTAAAAAGAGGAAAATCTGGTTTGATTGAACTTGTCCTGATCTTTTACCAAAAATCTTTCCAACCTTTTTGCCTCTGCAATAAAATTTCTTGAGAAGCTCATTGACATGACATAATGCAATGATGCCTTTCAACTTTTTGAAGACTCAGTCCCTCGCAGTGACGGCGAACGCAAAATTTTTCTTCAAATGCATTTTAGGCACAGTTTTCGAAAAACTTTTTCATCTTCTTACATGGTTCATATTTTGTCTATTTATACCATGTTGTCTTCTCAATTTTTCTGCATCAACTAACAACTCTCCACAACATTCACTGTGAGAAAAATTTTCAATATTTCCAAAGTTGCAGAGAAAAATTGTTCCGACGAAAGGAGAAATCTATGACTGCAAAGTCATGGAGTGGAAGAATGACGCTCACATACCTGGTCTTCACCGGACCCTTCCACTGGATCTCAACGTCTCTCCGACGTCAAAGTTTGCTCTACCCTCACTTGTATCCAGCGAAGCGAGTGTCTTCCATCCTCATGCCCGGTGCATTGGTTTGAAGTACCTGTCTGAAAAAGGACAGACTTCATCGTCTTCATCAAAAGGCCTCTCGCCTTTTGTGAAGCTTCAATGCGGAGCAACAACAATAAGCAGGAACTCGTTGTCAACCGGCGCTACGTCAACAGTGAGACCCTCACAATCTCCACTGAATTGACGACCCCTCACCTCTCCAAACCTCTGCTTCTCTTCTTGTCTCCCTCATCATTTCCCTCTTCTTCCTAACCTCCTTCTAAGCTTTCGCCTTCTGCATCCCTAATAACCCCAATATCTTCCTCATGCGAACTTACCTTCGTATGGTCTTCGCTTTCTTCTTAGGTTCGTCCTTCTTTTTGATGTTGCCAAAAAGGGGGAAAAGAAGCACAATCTTATGAACTTAAGTCGGTTAAGCACCATGATCATCCTATTTCATCCGATGATCATGAGGAAGATTAGCCAAGAGGATAAGACCTCAAATCAACGGAACACAAGTGAGAGTGGAACAAGCTTAGGAACATGAAGACACGAAGAGAGAAGATGAAGATCAAGAAGTTCAAGGCGCAGCCAAGCAGACTGCTGGAGTCCATGGGTTTCCCATGATGTTTTTGTTTTTCTTTTTACTCCAATGTAAGTCTTGCTCTGTACCTCGACTGATGGCTTATCAGTCTTCATTAATGAAAAGAACTTCTTTTTTATCTCAACCTGAAGACAATGACTCTTTGTCCATGCTCTGATTATGGTTTTTCTGTCTTCTCCTTGTTCTGTTTTAGATCTGTTTTCGTTCTTAACTCTAAGTACAAGTTTTTAGGTTCTATTGTTAAGGGGGAACTGTTTTCACCCCATGTTTAGAACTTGTACTGTGAGTTCAGTCTTTTTGCTGTCTAGAACTGCTTTGTGGTTTTGGCATCATCAAAAAGGGGAAAATTGTTGGGAACCTTGTTGAATATCCTAACCCTTGTTTTGATGATACCAAAAATCATAGGACTTAATTGTAATAGACTAGAATTGTTTAGAACTCAAGTGTTAGAGTTCGTTTCTAGTTTAGTGTGCGGTGTCGAAGACTGAAGACTGAAGACTGAAGACTGAAGAACGAAGGACTGAAGACTGAAGACTGCAGATCCCAACTGAAGTATCAGTTGAAGACTGATTACTTAATGCGCGCAAAGGACCGATACTAAAGTCAAGTATCACTTGAACATTCTGATAGGACACGCGCGCCCGTCGCCCGGCGCGCGGTATCAAAATAATTTGTGTATGCCCCAGACGAATAGTATACGCTCCTATTGCTCGCAACCAAAGAACAGTCTTAGCAGCAAGTATAGGGTCGATCCCACGGAGAGTGAGGAACTACTTTACTCTTCGGGTGCACAAATTGAGTTGTCACGGTCTCAACCTGTTTATCTGCACAAGTAAACTTAAACAAAGATCAAATATAACAAGGGGTAAGGTTTACGGTTAGGTCATAACTGTTGTCAATATTTATTTCGGTCATAGGCATACTGATGATCCGTCCATGATCCATATAACCTCAAGGCGTGGCCCAAAGACATTGGGGCTTTCAAGAGATCATACTTCTCACTTAGGATGGTTGAGTCCATTGCGGTCACTAGGTCCGAAGGTCACACAATCCCCGGTCACAAGGCAGTGCTTCACTCCTCCTTAGATAGTAGTCATACCCGTTACTCACCAAGTATGACCCTCACCAACCTTCTCTCCCGAGGTCCCCAGCTCTGCACTTTGAGTGACACATGCCTCCTGGACACAACCATTTCCGGCTTGTTAGCCGACCAGTCATAGACATGCTACGGCGCAGAAGTTAACTTCCTCGTTTGATAACCATGGCTTTATGCCTCGTCACAGTTGATGGATAGTCTCTAGAGAAGCCCAAGACTGAGGAAGGACAGTGTATCCCATAAATCCTTTCCCCACCTTCCGGATCTACAACGCCTTTTGTTGACGCTGCTCAGCTACTCGGTCGTGGGTATACCGGTTGTCACACCCTGGTATGCCCTGGCCTTTGCTTGACACGGACAGCGTTTTACCGAACGGAGATCACCCGTTAGGCCCCTACTGTCCATGGCTTGGCACAGATCCGTCTGGAACCACGAGACTCAACCGAAAGAACAAATGCCTCACGAATGTTTACATATTGACAACAATTATTTCCACCCCTTAAACCTCACCAAGGGAACTACTCACACATAATGGAAAACATAAATGCAAAATAAAATGAACACATGAATGAAAGAAAAATTGAAATACTTGATATAAAAATACCTAAGGCAACAACCTTGGCTTTGTTCGTCACAACGGAATTGAAATACGAAAAACAAATAAAGTGTTTGGTGCGAAAAATGTAAAATGACAAAGTAAAATATTTTCTTGGTGAACTAACAAAAGTCTAAGTCTAGAAGAGCACTAAAAACTGATGTGTAAGTGTAAAAATTCGTTCATCCCCCCTTTGGCAGCCACACATACTGGTCTTTAAATAGCAGTTCGGTAGTGGTCAAACCCTAGCCGGCAGACCAAATCTGGCAGATTATTTCCTTCCATATTTAGCTTGATCCTTGCTTTGATTTGATAGATAATGGATCTCCAGCGGATTTGGGGTTGATTCCACATTATTCCAGATCATTCCATTGCTAGAATTCGCCAGAATCTTCCGGGCAATCTCCTCCACACGTCTTTCCATATATAGCTCCAACTGCTGACTGCTGTTGACGGACATGGTCATACTAGCTTCTTTCTTCGGTTGGCCTTATACCAGGTGGTACACTTCGAACGTTCTCGCGCCTCGAATGGTTCTGAGGGGTACTTCGTCGAGCTCTCTTCCTGGTTCATGTATAGCTCATCTGTGCTGACTGCGACTGCTGTTATAGCCTTACCAACTGCTTCATTCGGTTAGCCTTACACCAGGTGGTACACTTCGGAGATTCCCGCACCTCGAATGGTTCTGAGGGGTACTTCGCCGAGCTCTCTTCCTGATAAGTTTCACTTCTGGAAGTTTGGATAGTTTTGTTCCGGTAATGCCCATTCTGACCATATTTCGTGCATATGCCCTTTTCCGAGCTTCCTCCTCCTGAATACCTGTTTTCTCCCCTAGAGGACTCAAACAAACACAAAGAAGAGAAAAAACTAGGGCCAAATAGCCCAAAAGTCAAAGACGCATCACATTCCTACTCGGACTGATCTTCCAACGTTCAGAGGAAGCCACGTACTCACAAAGTACAGCCAGAGATCTCAGGATCTTATCTCTGCAGAGGTCATTCCTATCTGGTGGTTACTTTTCAGAGACGTCACATCTCCTGTCCATCAAAGAGAGCCGTTTCCACCCAGACAAGGAACCTCGAAGATTGAAGTCTCAGCCCAAATTCGAATTGCTCTCCAACGGAAGAAATCTTGAGGATGATTTACGCCAACGGATCTATTCAAGAGTTCTCCTACAAATAGCGCTCGAGGATCACTTCAACCTTCACCGATTCAACAACATAAGCTGAAGTTCTGCCGAAATTGCTACTCAGCCTTAAGCTTAAACTCCTCATAGCTTAAATCGAAGAAGAGAATTCCAAAGCCAAAATCAGTCACTACTGATTACATACATTCTCTTAGACCCTAGGCATATATCTGTTTACCCGGAAGCCAAAGGTCAAACTTGCTTCAAAGAACTTGTTCTTTGTAAGTATAGTTGGCACTCGTTTAAACCTCCCCCCCATAAAAGTGTTTTGAGTGATTCGGAGGTCAGAAGGGTTTTCTGACTCTGAGAGTCTTAGCACGGGTTGTGCTAAGCAAGGGAAATCCTACGCGAGTGAGCGCGGGTACTGGAGAAGGGTTTTCTTCAGTGTACGGTTGTGTGCACCCGGCAAGCACACGGTTCGGTTTGCAGTGCACCTGTTAAGCACTTGCGGAGTGGATTGTTGGTCTGATCAACCAACCGTGGATGTAGGAAAGGGTTTTTCCGAACCACGTAAAAGTCTCTGTTCCACCGAGGCTATTTCGAAACTAAGTTTAATTTCCGCTGCGTATGATATCAGTCTGATTGATCTATCTTTCGATAGTCAGGAAGAGTGTTATCATCTCTGTTTTAGCAAACACGACTGAAGCCCTTTCTTGCATCAGTTAAGTTCCAGCAACTTAACTGATAACTCTTTACTGAAGAGCTTTCAGTATCAGTCGTCAACCCTGTTTGGTCAAAACTGATTTCAGTAAAACAGGCGTCTTTGTTTGCATGTAAAGTTTCATTTTGATCTCTGACTGAGATCCCTCTGATTGAGGTCGGTAGATTGATTTAAAAATAGCCTATAGGTGTATTCCCCCCCCCCCATACACCTATTCGAGACCCTCAGGACCTAACAAAGCCTGACGACCCTTGAAATCATCCTCTGTAGGCAAGACATTTTCAAGTTTTGGTATGTGGCAGACGGTTGATACAGGGAATAAATTGGTTTCCACTTTCTTGGCGATGTGGAACATGTCGGCCCATTCCTCCATCTCACAACTTTTGGCCAACCTTCTTGGAAAATAAGGTCTAGTTTTTGGTGGAACGGGCTTGATGTACTTAGGCACCGACTCTTCTTCATGATCTGCCTTTCTCTTACCATATTGGGCAGGACAGCTCTCAAAATAATCCTCTGTACGCAAGACACTTTCAAGTTAGGCATATGGCAGACGGTTGATAGAGGGAACAAATTGGTTTTCATCTTCTTGGAAACGTGGAGCATATCAGCCTGTTCTTCCACTTTACGATTTTTGGCCAACCTCCCTTGAAAATAATGTCTAATTTTAAGTGGAATGGGATTGAGTACTTGGGCTTTGACTCATCTTCATGATCTACCTCTCTTTTACCATATTGGGCGGGGCGACTCTTGAAATCAGACATTTTAACCTTCTTCTGCAATGGCTCATCACTCCTGAGTTTGGTAGTGTAAACATGTGCTTAATGGTTCATCTCTACTTCAGGAGGAAATTGGTCTTTCTTCTCATCCATATGTGCCATACCATCGATCCATTGAGTGACTTGGGCATCTTTGGAATTGAACGCGCTACTAGTCTCCATCTCAAATTTCTCATTCTCTAGTTTTATGAATTTCATAAGTTCTGCTCGTTCTCCACGCTCTTATCTTTCCCTATCATTCATAGATTCCATAAAATTCAGCCATTTCTCTTGCTCTTATCTTGCCCTATCATTCTCCCGTACCAAGATTTATATGAGTTTTGTCAAGCATTGGCTTTGTGTCCTGGGCACGATAATGTTGTTGATAATCATCTTTCCATGCATTGACGTTCTTCTGCCCATTGATAATTCTCATTCCACGTGTAATTCTTGTAGTGCTCCCATCCTGGATCGTAGGTCTATCTTGCCTAGGCATTGACTTCTTCATATATAGTGGGACATTGGTCAATTACGTGTTTAGTGCTCGCACAAATCTCACAAGCTCACATTGTCTTTGGTGTCCTCCTATCCATGGTCACAACTTGGTTTATTACGCTGCAAAGTTCATCCATATTCAGGTTCTGATTCAGCTCCATGGGCTTTTTCACTTGCTCTAAAGTTCACTTGTCTTGATCAAGATTGATCTCTACTATTCGGTGGGCGGATTATTTCTCTCTGATGGTGATGCAGCCCAAGGTTCGTTAGTGCAAGACCCGGTGCATGTTCTTGTTGGTCCAGTTACAAGAGCACGAGCCAAGAAGTTCAAGGAGAGCTTGATGGTTTTAGTTCAAGAAGTTTGGAAGCAAAAGTTGATGAAGAAGCCAATCGGAAATGGTGGAGTTGGCGGATTGGACATCCCACGTTTGATTAATTTGATTACATGCAAGTGATCCGAAGTTTGAACACTTTATTTATTTTATTTCCAGCCTTGTTATTTTAGAGCCCAATAATTTTAGCTTATTTTATTATTTTCAAAAATAGGGAATAAGGGTCTTGTTTGGCTGATTAGTTTAGATAGAGTTTTATTTAAGTTGTTTCCTTATTAGACTAGGTTTAGTTTTGTTTGCCTATATAAGGCTTCCCTTATGGACGAAAATCATTAGCTATTCATTAATCAAATTGTGAGTTTTATTCCCTCTTGAGAGTTTTCGAATTCTTCTTGATTATTCCAAGATGAATTCAATTATCGGCGTAACGACGAGTCAACCAACCCTCGTCGGGTGTCATTCATCATCCCCGAGTTGTTGCGTCAACATCACGTTGGGGTATAGAGAATTCATTTCGCCTATATCATTATGTGGGTTAGATTAAGAGGTTTTGAGATTTTCCATTCATTCGTTCGTTTTAAAGTCTTCCGTTTGTGTGTTCGTTTGAACGGTTTGTCAAGGATCATATCAGATGGCTCATCGGTCGGCCTTCTTATTTGATAACTCCTCCGTCTAGGATAGCTTGGTGCACTTATCTTGCACTCTTTGCAAGGACCCACATTTTACTCGCAGATCTTTCAATTTTTGGATCAAACAACAATAATCCGTCTTGACCTGCAGGATTAGGATGGAACATACACAAAAAGTGTAACACCCCGTACCTTTCCTTATGATAAGAGATAGTGTTTTAACACTACTGAGAATACTGAGATGTCGAGATGTGAAGATTATGAGTTATGAGTGGACAAACTCATGATGGAGTTAGAGTGAAGAGATTAGAGAAACGAGTCGAGTTATAGATGCCGATTAATTTGAGTCGGGATTTTATTTATTTCCGACTACCGAGAATAGAATTTCCGGATACCGAGTTATCAGAGGTTGACAGTCCTATTAAGAAAATAGGAATAATGAGTTTGACATAGAGTCAAGGAAGTTGCCGATGAATGGCGAGATGAGTAAAATGGAGATATTGATAGGATTGAGAGTGATGTGCGAGTTGAGATGGAGATGGTAATTTGATTTTGATGATGAGATGAAAGACGAGAGATAGAGTCGAGGTAGTGATTGTGAATCACTATAAAGAGGATTAAGTTAGAGTGATGATGAGTGATGATCCGTTTTTAATGTGATAATGGTGTGAGTTATTTAATTGACGTTATGTGATTTATCTAATATGTGCGCACTAATATTATTTTGAGTCAGTCTGATTCTCGAAAATTAGCGTACATGATTTATTTTTCCACCACACATTCCTACACTCACACCCATTATTTTAATCCCTTCTCACATGTGGGTAATTAGCCAATTTAGGCTTGCTGCTAAGGGAGGAGACAAGCTACTATTGAGCATTTAATGCTTCTTATCTTAAGGAATAAGAATCTTGATAAAACCGAAGAGCTTCTCTCTCTCCGTCATTTCTCTCACTTCGGTCTTTCAACTTCTTCTCTCTCCCTCAAGACATTTCTTCTCTCCTCCATGGGAGAACAAGCTCGAGTTTACACAGACGTAACCATAGTGAAATCCTTCACTAAATCTAGTCCATAAACACTTACTACTCATAAATCAAGGAGTTTAGTGGAGTTTGATGCTTGAAGAATAGAGACCGGAGCTTTCCTTTTCTTGAAACTACCTGAGTAAGTGTTTGAATCCTTTGGGATCTAGACTTTTTATGTGATATATGTGTTTAGAAGGATGACTGAAGCATGAGAAACTCCCCCTTCACCTTTTTTCGTCATTTTCGAAAATTTGGGTTCATGCCCTTTAAAAATCTTTCTGATTATTTTCTAAAAATGGGGTGAGAAATGAGTTATATGTGATGAGATGTATGTTATACGTGATGATTTGAAGTGATTTAGAGGTGTTTTTCAAAACTGAGTCTTGAGCATGAGTTTTTACAAAATTTAGTTGGATACAAGAAATAGGGAAAAATCTGTAAGTTATGTCTTGAATGATGTTTTGACGATGAGCATGAATAAATGAAAGGATTAATGTGATGGTTGATGATTTCTGAGTATGAAAAGTCGATGAAGTGTAGAGTTACTCTTGTTCGCTTTGTTCTGCCTTGAGTTTTGCTCTGCCGAGTCGTTTCCCCGCTGGCATGCCAGAGAAGTCGTTTCCCCGCTGGCATGCCAGAGAAGTCGCTTTCCCCGCTGGCATGCCAGAGAGTTCATTTTCCCGCTGCTCTGCCAGCGAGTTCGTTCCTCTGAAGTTCGAGTCCTCTGAAATCGATTCCTCTGAGTTCGATTCCTCTGACGATCGATTCCTCTGAGTTCGACTCCTCTGACGATCGAGTCCTCTGATGATTGATTCCTCTGACGTTCACCATTCCTCTGGCGACAGAGAGTTAATGATTTCGCTGCCTTGGCAAGTTGATTCCTCTGCCCTGGCGAGTATTTTCCGCAGTATTGCCAAGCTGCTCAGCTCTGCTCTGCTGAGTATTTTTCACCTTGACCACCGAGCATTTCTCTGCTCTGGTCTCCGAGTCAACTTATGTTTGATTGTTTGTGATATGTTTATATGTGAAGTTGCATGCTTATGTGATTGTGCATGCCAATGTGCTTTTGCTTTGAGTATGGTCCGAGTTGAGAGTTAAGTTGAGAGTAAGACGTGAGAATCCTTAGAAGTTGAGTATGCCTAGGGATTTAGTTTTACTGAGTAAATAGACGTTGAGTGAGAAGTTATCGATGAAACGAGATTGGATTTCAGTATCGATAAAAATGATAATGTTGTAGACGTGGTACATACATGACGAATATTTTGACTGCAGTCATTTCTTTATGATGTTATGATGTTTAAAACTGCATGCACAGATTTCATTGATGATAAACTTATTTCTGTGTATTGCTGATGATATGGCAAGCTTCAAACATATAGCTCTAAGAGCGCCTTTGATGTTTTTTCGGCGATTGCCCACTGAGTATTATTACTCACGCCCTGCATATATTTCTAAATGTGCAGGTTAAGCTTTGGAGCGAGATTGGACTGGTGCTGGTGGGGATGGTTTCACCGATGAAGTTTTCCTTGATTGTTTCCCTTTGATGTTAGAGTCTAAGGGACGATGTACCTTGTTTTCCTTCTGATGTTGATAAAACCTTAGTGAGATGATATACAAATCCTTTAAAATCAAGCAATATACTCGCGATTATATGTCTTCATACATATAATTGATACGTCTTTTGCTGTGTTACTCTTGATATTATGATTCCTTATGGAAAATAAGTAGTACCTACTTTGCTTTTCTTCTTGAAATTCCTAATATTCAAGAAGTCATAACGATATTGATGAATACACCCTTGAGTCGAATTATGAGTCTTTGCCTTGGCATGTTTGATGTAAGCTTCCGCGCCGATGTTCAATTTAGTTGTGATGTCCTTTATTCATTTATTTTAGTCGTATCGATACTCGTACCCCGCTATTACTAGCGTTGGGATTTCGGGCTGCGACAAAAAGAACTAAACAAATGCAAAAATAAGGCGTACTACTAGAACCACAACTCCCCGACAACAACGCCAATTTAGTGAAGTTGTGCTTTCAAATAAATGAAGATATTTTTCCACCTTCATAAAAAAAATTATATTCTCGTTACCCAAGACAGTCGTAGTGTCAGTGATAGGCTAGGGTCGATCCCATGAGAAGTTGGCATAGTTGCGTCACGGTCACCAAAAAAAAAAGATGAACGTATGGTTATGGTCACAAGAGATTTTTTTCGTGGTCTCAAGTGATAGTATCATGGGCAACAAGGAAAGGGAAAGAAAAACTAAAACACTAGAAAAAATAATCAAAATAAAATAAGAACCTGAGCAAGGCAATGAATCAACAAATATGAACTCGATCAGTTATCGACCGAGATATTCACCATAATGCATGTCTACCAGTTATAGATCATTAATGGCATGTGTCCCCATTCTCACTTGTCACGTTCATTTCTATTATATGATAAAATCTATCTTTATGTATGTTAAAAGGCAAGGGGCACCTTATGCCAGAAAACCATCTTAACCAACTACACACGAGTACACCTCAATACATGTAATTAAACCAAGAAGCATGAGCCCTAGATAGACATGATATTGACAAAGGCAGACTGTAGTTTGCTTCAACCTCCGGTGCCCATAATACTCTCAAGGCACAAAGTGATCCTACGCACCTTATAACCTCGATTTATTGGTGATCTAAGTCTACTCAATTAATTAGTGATCAGTTAACTAATCAAGATGTATTAGACCATATCTGAATAGAACCAAGCACTTCGTGAACACATACAAGCAGATTTTCATACTGAGGACAACCTCACAATTTAGGATTATATACTCATATCATCATGCCCAACCCATATTTATAAATCTAACTAAACATAAAATAAATCATAAACACAAAAGTAAATTGAAGACATTAAGTAAATAAAATGAACACTTACTATTAAATGGAAATAAAAACACGGCAAGAAGCAACACTATCGACAACAAACGTATGAAAACTAAACTAACATCTTGCCCTAAAGAGCTTAACAAAATCTGAAAACTATTGCTAAGGATTTGGTATGGTTCTCTTCTAAAATTTATTCCTCAATTTGTGTGTGCAATTGGTATATATAGGAGAGAGTTGGTGTGGCCGCAAGCTTTGGGTTGATAGGTTTTGTAGAGTCCTTTACTTGGTGACTAGGTTCATCATGCCTAGACTCCAACTTTGCATGAACTCTGCTTGAAGCTTATCTCGACTGGACCCATCATTTTCAGAAATGTTTTAAGTATATCATCATCCAGATTTTAAGGGAAAACAGGCGTTCACCGTTATCCATTCAGACTCTGAGACGGCGGTGGCTGACATCAAATCAGAGGCTTACTTCGGCGGTGGCTTCAAATTGGAAGCTGACTACAAATATAATGTCACGGACCACTCCTCGACCTAATTAAGGATAACTAAGCCAGGAGGCCGCGACGATGGGACACAGTTATCGACGGCGATAGAAAGGGAGTTTCTGTTACGACCGGACTTAAGTTAGGATAAATAAGCCAGGAAAACGTAACTAAGGACACAATTATCGACGACGATAGAAAGGGGGTGAACAAATAATAGAGGATCGAACTAAAATTTGTTTAAAGAAGGGAAAAATTATTGTACACCTGATGTTTAGTTACAAGACTCGAACAGACTAAACTGGCTTAACTGAAAGAACATAAAACCTAAGAGTACGCAGCGGAATAACAATATCTGATTACATGTATGAAGACATGTATCCAAGAGTTCATTCATTTAACCTATAACAAAAGCTCCGCTTTTCACTTCATCTCCATCAGTCATTGCTCAACCTGCACATTTAGAAATATATGCAGGGCTGAGTACAAGAGCACTCAGTGGGCACGTATGCCTAACTAAAATAAATACATGCATCATAAAACTGTAAATTGTCATGCCATAATAAACAGTACAACAAGGGAGTTTTAGCTAAATAGGCCCAAGCTTACTAAATTCATTTGTGATTCTTAAAGTTCGACTGATCAGTCTAAGTTCTTTTGTAATCTATCATATCTGGAACTGTGTGCCGGAGAGGTGGCCACCTCTCACGGTCACTCGACCGGCCAACCCGCTAGATGACTCACGGTCCCTCGTGTACACTAGTCAAGGCAGGATAGCCATCAACTGCTCAAGACCCGAATTCGATTTCATCATTGGCAAAGCCAAAGCAGATAGATATCATACTGAAATTGAAACATTTTATGGCAAGACAATACTTGAAATAACTTTAATTCATAGATTTTGTAACGAAATAACTTGTTCAAACGGTGGCATTTAAACTTGTTTGATAGGTATATAAAACTGAAATTAACAGTTAAATCATCTCATGCATTGATTCGTATAAGAGGCCTACGATACGCAGGGGATCTCTATATACGTATAGTAAAGTAATGCCCACCTGGTAGTGGAGACTCGCGACTAAGCCTTAAGCTCTTGCGTTCAACCTTGATTCGAAAAGAAATAACGCAAGGTCTTAGTCCGAGGAAATTCTAATAAATGAGGATGCGTAGTGTAATTATGCATGGCTCATATTCCCTTTTTATTACTGAGATAATACTTAGGGAAACTTTATCCCTAGTCCTTGTTATTAACAACAATTAAACTAACTAGGTTTCATCTCATGAAGTCAAGTAATTAACTATATTGATTCGTTCTCATTAGGGTGTTCTAAAATAATAATCTCCCTTCGTGTAAGCAAGGGAAAAGAATAGAACTCAACATTCGAACACCCTAAATTCTTCCCTCTCTCTCTCTCTCTGGCGGTTTCGCTTCTGCTCTGGCATCTCGCTACCCTCTGCTCTGGCGTCTCGCTTCTCTGCTCTGGCGTCTCACTTCTCTGTTCTGAAAGTCAGCTCTGGCTGAAATTAGCTCTGTGGCGTAGTGATTCCTCTGGCGAGGTGATCCTTCTGGCGAGGTGATCCCTCTGGCGAGGTTATCCCTCTGGCGAGGTGATCCCTCTGCCGAGGTGATCCCTCTGCTCTGGCTGCCAGTGACCCCTCTGCTCTGTCGCCAGTGATTTCTCTGCTCTGGTGCCAGTGATTCCTCTGCTCTGGCTGCCAGTGATTTCTCTGCTCTGGCACCCGTGATTTCTCTGCTCTGGCACCCGTGACTCCTCTGCTCTGGCTGCCAGTGATTCCTCTGCTCTGGCGCCAGCGATTCCTCTGCTCTGACGCCAGTGATTCCTCTGCTCTGGCGCCAGTGATTCCTCTGGCGAGGAGACTCCTCTGGCGAGGTGACTCTTCTGGCGAGGCGACTCCTCTGGCGAGGCTACTCCTCTGGCGAGGTGACTCCTCTGGTGAGGCGACTTCTCTGGCGAGGCGACTCCTCTGCTCTGGTAGCTTGCCTCCGCTGCTCTGGCAGCTTGACTTCGCTGCTCTGGCAACTGTCTTTGACTCCTCTATTCTGGCCATTCCTCTTCTCGGGCCATTCCTCTGGCCGTTCCTCTGGCCATTCCTCCGGCCATTCCTCTGGGGACTCCAGTTTCCAAAACCAGAATTCTCCGTCCTTATCTCACCTCGATTCTCACTTGTATACAAACCTTAATCTATTCCTATGTGATCATGCTGTGCTTGTTCAAGTTCATCTACGATTAAGCTAAAGTTCTCGTCGTTCATCAAGGCTCAAGTTGTAGGTTCTACACAACGTGACTTTAACATGCTTTTTGTTCATTCGATCTAGAGCCTAAAACATGCTTTCTGCGAGTGTGTGATTCATGCCGAAAGAAGTAGCATTAGAGGTCGAGAGTTACCTTGTTGTTGCGCACTTTAGTCGGACAAGCACGATGGATCCTCGCTTCTTCGATCGTCGAGGTTCAAACTGAAAAGGGAGTTATTGTTCTTAGGCTGAAACAGATGGAAGGGAACACGGCGAAGGGAAAAAATAAGGCCGTGTCTTACCTTGAATGTGTAGCAAGGGCTTCGGTCTAATCTTCTCCGTGGAAGGCGTCAAGAGAGTGATGGAGCTCTTGCTGTTGCTGCTGGATTTTCAGAGTGCCGAAGGAGTGAAAGGGTGGCACAAAGGGGTTGAAGGGGAGTTTAAATAGGGGAGCTTGGCTGACTGCACTTGAGTGCCTAAGGGGGAGGGCTTGGCTGTAGCCCTGCCTTGCGTGGAATAGGGGAGGCTTTTCAGCTGCTCGCCCAATGGAGGGGCTGCTGCTGCTGCTGCTGTTGCTGAGCTCGGCAGGCGTGGAGGTGGAGTGTGGCTCTTCGGCTGCTGCCCAATGGGAGGAGCTGCAGCTGGCGTGGAAAAAGGGGGGAGAGCTGCTGTGTAGGGCTACTAGGGCAGCCTAGTCTACTTGGCTGCAGTTGGGCAGCGCTGGTGTGGAGTGAGGGGGAGAGCTGCCATGGCTGGCGTGTGGAGGGGGAAAGGAGGGTGGCTTATCGGTTGCCCATCCCAAGGCTGCTGCCGAGGCTGCCGCTGCTCTGGCGTGGAGGTGGCATGCGGCCCATTGGCTGCCCAGCCAATGGCTGTTGCTGCAGCCTTTCCCCCTTTTCTCCTTCCCCCTTTTTCCCTCTCTTTCTTAATCATTGTGTTGGTAGGTTAGGGTGGTAGAGTAGGGTGATGTAAGAGGAAAAGTCTAATTAAAACCCTTCAGGGTTGATTTTCTCAGTATTAGAAATACTGTTTTCTAAAGTCGATAATGCTAAATTAAATCCGTAGATTTAATTCGTTCGCTATTCTCAAACTTAAATTAAATCCGTAGATTTAATTAGCTTCAAGGTCTCGTTCAAATACTCAAATTAAATCCGTAGATTTAATTAGCTTCAAGGTCAGAAATAATTCACGACTTAAACATCAGTGTGAAATAACTTCATCTTGATAAACAACACAACTTAGCTAAGTTGGTTATAACCTTGAATAATAAAAATTCATCAACTCGAAGGTTCTCATTTCGGTCTTAAACACGCGAAGATAAATAAATGCATATTGCTAGTGCAGTGACTCTGTCTCAAAAATACGTAATTCATAAACATAGATGAAAACATAAAACGCTTCAATTACTGGCAGAAAGAAAATTAAACACATAATACCGTAATTAAAATACTGATAAAAGAGCGGGTCACTACATCCTACCCCTCTTAACAAAATTTCGTCCCGAAATTTGCATATCTCTGCTAAACAAGCTTAGGGTTCTTCTTCATAGTTCAAGTCTGGGCTAAGGATCATCTCTCCTTAGTGGATCACATGCTTTGGATCGTGAACGTACTTCCCGAGTGGTGATACGTGAAAACGTTGTGGACGTTTCCAAAACTTGGCGGTAACGCCAACTTATAGGCCACTGGACCTATCTTCTCTAGAATCTCATACGGTTCTATAACTCAGGATCTAAGCTTTCCCTTGACATCAAACATAGTTTTCCCTTGGTGGGAAATACCTTTAGGAAGACCTTGTCTCCTATTTCAAAGCGTAACTCAGTTTGGCGTTAATCGGCGTAAGATCTCTGTCTATCCTGTGTCTTCTTTATTCGTCCTCTTGATCTAGCGGACTATCTCAACCATCTCATCGACCATGTCTGGTCCTAAAACTTCTCTCTCACCCACTTCATCCTAGTAAAGTGGCGATCTACACTTCCTTCCATAAAGCGCCTCGTAAGGTGCCATATCTATGGTCGCCTGATGACTATTATTGTAGGCAAACTCGATCAATGGCAGCATTGATTCCCAACTTTTTCTGCAAGCTGATTCAAAATCTAGAAGTAAATTTTGAATCTCTACCCGAAGTAATGGACATTGGTATTCCATGTAGCCGTACAATCTCACGGATGTATGATTGGGCTAGCTTCTCCGATCCATGGGTAATTGGAATCGGTATATAAAAAGCGCACTTCGTGAGACGGTCTACTATTACCCAAATAGTTGTGTTACCTCTATTTGTCTTGGGTAGACTCGTCACGAAATCCATCGCTATGTGCTCCCACTTCCATTTTGGGTGTGTCATGAGCTTTACTCATGTTCTCGTTTCTGAGTTCCTCGTTATGGGGAACACACAATCTTCCTTCAAAAGAACGGCGTTATCCGTTGCCTCTTGGTAGCCTCCTGGCGTGCTTGTTCGGATCTTAAGACGAACCCTTTCCAAGCTTTCGTCCGCTCTCTGGGCGCCGATGATCCTTTCTCTGAGGTCTGGGGCGGCTACCAGAGTTGCAATAATTGCTCTTGTCGTTGCCGGTGGTTGAACCACTTCTTTCTTCAATCTGTTAAAATCCTTTACGAGCGTGTCCTCTTGAGTGAGAAGAAGTCCTAACTCGGATTGAGTTTTACGACTTAGAGCATCAGCTACTACGTTAGCTTTCCCTGGGTGGTAATTGATACCGCAATCATAATCCTTCACGAGTTCGAGCTGTCTTCTCTGTCTCATGTTCAAGTCCTTCAGCTCGAAAAAGTACTTAAGGCTTTTGTGGTTTGTGAACATCTCGCACCTAAATCCATATAGGTGGTGTCTTTACTACAACTAATTCTAGATCATGAGTTGGATAGTTCAACTCATGTGGCTTAAGCTGTCGTGATGCATAGCTATCACTCTTTCTTCTTGCATCAAGATGCAACCTAGTCCCCTCTTGGACGCGTACGTATAATTCACATATTCTTTGTCAGCTATTGGAATGGCTAACACTAGCGTGTTGTTAACTTCTCCGTGAGCTCTTGAAAGCTTCTCTCATCTTTTATCCAAGAAAATTAGATTCGTTTCCTAAGTCATTGTGTCATTGGCCTTGCTATTTTGGAAAATCATTCTATGTATCTACAATAGTAACCTGGTAATCCTAATAATTTCTTGTCTCATTAGGATTTGTAGGTGGTCTCCACTCATGTACAACTTGTACCCTTTTTGGGGTCCACTGATTTCTTCTGATAACATGATATGCCCTAAAAATATGACTTCACCGAGCCAAAATTCGCACTTGTTGAACTTAGCATAAAGAATCTCTATTCTTCAACGTTTCTAAGACTATCCTTAGGTGTTCCTCATGGTCTTCCTCGTTCTTCGAGTAGGTCGAGTCATTATCTATGAAAACTAAGACAAATGGGTGCATTGATCAATCCGAATGGCACCACTACGAACTCATAATGGCCAATCTGGTTGTGAAAGCCGTCTTAGGTACATCTTCTATGTTAATCCCACGGGGACTTATTAGCTTCTTTCTTTCTAGCTTTCCGTGGCTTTCTAACGTGACAGGGTCGTACATGTTGTTGTTGCTGTCCCTGATGCTGCTAGGATGGTTACTACTGTTTGGTTGGGGCAAGGCAGGACCCTTTGTTGATTATCTCCTATCTATTTAGGAGTACCCTGGTTTTCTTAGCCTTGTTGTTGGGTAGATTGCCATTGCCATAGTTTCCTTCTCGCTTGACAATTGCTACTGTTGTCCCATTCGTTTTCTTTATGACCATCTTAAGGTAGTCTATACCTTGACTGTGCGTGGTTTTTTTTTCTTTACCAAGGGGTAGTAGTGACTAAATATGAGAGTCTCACTCATTTCTTACTCCTGCGTAAAATCTGTTTGGCTTGTTAGGGAAAGTCAATATCTCATGACATAATTCGTTTCCAAACCTCTTTATGCGTTTCTCAATGGTGTCCACCCTCGTGGAACATACTTTGACATTCGATGGAAAACTTCGTCATACACAGTAACTGTTCCGGCTCTCCGCTCGAGACTCCAGAAGCAGCTTTGTTTCTACCGATCCAAGGTCAAAAGATAGTTTGACGCTTAGTGTGTATCCTTCTAATTGTAAAAGTATCACTTCCTAGTGGTTGATAACTAATGACAAACTGAGTCATCCTAGTCGTCACTATGCTCTTCGGGATAAGGCATGATCTTATGGTGCGAGTCTATCTATTGGGATACCTCTTTTCTTCAAGATTGCAAATCTCGATTGGCAACCACTAAGATCTTAGTTATGTGGAGATGTTGGCATAGGCATTGTTACTGGTCTTGCTTTCGACGTTGTTGCCTCCATGTCCATCGCTCCGCTATGCGATTCCGTGTAAGATAATCCCCAATGGCTCGCCAAAGCCATCCGGATCTCGTGCCTTTGACCGGCACAAAAAAATTTTCAGCCATCTTTTACTCCGTCTCTACTTGCTCTGGCGCATATCTCGACATATCACAGAATATCGTGTCGCATAGAGTACTTATCATTCTTCCCTGCTTTAGATCGTAAAATTCCATTTCTCTTCTTGTTGCGATAGTTCTTGGGTATATCCTTGTCATAATTCGTGTTTTAGACGTTCCCGCGTAAAATTTTTAATTGTTCAGCTGTCATCGTTTCCCTCTGTGCTTCCTACCATAGGTCCAAGTCTCAGCTCCCGCTGGATCTCATATCCCATTGAGGATAGGTGGGGTTTGTCGTAGAAATAATTCCTCTATTCTACCTTCTGGTTGTATGGATGGTTGGATTATATTTTGTTCTGGCCTGGTATTGGACCTCTTTAATCATCTCGGGGATTTCTTCTCCCTCTTCTCGGATGCCCTCGTCTTGGTGGCATTCCGATGAGTGGTCATATAGTCGTTACTACATTATGAAAAACGTTCAGACGCATATCATCAAATCTGCAACCCGTTTCTTGGTTCCCAAAACTCGCTCATACTCTTTCTCATGCTAACATATGAGTAAACCGTGGCGGAAGTGGCTTGCCGCAAAAGATCTGTAACACCCCGTACTTTTCCTATGATGTGAGATAGTGTCTTAACACTATTGAGAGAACTGAGATGTCGAGAGGCGAGATTATTTTTTTTTTTATGACCAAGATAAGACAGTTTGTCTTTTAAATAGAGATACGAGTGACTAAACCGAGGATAGAGTTAGAATGATGAGATTCGAGAAATGAGCTGAGATAGAGATGCTGATTGAATTGAGCTGAGATTTTAATTTTATTTCCGATTACCGGGAATAGATTTACCAGATACTGAGTTATCAGAGTTTGACTGACCTATTAAAGAGAATAGGTATAATGAGTCTGACCTAGAATCGAGGAAGAAAGAGTGAGAACCTTGATGAAAAGAGTCGGTCCGAGAGATGTCTAGTTTGTTTGTTTGCCGACTGCTTTAATGTGACATTATGTGAAATTACGTGACTGATCGATTATGTGATTTTCGTGATGTGTGTCACTGTGACCGAGTTATTATGATTTTTATTCGAGACCTTAGCATTTGGAATTTTGATTGAGTTTCCAAAGCAAGTATGGTTTATTTTTATCGAGAAATCGAATGACGCCGGTTTATGAAAATTTTTCCGGGCATAATATTTTTTTTTTTTAAATTATTTTTTTTCCTACGAAGAGGAATATTATAATTGAGTGAGTGCACTAATAATAGTGCTATGATCATTATTTTGGTCACATGAATAATTATACTATGGTATTTTATTAATGAGTGACTTTACCATAGTTTTGTGATTTTTATCTAATCACCCTTCACACTTTATTTAATTTTCCCATACCATATGTTATATGTCTCAATTTTGCTAAGTATGGAATTGAGAGAGTAGAGATTGAGAGTATAGAGGATGAGAGAGTGGAGATGAGAGTGTAGAGATTAGAGAGAGATTAGAGAGAGAGAGAGAAAAGATTAGAGAGAGAGGAGCATTAATTAGCAAATATTGCATAAGATATGCAAGATCAAACTCAATCTTGCAAAAGCCAAACCTCTCTCTCCCTCACTAAATTTTCGGCCATCACCCCTCTCTCCCTCACTACAATTTTCGCCCAACACACATACATACACTCATCTTCTTCACCTCACACTTCCACCATTTTCCTCCATTAGAGCAAACCTTCGAAGCTTCCAACAAAATTACCAAACACCTCACATCACTCTAAAACTTTCCATAAACACTATCTATCTTCATTTGATCAAGAAAATCCTTGAAGAAGAAGCTCCAAAGTAGAGTGAGAAAGTGAGAAATTTTGGTAAGAACTTGGGTGAGTAACCATGTCTTTCCTAAAATCTTGTTTGAAAGATGTTATGTGAGTGTATTCTTGAAAGATGAGCAAGAAAATCACCCCTCCCTTTTCTTTTCCAAATTTTCGAAAAAAAAGGGTCCTCACCCCTTTCAAAATTTTTCTTTTTCTTTTCTTGTTTGGGGGTGAAAAATGAGAGTTATGTGATGTATATTGATGTTTGATATATGTTGTGAAATATGTGTCATGAGATGTGAAACTTTGATGGAAGTTAGTTTACCCCAAAAATGGTAACTTTTGAGTTAATGAGTTAAATGATGAATTGATGATATAAATGAGTCTATGAGGTGTAGATGATGATGATTGATGGATTAATTTAAGTATATGATGTCAATTGGAGTTTTTGATGTGAGTTAGTTTACTAAAATTTAGGGATATGTGTATATATGCCCTTATTTGTGAATTGATGGTTTTGATGTGAGATTAAGTGGTTAAAAATGAAAGATCTATGAGTAGATTAAAGATTTGTATGTGTTTGTAAAAATTTCAAAGAGTTAGATAGTAAAAATTAGGACTTTTTAGTCTATGTGTTATTTAAGTGTTTTTGCTTGGAATATATGTTTTTAAGCATGATTGTAGTGTCTTTGTATTTTTGATTAAGTCTATTGTAGGCTAAATAAAATTTTGGCTAAGTTTAGTTTGTATGATTTTTGAGTTTTTGTATGATGTGAGTTTGATGCTTTATAAAATGAGGTTTATTTGCTCTATGATCATTATGAGAATTTTATCCATGTTTTGCTAAGAGTTTTATGTTGATACATGGATTTTCATAAAAATGTAATAAATATAGTTTTTATGATAAAAAGAGAGTAAATACGAGAATAATGAGTTATATGATGTAAATGATCATATTTGAGTATTTGAGAAATTTCGAGCATGAAATTGAGAAGGAATTTGTTAGATATGTTCGTTGAAGTGTTTTCTATGAGATTTGAGTGGATGATGAAAGAAAAGAGTCGAGATTGAGTATTACGAGTATTTTGATGTATTTGAATGTTTTTAAGTGCTTTAAGTGCTTAAAATGAGTTTTGATGTGTTTGCTTTGTATAAATGTTGAGTTGAGCATGTTTGCTTGTGTGTATGTTTCGGAGTCGTTTTTCACGACCCACTGACCTACTGTTTTCGAGGGGTTCTTGATACCCTAACGCCCTGAAAATTTTATGATAGGTATAGTTGAGAGTCTTGAGCACACCGGTAAAATTTCAAGTCATTTGGACTTCGTTTGCTATTTTTATAAAATGTAAAACTAAAACTGCTACATTCTGCCGAATTGTTCGGTGAGTAGCCAATAGAGTCATCGTTTCCAGTAGCTTTCCTTAGCATTCTTGAACCCAAATTTTTATGGTTGAGACCTGAGTGTCTTAAATAAGTACCCACAAAATTTCAGACCGTTTTGACAACGTTTACTATTTTTCAAAAATCAAACTTTTCGGTTGCTAAAAACTGCCGATTATGGTAGACTGTAGTAAAACAGTCATATCTCCTAAAATACTTGGAGTTTTTGATCCTACTTTTTTTTAAATGAAACTAGACTCGAAGAGGTTTCTTTTGGTATGAGTTATGACCCCAGGAGAGTTCTGTACAGAGTCTGGTGAGGTTTTAAAGTTGAGTCAGTGCAGAGTAAAGCTTGTTTTCGACTTGTCTATGTGTGTTCTAATATGCCTAAGTGTTTATACTTGTTTATGTGCTTGTTTGCTATAAGTTTGAGTCGAGTTGAGAGTTAAGTCGAAAATTGGACGTGTGAATCCTTAGAAGCCAAGTATACCTAGGGATTGAGTTTTAACGGGTAAATAGATGTTGAGTGAGAAGTTAGAGTAAAGAAGAGATTGGATTTAGAATTTGAGTTTCTGACTAAGGTTTGTTTTATCACATGAACCTTCGATGACGATGACGATGTGATGATGACGTATGAAGGCCCGAGCGAGACGAAGAAGTAAGTTGCCTGATTTCTTTCCAGAATAAGCGAAGGACTTCAGGTGGGCAATATTTTGAGTATACAAATATTATCCGAGCTTTCTAAAATGATTTAATGATATAATGATGTTATGAGATTAACAAATGTTTTGAGATAAATGATATTTGAGAACTGTTTGACTTGCCAAATTTTTGATGTTGAGCTTGTGTGTTACCCTCTACTGATGAGACGAATTCGGTCCTGCCACAAGCGGGATTTTGTGCACAGAGGTGACTGCGAGCCGTCTTCGGGTCGGCCGGTCACGGTACTTGAGAGGGAGGCCTACTTCTCAGTACCTTAATTATGATGATGAGTTGTAGATGCGGTACATACATGTCGTATACTTTGTCTGCAGACACTTATTTTTGATGTTGATTATGAAAACTGCATGCACAGATTCTTTTAATACTAATTTATTTCTGTGTGTTGCTGAGATGTGGCAAGTTCCAAACCTATAGCTCTATGAGCACCTTTCTTGTTTTTCGGCATTTGCCCACTGAGTATTATGTACTCACGCCCTGCATGTATTTCTAAATGTGCAGGCTAAGCTGGGGAGTGAGATTGGACTGGTGCTGATGGGGGAGAGTTTCAAATGATGTAAATCAAATTACTATTTTGCCTCTATGATAATAGAGTCTTGATGTTTGAATTACTTAGTTTCTTTTGAGATCAAGCAATACACTCACGGTTATGTGTCTTCATACATATAATCGGTTCGCCTTTTGCTGCGATACTCTGCAAATTATGCTTCCTTATGAAAAATGAGCTATACGCGTTTTGTTTTTGTTCGTGAAATTCCTGATAATTAAAAAGTTATGACAATGTTGACGATTTTACCCTTGGGCTAATTTTATGAAGTTTTTCCTTAGCATGCTTTTACGTGAGCTTCCGCATGACGTTCACCTAGTTCTTCTTATCTTTTATTCTTTAAAAATAGTCGTATCGATACTCGTACCCCACTATTACTAGTGTCGGGTCTGCGGGCTGCGACAGGGTGGTATCAGAGCAGGTCATCTGCTCTGAGTCTATTGCTTGACTAAGTTGAACCCTTGGTTGCTTCTACTCTTTTAAAATTGAGTACTAGTCTAATTTGAATTCTTAGACTAGTCTAGTTTGAGAGGATGGAATCTGATATGAGGTAGTTGATGTGGAATATGAGGAGAAATGTTGAGGCTAGTATAGCTGATGCCCCACCATATCCAACGAGGACGAGTATGTTGTTGATTGAGATGTACCAAGTAAGTTTCGTATCCATTTTCTAATGAACGTGATATTTTACAGGATGCAGAGTCAAGAGGACGCATCGATACAGAGACGATACAGCGAGGCGATGCGCCGATGGTTCAGGACTACTGGACTGCGAGAGGGCGATACTCTTGGGGAGTTTCTAGCGTACTACCACCGACGATGGTTGGAGGCTAGTGCCCATGGGATAGACGAGGCTGAGGCTATTACTCACCTGATTCCACAGTTGCCACTCGGATGGCAAGACTGGGCGGCTTCGCTGGTGCCGCAGTATATCAGGAGGACTGAGTTTGGGCGGTTAGTGAGCGCCGATTTCCGTGGTTTCATCGCGACGTTGAGCCACCGATATTTTGCTTTTGACGAGCCACCTCCACCGCCGTATGGACAGTTAGAGGGACCAGCCCAGGGAAGGGAGCTACTTGTTGTGCCCCCACTTCCCGATGAGCCATTTCCGATTGCACCTCCACCCCCGGTTGATCAGATGCCAGTTCTATCTGAGCCTGTTGTTCCCGAGCCGACTATCTTTGAGACATATTCTCCAGTGGTAGAGCATGACCCGTTTGCGTTTCTATCACTCATTCCTTTTTCCAGTGCCGAGTTACCGCCTTGGGATTGGACACCGGCGACGGCATCTTCGCCACTGCCACCTGTTGAGTCGGCACAGCCGATTGTTTCCACCGAGCCTGAGATGCAGTATGTCCCCTTCGATCCATATCCGAGGGTTGCCCCGTTGCCTGAGCCTGGCACTTTGGCCTTTCAGACATATATGCATTCGATTTTATACCCACCGTCCCGAGACGCCCAGGAGGGAAGTTCTCGGCCCATACTCCTTGACAGTGATGAGGAGGACCCGGATGAGGAGACTCCAGAGATGACGGTCGGATACGGACGGACTCAGCCGTTGCAGCGTCACACTACAGCCGACGGAGTTGAGACATGGGTACCTGTTCCCGAGGTGCCGGTTTTTGGACCGATGATGGACACGGACGTTGAGGATGAGCCGAGTGATGACAGCGTCTATCGACTGATTGACGAGTACGGGAGTCAGGAGGCAGAGCAGGACGAGGAGACGGAGCCGAGTGAGGACATGGATTGTGACGAGGCGACGAGCAGGATTGCAGGAGATGACGACTGGTGATCGTGTATTTAGTAGACGCGCATATTTGTATAGATGCATAGTTGATATATATATATATATATATATGTAGAGAGGCATAGTATAGTGTGTATATGTAGATAGCATATATCTATAGGTGCTTAGTACCTATGATGCTTGTATAGCTAGAGCATCATTTTAGTATTAGGACCGTTATATATAGGATCCTACTTTTGTAAAAGCCCTCGAGGAAGAGGCAATTTTCCCTATATATATATACTGAGATGTTGATGATTAGTGAGTTTTACCTTCCTTATCAAAGTTTTGAGAATGATGATGATGCTGATGCATAGTGATAAACGAGAAATAGAGGTTGATGAGAATAATGATCGATGATAGACGAAAAGTTGAGTAGACGAGAATTTTGAGAGTTTTGAGTTTTTCAAACGAGATATAGAAGAGAAGTGAGAAAAACAGAAATCGCTTGTTTGTTTTTTTTTTATGACGAACGGCTAGTTTTGAGGACGATAGTTATATGTTTCTTTTTCCTTTATAGTATGCCTCCGAGAAGAAGGGGGAACAGAAGGAACATAGATCGAGAAGAAGAGGAGGAAGAGGAGCAGAGAGATCCCACGCCACCACCTCCCCCACAACAAGAAAGGAGGGTAGAGGAACTTTTTCTGCGACAAAATCCACCAACATTCAATGGATCAGGAGATCCCGCTGAAACCGAGGAGTGGATTCGAAGTATGGAGAGAATTTTTAGATTCCTTCGATGTAATGACGCTGAGCGACTCATGTGTATGTCGTATCAACTTAAGGGATCCGCAGATTTCTGGTGGGAAGCGAAGCAGAAGACGATGAACGAGGAGCAGATAGCAGCTCTTACCTGGGAGCAGTTCAAAGAAGCTCTTTGTGAGAAATACATACCCCGAAGCTATCGAAAGAAGAAAGAGATGGAGTTTGTAAATTTGAAGCAAGGGAGTAAGACGGTAGCTGAGTATGACCGACAGTTTTGCGATTTGGCCCGATATGCTCCATATCGAGTAGATACAGATGAAAAGATGTCAGAACTGTTTTGCTCCGGATTAAAGCAAGAGATACGAGTCGTTTTAGCGAGTCAGAGTGCGCTAACCTACGCTGAGGCTTTAAACCGAGCGCTAGACATGGAACTGGCAATGCAGCCAGAGAGACCGAATCAAGGCTCGATTCCACAATCAAACCCGAATGTTCAATCGGGAAATCATCCTTTTGCTGGACGAAGCCAAAAGGGCAAGAGAAAATGAGACGACCGAAATCAAGGTCCCAAGAAGCCGTGGCAGAGTCAGAATGTGCCACCGCAATTTCAGAACAGAGATAAACGACCTTATGTTGGCCCAGCTGCTGGGTTTTTCAAGGACCGCGAGGATTACCGCCTTGCCCGAAGTGCAATAAACTCCATTTGGGAGAGTGTAAAATGGGACAGAATGCCTGTTACACCTGCGGAAAAGTTGGACACTACTCGAACCAGTGTCCGAATCGTCAGCAAAGTGGGAGCGGAGGACGACCGAACCAATTCCGGCCACAACTCAAAGCAATGGATGGAATCTTACCGCTACCTCCGCCACAACGACAACAGCAAGCCTATCGACCGCGTCAGTCAAAAAGACAACCACCAGCCCCACAGGCAAATCAACAGCATCACCAGAGGGTGTTTGCACTGGATCAGAAGGCACCAGAGAAGAATCAAAGAAATTTGACAGGTATAGGCGAGTTGAAAGGAGTGCCTATAGTAGTTTTGTTTGATACTGGAGCTTCGCATTCTTTTATCTCACATACTTGTGTCGATACCTTAGAATTGAAAGTAGAGCCTGCCCCACAATCTCTAAGAGTAACCACACCTATAGGCAGAACTACTACGGTTTCGCACGTATGCCCTAACTTAGAATTTAAGTTAGAATCGATTAAGCTCGAGGCTAGAAACCTGAGATTGATGCCTATGTGGCACTTGGATATAATTTTGGGAATGGATTGGTTAGAGGAGAATCATGCCAAGATACAATGCAAGGAGAGACGGATATCTTTTCAGCCACCTGGCCAAGAACCTACTACCTTCATTGGCATTGAGGGAAAATGGAAGAAGACGCCGATCATCTCGGCATTGCAAGCAAGAAAGCTCTTGCGAAGAAAGGATACAACCGCGTACGTTGTATATCTGAACCAGAGAGACGAGTCCAAGGCAAACGTTGATGACGTGCCGATCGTGCGAGAGTACAAAGACGTTTTTCCGGAGACTTTACCAGGATTACCCCCAGACCGACAACTCGAGTTTACGATCGACTTAGAGCCTGGTGCAGCACCGACGTCGAGAGCACCATACAGAATGGCCCCTGCTGAGTTGCAAGAGTTGAAGCTGCAACTTCAAGAACTTTTAGATATGGGCTTCATTCGACCTAGTGTTTCCCCGTGGGGAGCACCAGTTCTTTTTGTCAAAAAGAAGGATGGAAGTTTGAGGTTGTGTATCGATTATAGAGAGCTGAACAAAGTGACGTTGAAGAATAAGTATCCGTTACCTCGAATCGATGATCTGTTCGATCAACTACAAGGAGCGAGCACCTTTTCAAAGATTGACTTGAGAACGGGATACCATCAACTGAAAATACGATCGGAAGACGTTCCGAAGACGGCATTTCGTACAAGATACGGACACTATGAGTTTATAGTTATGCCTTTCGGTTTGACGAATGCTCCGGCAGTATTCATGGATCTCATGAATCGCGTTTTTCACGAATACTTAGACAAGTTTGTGTTAGTCTTCATAGACGATATCCTGATTTACTCGAAGAGTAAACGAGAACACGAAGAGCATTTGAGGATCGTGTTGGAAAGTTTACGAGCGGAAAAGCTATATGCGAAGTTTAGCAAATGCGAGTTTTGGCTTAAAGAAATTAATTTTCTTGGCCATATCGTTTCCGCGAGAGGAATTGAGGTAGACCCAGCGAAAGTTCAAGCGGTACAGGAATGGAGATCGCCAACCACACCGCACGAGATTCGCAGTTTTCTGGGATTAGCAGGATATTATCGACGTTTTATAGAGGGCTTTTCAAAAATCGCTAAGCCATTGACGCACCTGCTAAAGAAAGAAGTCAAATTCATCTGGACGGACGAATGTGAGCGAAATTTTCAAGAGCTGAAGAAGAGGCTCACTATTGCCCCAGTTTTAGCTGTTCCGAAAGTAGACAAAGAGTATGCAGTGTACACTGATGCATCGAAGCATGGTCTAGGTTGTGTACTGATGCAAGAAGGAAAAGTTATAGCGTATGCTTCACGACAACTGCGACCGCACGAGGTGAATTATCCGACGCATGATTTAGAATTAGCAGCCGTAGTGCATGCTTTGAAGATCTGGAGACACCATCTCTATGGAACACGGTGTGAGATATACACTGATCATAAAAGTCTCAAATATTTCTTTGAGCAAAAAGATCTGAACATGCGACAACGAAGATGGTTAGAGTTGGTGAAGGACTACGATTGCGGGATAAATTATCATCCCGGAAAAGCTAACGTTGTAGCTGACGCTTTGAGCAGAAAGAATCAGGGAGAGTTAGGATTTCTCCCTACTCGAGAAGAGAACCTGATCAAGGAATTCAAGAAGATGAATTTGGAGGTAGTAATACCACCACAAACGACAGAGATAGTAATTTCTGCACTGAGCATTACACCTGACTTACGAACGAGAATAGTCACAGCTCAGAGAGAGGATGAGAAGATGGAAAAGTTACGAATGAAGATTCGAACTGAAAAAGTGGAGAATTATCAAGAGGCGGCAGATAATGCCATTTTGTTTGAGGGAAGACTGTGTGTGCCCGATAAAAAGGAGCTGAAGAATGAAATCATGAGTGAAGCTCATGACACCCCTTATACCGCACACCCAGGAAGTACGAAGATGTACCAGGACTTGAAAACGAAGTTTTGGTGGGAAGGAATGAAGCGAGAGATAGCGTCTTTCGTTGAAAGATGTCTAGCCTGTCAGCAAGTGAAAGCGTTACACCAACGACCCTATGGCAAGTTACAGCCATTGGAAATTCCAGAGTGGAAATGGAGTGATATAGCCATGGACTTTGTGACAGGACTGCCAAAGTCAAAAAGAGGAAATACCGCTATTTGGGTAATCATCGATCGATTGACGAAGAGTGCACATTTTGTACCGATTCAGATTACTTATGGATCTGACAAGTTAGCTCAGATTTATATCCGAGAGATAGTGCGATTGCATGGAGTACCGAAGACGATCACATCAGATCGAGACTCGAAGTTTACTTCATGATTTTGGATGAGCATGCAGAAAGAGTTGGGTACTAAATTAAATCTTAGTACAGCGTTTCATCCGCAAACAGACGGACAGTCCGAGAGGACTATTCAGGTTTTGGAGGACATGATCCGAACTATAGTACTTGATAGAGGAAATCAATGGGAGCAAGTTTTACCCCTGATCGAGTTTGCTTACAATAATAGTTTTCAGTCAACTATCAACATGGCCCCATACGAAGCCTTGTATGGAAGGAAGTGTAGATCTCCGCTTTATTGGGATGAAGTAGGAGAGAGAAAGGTACTTGGACCTGACGCGATAGAAGAGATGATCACTATTGTGAGACAGATTCGACAGAGAATAAAAGAGGCACAAGATCGTCAGAAATCTTATGCAGACACCAGAAGGACGGAGATTCATTTTGAAGAGGGAGACAAGGTTTTTCTAAAAGTTTCCCCATCTAGAGGAGTTCACCGTTTTGGAGTGAAAGGAAAACTTAAACCGAGGTATATAGGACCTTATGATGTATTAGAGAAGGTAGGCCCTGTAGCCTATAAACTAGCGTTGCCTCCGAGCTTCGCGAACGTCCATGACGTTTTCCATGTTTCTCAATTGAGAAAGTACGTGTTTGATCCAAAACACGTCATTCATCAAGAAGAAGTATCCCTGGAACCAGATTTGAGCTATGAAGAGAGACCTGATGCTATTCTGGACCGGAAGATCCAACAATTGAGGAACAAGTCGATTCCTTTGGTGAAAATCCAATGGAGACATCACGGTCAAGAAGAATCAACATGGGAACTTGAAGAGAAGATGAAAGAGAAGTATCCAGAGCTTTTTCCCGAAGGTGAATAACTCAAATTTCGGGACGAAATTTTTTTTAAGGGGGGTAGGATGTAACACCCTCGTACTTTTCCTATGATGTGAGATAGTGTCTTAACACTATTGAGAGAACTGAGATGTCGAGAGGCGAGATTATTTTTTTTTTATGACCAAGATAAGACAGTTTGTCTTTTAAATAGAGATACGAGTGACTAAACCGAGGATAGAGTTAGAATGATGAGATTCGAGAAATGAGCTGAGATAGAGATGCTGATTGAATTGAGCTGAGATTTTAATTTTATTTCCGATTACCGGGAATAGATTTACCAGATACTGAGTTATCAGAGTTTGACTGACCTATTAAAGAGAATAGGTATAATGAGTCTGACCTAGAATCGAGGAAGAAAGAGTGAGAACCTTGATGAAAAGAGTCGGTCCGAGAGATGTCTAGTTTGTTTGTTTGCCGACTGCTTTAATGTGACATTATGTGAAATTACGTGACTGATCGATTATGTGATTTTCGTGATGTGTGTCACTGTGACCGAGTTATTATGATTTTTATTCGAGACCTTAGCATTTGGAATTTTGATTGAGTTTCCAAAGCAAGTATGGTTTATTTTTATCGAGAAATCGAATGACGCCGGTTTATGAAAAATTTTCCGGGCATAATATATTTTTTTTTTTAAATTATTTTTTTTCCTACGAAGAGGAATATTATAATTGAGTGAGTGCACTAATAATAGTGCTATGATCATTATTTTGGTCACATGAATAATTATACTATGGTATTTTATTAATGAGTGACTTTACCATAGTTTTGTGATTTTTATCTAATCACCCTTCACACTTTATTTAATTTTCCCATACCATATGTTATATGTCTCAATTTTGCTAAGTATGGAATTGAGAGAGTAGAGATTGAGAGTATAGAGGATGAGAGAGTGGAGATGAGAGTGTAGAGATTAGAGAGAGATTAGAGAGAGAGAGAGAAAAGATTAGAGAGAGAGGAGCATTAATTAGCAAATATTGCATAAGATATGCAAGATCAAACTCAATCTTGCAAAAGCCAAGCCTCTCTCTCCCTCACTAAATTTTCGGCCATCACCCCTCTCTCCCTCACTACAATTTTCGCCCAACACACATACATACACTCATCTTCTTCACCTCACACTTCCACCATTTTCCTCCATTAGAGCAAACCTTCGAAGCTTCCAACAAAATTACCAAACACCTCACATCACTCTAAAACTTTCCATAAACACTATCTATCTTCATTTGATCAAGAAAATCCTTGAAGAAGAAGCTCCAAAGTAGAGTGAGAAAGTGAGAAATTTTGGTAAGAACTTGGGTGAGTAACCATGTCTTTCCTAAAATCTTGTTTGAAAGATGTTATGTGAGTGTATTCTTGAAAGATGAGCAAGAAAATCACCCCTCCCTTTTCTTTTCCAAATTTTCGAAAAAAAAGGGTCCTCACCCCTTTCAAAATTTTTCTTTTTCTTTTCTTGTTTGGGGGTGAAAAATGAGAGTTATGTGATGTATATTGATGTTTGATATATGTTGTGAAATATGTGTCATGAGATGTGAAACTTTGATGGAAGTTAGTTTACCCCAAAAATGGTAACTTTTGAGTTAATGAGTTAAATGATGAATTGATGATATAAATGAGTCTATGAGGTGTAGATGATGATGATTGATGGATTAATTTAAGTATATGATGTCAATTGGAGTTTTTGATGTGAGTTAGTTTACTAAAATTTAGGGATATGTGTATATATGCCCTTATTTGTGAATTGATGGTTTTGATGTGAGATTAAGTGGTTAAAAATGAAAGATCTATGAGTAGATTAAAGATTTGTATGTGTTTGTAAAAATTTCAAAGAGTTAGATAGTAAAAATTAGGACTTTTTAGTCTATGTGTTATTTAAGTGTTTTTGCTTGGAATATATGTTTTTAAGCATGATTGTAGTGTCTTTGTATTTTTGATTAAGTCTATTGTAGGCTAAATAAAATTTTGGCTAAGTTTAGTTTGTATGATTTTTGAGTTTTTGTATGATGTGAGTTTGATGCTTTATAAAATGAGGTTTATTTGCTCTATGATCATTATGAGAATTTTATCCATGTTTTGCTAAGAGTTTTATGTTGATACATGGATTTTCATAAAAATGTAATAAATATAGTTTTTATGATAAAAAGAGAGTAAATACGAGAATAATGAGTTATATGATGTAAATGATCATATTTGAGTATTTGAGAAATTTCGAGCATGAAATTGAGAAGGAATTTGTTAGATATGTTCGTTGAAGTGTTTTCTATGAGATTTGAGTGGATGATGAAAGAAAAGAGTCGAGATTGAGTATTACGAGTATTTTGATGTATTTGAATGTTTTTAAGTGCTTTAAGTGCTTAAAATGAGTTTTGATGTGTTTGCTTTGTATAAATGTTGAGTTGAGCATGTTTGCTTGTGTGTATGTTTCGGAGTCGTTTTTCACGACCCACTGACCTACTGTTTTCGAGGGGTTCTTGATACCCTAACGCCCTGAAAATTTTATGATAGGTATATTTGAGAGTCTTGAGCACACCGGTAAAATTTCAAGTCATTTGGACTTCGTTTGCTATTTTTATAAAATGTAAAACTAAAACTGCTACATTCTGCCGAATTGTTCGGTGAGTAGCCAATAGAGTCATCGTTTCCAGTAGCTTTCCTTAGCATTCTAGAACCCAAATTTTTATGGTTGAGACCTGAGTGTCTTAGCTAAGTACCCACAAAATTTCAGACCATTTTGACAACGTTTACTATTTTTCAAAAATCAAACTTTTCGGTTGCTAAAAACTGCCGATTATGGTAGACTGTAGTAAAACAGTCATATCTCCTAAAATACTTGGAGTTTTTGATCCTACTTTTTTTTAAATGAAACTAGACTCGAAGAGGTTTCTTTTGGTATGAGTTATGACCCCAGGAGAGTTCTGTACAGAGTCTGGTGAGGTTTTAAAGTTGAGTCAGTGCAGAGTAAAGCTTGTTTTCGACTTGTCTATGTGTGTTCTAATATGCCTAAGTGTTTATACTTGTTTATGTGCTTGTTTGCTATAAGTTTGAGTCGAGTTGAGAGTTAAGTCGAAAATTGGACGTGTGAATCCTTAGAAGCCAAGTATACCTAGGGATTGAGTTTTAACGGGTAAATAGATGTTGAGTGAGAAGTTAGAGTAAAGAAGAGATTGGATTTAGAATTTGAGTTTCTGACTAAGGTTTGTTTTATCACATGAACCTTCGATGACGATGACGATGTGATGATGACGTATGAAGGCCCGAGCGAGACGAAGAAGTAAGTTGCCTGATTTCTTTCCAGAATAAGCGAAGGACTTCAGGTGGGCAATATTTTGAGTATACAAATATTATCCGAGCTTTCTAAAATGATTTAATGATATAATGATGTTATGAGATTAACAAATGTTTTGAGATAAATGATATTTGAGAACTGTTTGACTTGCCAAATTTTTGATGTTGAGCTTGTGTGTTACCCTCTACTGATGAGACGAATTCGGTCCTGCCACAAGCGGGATTTTGTGCACAGAGGTGACTGCGAGCCGTCTTCGGGTCGGCCGGTCACGGTACTTGAGAGGGAGGCCTACTTCTCAGTACCTTAATTATGATGATGAGTTGTAGATGCGGTACATACATGTCGTATACTTTGTCTGCAGACACTTATTTTTGATGTTGATTATGAAAACTGCATGCACAGATTCTTTTAATACTAATTTATTTCTGTGTGTTGCTGAGATGTGGCAAGTTCCAAACCTATAGCTCTATGAGCACCTTTCTTGTTTTTCGGCATTTGCCCACTGAGTATTATGTACTCACGCCCTGCATGTATTTCTAAATGTGCAGGCTAAGCTGGGGAGTGAGATTGGACTGGTGCTGATGGGGGAGAGTTTCAAATGATGTAAATCAAATTACTATTTTGCCTCTATGATAATAGAGTCTTGATGTTTGAATTACTTAGTTTCTTTTGAGATCAAGCAATACACTCACGGTTATGTGTCTTCATACATATAATCGGTTCGCCTTTTGCTGCGATACTCTGCAAATTATGCTTCCTTATGAAAAATGAGCTATACGCGTTTTGTTTTTGTTCGTGAAATTCCTGATAATTAAAAAGTTATGACAATGTTGACGATTTTACCCTTGGGCTAATTTTATGAAGTTTTTCCTTAGCATGCTTTTACGTGAGCTTCCGCATGACGTTCACCTAGTTCTTCTTATCTTTTATTCTTTAAAAATAGTCGTATCGATACTCGTACCCCACTATTACTAGTGTCGGGTCTGCGGGCTGCGACAAGATCGGTAAGGTCACTAAATAGTTATGAAAAATTGCCTTGATGAGGACTTTTATATCAACATTCGAATCTGGATCTATTGGTCTATCCAGGTACTACACGTGATGGATGGGCGGTCTAGAAAAAAAAAATCATCACAAAAGAACTTAGTCACGTTACGTCCATTGGACCGGTGTTTTAGTACCAGTCAAAACAACTAAGCCAACATAGGGGCATACATAAGCATCGGATCAATCATCGTTTCCGAAATACACAAATTACGTCCTACTAAAAACATATGGGGTGGTCTAAAAGTATCACGTGCTTGACCCTTGGGTCGAGGCATTCGTGTCGGACTGATTTAATCTAGTGAATACTTGCTTGTCTTTGGGTCACAACAAAAAAAATTTACCAACAGTTAGTAGATCGCAATGATTCAAATCACAAATGGCAATTGGGCAAAGTGTTCCAATAATTTGCCGAAAAAAATTGAAATGAATAACCATAGGGTAGAAATGAATTGACTAAAAGGTCGAAACGAAATGACCTAATAGTCTGAACCCGTTTGGCTTTTCAGATGAAGGTTTTACATATATAGGTGTAGAGACCCATATATGACGACTACTGAGATTTTGGTCATGTGGACTTGCCAGGTCCAACACAATTACTTCTCAGTCACATGGAAATACTTTTCCGAACTTGGTAGGTCTTGATCATTGGCTGCAAAAGGTACTTTTGGTATAAAATCTCTACTTTCTTCTTAACATCTAAAACTTATCCTTGAGAATGTTTGGAAGATTCTCAAGCTTGAAGTTTGGTTTCTAAATCAACATCCTTCCTTAAAATCTTCTATAAGCAAACTTAAGACTTCTCATTTGTAATCAAGCTTACTTAACAACTTCATCTTAATGATCTTAATGTGGGACTTCTAGTACTTAGCATTCATTCACATAGCGCTTGTATGTAATCGTATAATTTGAAGTATACTCGTGCCCTTGCGAGGGACCTTTCGAATCATTACTCTCCCACAAAAATGGATTTTGCTTCTCCGAGCATCTTATAGGATATGGGTCACCTCACATAGTACTAAGGCATGTAATGATCTTAGTCAACACTTTCATTCTTCTTACTAAACTGGACGTCTAATCCAAGATGTTCTAACAAGGGCGATGTCTCTGATAGGCTAAAGTAAGTATACCCTTAGAGTCTCATTAGGGTCTTAATCCCTTAATGTATGCGTCAAACCGCTATTGATGTCCCTAGCTCTATTTACCTCTGAATCTTTTTCGGGAACTTCTCCCATCTTATGCACTTGCGTAGATTTTCTAGTCGATGATAAAGGTTGGTAACTTCTAGTTACCCATGTCACATCTCATCTTTCCGATTCGTAGTAGGTGATCGTAATCAACATGGGTTCTAAATCAAGCTCACGTGTAACGTGGTCGGTAACTTTAAGCAGAAAGGTTTTGAGTATCTAAAACTGTAAGCTAATAGTTCTATTCGCAATATTAAAGAATCATGCACAAAGCGTTATAACCCCTTGTGAGCCTAGCTCTGAAATTCGAACATAAATCATGAAGGTTCTCTTCATGTCGTAACCGGTGATAATTGAGGGGTTTGAAATGAGTATTAGCTCATCGCACCACCGCTAGCTAATTGCATAAGTCACTCTCATCGCTATGAGCAATGTCTCAACTAAATTCTGGTCGGGTAAGGCAATAGTTGGTTCGGTATTCTATCACGTGTGAACAGCCCGAATAATGAACTATGCCCGTGTCACTTACTCGTGTGTGACACTCTTCTTTTCATCTTATTGCATACCTTCTCATTGGATTCTCGTGTCTCTTCAAGTGACATTTGATTTCCTTCCTCTTTCTTGGCTCTTCACTATGGCTATAGTGAAAGATGACTGAGTTTCTAGTTTCTACTGTTCTTCTCGTAACAGTGATCATGCATTCTTAACGCATCTAAGTTCATTGAGATATCAAATCAATTAATAAAGCATAAACCTTGAAAAGTAAGCATCAGCACATTCGTATGAAACGTGAACTTTCAACGTTCGTACATTATTACCTCTTTCTTTCTTGTTGAGCGTGACGATGCGATGAAGTGCTGAGCTTTTGTCGACTGACTCTTCCAAACTAATATAAAATTTAGGACTAACTGGGTAACTTTTGGATTCAGAGCAAACGAACTGCTCAGATACCACTCTGTCACGGACCACTCCTCGACCTAATTAAGGATAACTAAGCCGGGAGGCCGCGACGATGGGACACAGTTATCGACGGCGATAGAAAGGGAGTTTCTGTTACGACCGGACTTAAGTTAGGATAAATAAGCTAGGAAAACGTAACTAAGGACACAATTATCGACGGCGATAGAAAGGGGGTGAACAAATAATAGAGGAACGAACTAAAATTTGTTTAAAGAAGGGAAAAATTATTGTACACCTGATGTTTAGTTACAAGACTCGAACAGACTAAACTGGCTTAACTGAAAGAACATAAAACCTAAGAGTACGCAGCGGAATAACAATATCTGATTACATGTATGAAGACATGTATCCAAGAGTTCATTCATTTAACCTATGACAAAAGCTCCGCTTTTCACTTCATCTCCATCAGTCACTGCTCAACCTGCACATTTAGAAATATATGCAGGGCTGAGTACAAGAGCACTCAGTGGGCACGTATGCCTAACTAAAATAAATACATGCATCATAAAACTGTAAATTGTCATGCCATCATAAACAGTACAGCAAGGGAGTTTTAGCTAAATAGGCCCAAGCTTACTAAATTCATTTGTGATTCTTAAAGTTCGACTGATCAGTCTAAGTTCTTTTGTAATCTATCATATCTGGAACTGTGTGCCGGAGAGGTGGCCACCTCTCACGGTCACTCGACCGGCCAACCCGCTAGATGACTCACGGTCCCTCGTGTACACTAGTCAAGGCAGGATAGCCATCAACTGCTCAAGACCAGAATTCGATTTCATCATTGGCAAAGCCAAAGCAGATAGATATCATACTGAAATTGAAACATTTTATGGCAAGACAATACTTGAAATAACTTTAATTCATAGATTTTGTAACGAAATAACTTGTTCAAACGGTAGCATTTAAACTTGTTTGATAATACTTAGGGAAACTTTATCCCTAGTCCTTGTTATTAACAACAATTAAACTAACTAGGTTTCATCTCATGAAGTCAAGTAATTAACTATATTGATTCGTTCTCATTAGGGTGTTCTAAAATAATAATCTCCCTTCGTGTAAGCAAGGGAAAAGAATAGAACTCAACATTCGAACACCCTAAATTCTTCCCTCTCTGTCTCTCTCTGGCGGTTTCGCTTCTGCTCTGGCATCTCGCTACCCTCTGCTCTAGCGTCTCGCTTCTCTGCTCTGGCGTCTCGCTTCTCTGTTCTGAAAGTCAGCTCTGGCTGAAATTAGCTCTGTGGCGTAGTGATTCCTCTGGCGAGGTGATCCTTCTGGCGAGGTGATCCCTCTGGCGAGGTTATCCCTCTGGCGAGGTGATCCCTCTGCCGAGATGATCCCTCTGCTCTGGCTGCCAGTGACCCCTCTGCTCTGTCGCCAGTGATTTCTCTGCTCTGGTGCCAGTGATTCCTCTGCTCTGGCTGCCAGTGATTTCTCTGCTCTGGCACCCGTGATTTCTCTGCTCTGGCACCCGTGACTCCTCTGCTCTGGCTGCCAGGGATTCCTCTGCTCTGGCGCCAGCGATTCCTCTGCTCTGACGCCAGTGATTCCTCTGCTCTGGCGCCAGTGATTCCTCTGGCGAGGAGACTCCTCTGGCGAGGCGACTCTTCTGGCGAGGCGACTCCTCTGGCGAGGCGACTCCTCTGGCGAGGTGACTCCTCTGGTGAGGCGACTTCTCTGGCGAGGCGACTCCTCTGCTCTGGTAGCTTGCCTCCGCTGCTCTGGCAGCTTGACTCCGCTGTTCTGGCAACTGTCTTTGACTCCTCTATTCTGGCCATTCCTCTTCTCGGGCCATTCCTCTGGCCATTCCTCTGGCCGTTCCTCTGGCCATTCCTCCGGCCATTCCTCTGGGGACTCCAGTTTCCAAAACCAGAATTCTCCGTCCTTATCTCGCCTCGATTCTCACTCGTATACAAACCTTAATCTATTCCTATGTGATCATGCTGTGCTTGTTCAAGTTCATCTACGATTAAGCTAAAGTTCTCGTCGTTCATCAAGGCTCAAGTTGTAGGTTCTACACAACGTGACTTTAACATGCTTTTTGTTCATTCGATCTAGAGCCTAAAACATGCTTTCTGCGAGTGTGTGATTCATGCCGAAAGAAGTAGCATTAGAGGTCGAGAGTTACCTTGTTGTTGCGCGCTTTAGTCGGACAAGCACGATGGATCCTCGCTTCTTCGATCGTCGAGGTTCAAACTGAAAAGGGAGTTATTGTTCTTAGGCTGAAACAGATGGAAGGGAACACGGTGAAGGGAAGAAATAAGGCCGTGTCTTACCTTGAATGTGTAGCAAGGGCTTCGGTCTAATCTTCTCCGTGGAAGGCGTCAAGAGAGTGATGGAGCTCTTGCTGTTGCTGCTGGATTTTCAGAGTGCCGAAGGAGTGAAAGGGTGGCACAAAGGGGTTGAAGGGGAGTTTAAATAGGGGAGCTTGGCTGACTGCACTTGAGTGCCTAAGGGGGAGGGCTTGGCTGTAGCCCTGCCTTGCGTGGAATAGGGGAGGCTTTTCAGCTGCTCGCCCAATGGAGGGGCTGCTGCTGCTGCTGCTGTTGCTGAGCTCGGCAGGCGTGGAGGTGGAGTGTGGCTCTTCGGCTGCTGCCCAATGGGAGGAGCTGCAGCTGGCGTGGAAAGAGGGGGGAGAGCTGCTGTGTACGGCTTCTAGGGCAGCCTAGTCTACTTGGCTGCGTTTGGGCAGCGCTGGTGTGGAGTGAGGGGGAGAGCTGCCATGGCTGGCGTGTGGAGGGGGAAAGGAGGGTGGCTTATTGGTTGCCCATCCCAAGGCTGCTGCCGAGGCTGCCGCTGCTCTGGCGTGGAGGTGGCATGCGGCCCATTGGCTGCCCAGCCAATGGCTGTTGCTACAGCCTTTCCCCCTTTTCTCCTTCCCCCTTTTTCCCTCTCTTTCTTAATCATTGTGTTGGTAGGTTAGGGTGGTAGAGTAGGGTGATGTAAGAGGAAAAGTCTAATTAAAACCCTTCAGGGTTGATTTTCTCAGTATTAGAAATACTGTTTTCTAAAGTCGATAATGCTAAATTAAATCCGTAGATTTAATTCGTTCGCTATTCTCAAACTTAAATTAAATCCGTAGATTTAATTAGCTTCAAGGTCTCGTTCAAATACTCAAATTAAATCCGTAGATTTAATTAGCTTCAAAGTCGGAAATAATTCACGACTTAAACATCAGTGTGAAATAACTTCATCTTGATAAACAACACAACTTAGCTAAGTTGGTTATAACCTTGAATAATAAAAATTCATCAACTCGAAGGTTCTCATTTCGGTCTTAAACACGCGAAGATAAATAAATGCATATTGCTAGTGCAGTGACTCTGTCTCAAAAATACGTAATTCATAAACATAGATGAAAACATAAAACGCTTCAATTACTGGCAGAAAGAAAATTAAACACATAATACCGTAATTAAAATACTGATAAAAGAGCGGGTCACTACATATAACCTCAAATCGGAGAGAGACAGCGGTGGCTTACTTCGGCAGAGACAGACGGCGGTGGCTGACTTCGATGGAGGCAGATCGATAGCAACAGCAGTGCGACATTGTGGTGGCTCTTCAAGGCGGCCTGTGCGGTGAGGGCTCTTCACGGTGGAGGCAATTTCGACGGCAGAAAAGACGGCGTCGGGCGGGGGGATGGGCTGATTGGGAATCCAATTAAGGGAGTTCAGAAAATGGAAGGAAGAGAGTTCTGAGAATCTAAAAATCAAAGGAACCCGATTAATTAATCTCCTCAACCTATGGCTCACCGATGGAACAAAGTCCGTCGGTAAATTTAAATAAATAAATTCATTTACTGATTTTAAAATGAAATAACGACAATAACAAGTCTGTTCCGTCGGTAAATTAAATTAAAATAATTAATTATTAATTTAAAAAAATTAACAACGGAATATTTCCGTCGGTAGTACCTACGAATGCAATCCTTTGGTGATTTAAATTAAAATAATTGATTAATAATTAAAAAAATAGGATTGACGGCGGAAATACGTCCGTCGGTAAGTCACCTATCGGCATTCCGTCGGTAAAATAGTCAGCCGGTCAAGATTTTACTTTCCATCGTTGTTCTAGTCGTTAATGTCGTCGGTGATCTACGACAGACTCTTGTTCGTCGTAAATTCTGCCGGTGTCTGACACCTTTTCTTGTAATGTATACCTTTATCCAGGCTATCAAACATTGCCTTAGTATTTTAAGTGTGTTTGATAATAAAATGAATAAAATAAAAAAGTCATTTCTTCTAAGCAAATTGATCTGTAATTAGGACGGCTTAAAAAGGAATATTAATCAAGTTAGTGGGGACTATTTATATTGCACCGTACATGGCACGAGTCAACATACTAGTTGACAATGAACATTAAGCAATTAAAATGAAAAAAAAAACAAAAAAATAGTGCATACGGGTCTTAGAGCATCCGCAACGCTCTACTCGATGGCTTACCCGAGTAGAGCGTTGCACTCGTGTAGGGGCGTTGCGAGGGGGAGAGGGGGTTACTCGAGCCATACTCAAGTGCTCGTGTAGCACTCGAGCAGCACGTGCTATGCACGCGCTCAAAAAAATTTTAATTTTAAATTTGAAAATTGTTAACGGCTATTTTGGCCTTTTGTTTTTTTTTATCCAACGGCTATTTTAGCCGTTTGGCCTTTTTTTTCTCTTTTCTCTCTATAAATACTACTTCTCCCTCCCTCATTCATCGCAATCCACTCCTTCTACCTCCTTCTTCCTCCTTCAATTTTTCTTAAAAAATCCCATCTTTGTTCTTCCAAAAATGGCAGAGCCCCAGCATAATTCTTTGCCTGATTCCGACGATGTAGCTGAAAGGTTCATGGAGTGGGTAGAGTTGCAGAAACAAGTGTGTCACAGTCCGCAATCCCTAAGGATGGCTTAACCGGGGTTATGACTCGGGAAGGGGAATAAGAAGCGGGGAAAGAAAGGGACATTTACTTAACAATCAAACATTTTACAAAAAGAGACATTTATTTATATAACACTAAGATCATAACTGATCACTAGGGGAAATACAAAACGTTCGTTCGGGAAGGCCCGTCAAAGTGGATTACCCAACAAAAGAGTATCATACTAGAAATAAAACATTAGCTTTAACAGAGTATCTTTCAGCGGGAATACGTGTGAGTTATACATATGAAGATGTATACTCAAGGTTACATTACTGTTCTATGTAAAAAGAGTACATCCGCCCAACTCCACTCCATTCCAATCCCCGCCCAACATGCACATTAGGGAAAACAACATGCAGGGCTGAGTAAAAAAACTCAGTGAACATAAGCCGGAAACATAACATTTAATATCAATTATTGAACTGCCAACAGTAACACACAGAGTTTTACTTGAAGGACCCGTGCTTACTAAACATTTTTTTTCATTTCATAAGATTGGATGCGCATCCCATTTTCGGTCTATATGATCCATATATGTTCCTTTTACACGCTGGGAAGGAGGCCTCCTTTCACGGACGCCAAGACCGGTCGCAAGCGACACACAGTCTCCATGAGTGTACACGTTAACCCTTACTAGCAAACCTTCGTCTAGCGTAGGGTCCGAATTCGATTTTCTTTATAGTTGGCGAACCAACAGAGATAGGATACATACATAAAACATAAACATTTTTGGCAGACAATCATTCATAAATATTTCATTCATTTCATTCCATTTCATTTCATAAAGAACCGTTCATCATTTGATCGTTTCTATAAACTTTTAATTTCATAAGAACCATTCACCTTTTGAAATAATACAGTGATATCATGTCATTCATTTCATTTCGTATAAGAGGCCTGTATGCAGGGGATCTCTATATACGTATTTTAAGAAAGCCCACCTTATTCGTTACCACTACGGGCGTAGAGTTACTTCCCTCTTTTGCTATCACTTCTCACCTGGACCTTTATTGACGAAGAATCGATGAGGAGAAGGGTCATCATAACAGAAAACTCACTAACTTAAACTCACATAGGGAAATAAAACTTAACACTTTAACTCTACTGCCCTGCCAGCGCTGACTTGGCAGCCAGAGCTGACCACTCGGCAGAGCTGACTCTGCAGGGCTGAAAATCACTCTGCAGAGCTGAAAATCACTCGGCAGAGCTGACTCAGCAGAGCTGAAAATCACTCAGCAGAGCTGGCTCGGTAGAGCTGATCACTTGTAGAGCTGACTCGGCAGAGCTGACCAATCACAGAGCTGACCAGGCAGAGCTGACCACTCGCAGAGCTGACTCAACAGCCAGAGCTGAACTGAACAACACTTCAACTGCCAGAGCTGACCAACCCGGCAGAGCTGAACTCAACAGCCAGAGCTGACCAACCCGACAGAGCTGGATTCTGCCGCAAGAGCTCACTAGCTCGGCAGAGCTGGAATTCACGCACCAACTCAAAAAATTCAACACTCACCACTCATGCTCAACAAACAAAGGGTTCTCATGCTTCTCTCTATCTAACATTCCTCAAAACTTCAAACTTAATCTATCATGCTCAACTTCCATCTTAGAACACAAAAACATACTAACAAAGCTCCTGCAACGTTCAAAACTCAAGACACAAATCAGCCATGCACGACAAAACCTACAACTTATCATGCTTGAAAAAAAAAACAATTTTAACATATAACAATCCTAGCATGCTCCTAAACATATATAACAAGTCACAACGATTAAATAAAAATCGAAGGACGAGCTATGACGAAGAACACGGATGGGCTGCCCTTATGGGTTTCATAGCTAGGGTTCGAACCGTCCTTAACTCTTTCATTAAACATGCTCAACAATAACCCAAGAACAACATACTAAAAACTCACGACGATCCGACGTCGTTTCAAAAATAAAGTCAAGAATCGACGTTTTTCGACGTCGACTAAAATCGAAAAGCAAACCATCAAAACATAGGTAGAGATGTTACCTACTTAGATACGTGCTCGAAAAGGTGCTCGGGACTCGTCTCCTTGCTCAAATAGGAGCTCAAAAGCTCCACTTATGCTCTAATGGAGTTTGGCGTGAGTTTGTGTGTGTTTGTGTGTGTGCGTGAGAGTGATGAGTGAGGGCTGATCCACAGCCTAGAGAGGGGGAGCTTTTGGGCGGTTGGGGGGGGGTTTGAGGTAGGGTAGGCCTAGATATTTAGGATATTAATCTCACTTAGTCGTTAAATATCTCGTTTCTTCTCGTCTCATCTCGTTTTAACGACTAACTACCCGTATTCTTCGTTACTCGCCCTCTCAACTCTCACTCACTTTCATTACACTCGTAATTCTATATAAATATAGAAAAAGTAAGCTCGTTCTCAAAATTCTGATAAACAAGCTCGGTTCGTTTATCGAGAAATTCCGGTTTACTATTCACTCATCGTCCAAAAACATAAAAACTTTCGTCATTGGACTCGTATCGAAAAACTAAGAATATTTCTCGACGACGTGCACGTAAGATTTTGAAAGTCGACAAAAAGACGAAATAGTAATATTTTACTATTTATCATCAAAAGTCAAAAATTTCAAAAGCGTCTTAACGGACTCATATCTCACTTCCGAGTTCATCATTCTCATTCAAGATAATTACCACAAATTATTCAAACACTCATACTCAAATACGGATATAAAATCCCACATCATTCGTATATAAAATACGGACTTCTCAAAAACTGTAAATCATAGTAGTTCTAAATAAATTCTCATGTCTCCATAAAAATAAAGAAGGGAGCTAAACATTAATTACTCAAACTTAAGAAGTTAAACAAGTCATTGAAAACCCGGGTATTACATACCTCCTCCTTAAAAAAAATTTGTCCCGAAATTTGTACCTTAGGAAATAACTTTGGGTACTTCTCTTTCATGATAGACTCGGGTTCCCATGTTGCCTCTTCTTGACCATGATGTCTCCATAAGACCTTGACTATTGGTATAGATTTATTCCTTAGTATGTGAACCTTCCGATCTAAAATAGATTCGGGTATTTCTTCATAACTTATATATGGATTAAGGGTAATGTCGTCTCTATGGATTGCATGCTTTGGATCGTAAACATACTTCCCTAACTGCAACACGTGAAATACATTAAGGCCTATTCTTTCTAAGATCTCGTACGGTCCTATGAATCGTGGCTTAAGTTTACCTTTCACACCAAATCTAATGATTCCTCTCGATGGAGAAACCTTCAGAAAAACTCTCTCCATCCTCAAACTGTAGGTCCGTTCGGCGTTTGTCAGCATATGACTTTTGTCTATCCTGGGCCTCCTTGATTCTTTGTCTAATTTGACGGACGATCTCAATCATCTCGCCTACTGTGTCCGGCCTTAGAATTTTTCTCTCGCCCACTTCATCCCAGTAAAGTGGCGATCTACACTTCTTCCCATACAATGCCTCATAAGGTGCCATACCGATAGTGGCTTGATGACTGCTATTATATGCGAACTCAATGAGTGGTAAAACATGTTCCCAACTTTCACCCCTATCTAGCACGACCGTTCTTAACATATCTTCTAGTGTTTGAATTGTCCTTTCAGACTGACCATCTGTCTGTGGGTGAAAAGCTGTACTAATATTTAACCTCGTTCCTAGTTCTTTCTGCAAGCTTATCCATAATCAAGATGTAAACTTGGAATCTATGTCTGATGTAATTGTCCTTGTTACTCCGTGCAAACGTATAATCTCTTTGACATAAAGTTGGGCTAACTTATCTGATCCATGAGTGATTGGGATTGGTATAAAGTGTGCACACTTCGTAAGTCTATCAACAATGACCCATATAGCTGTGTTACCTCGTTTTGATCTCGATAGTCCTGTGACGAAGTCCATTGCAATATCATCCCATTTCCACTTCGGTATATCCAAAGGATGTAACTCAACGTAAGGCCTTTGGTGCAAAGATTTCACTTGTTGACAAGCAAGACATCTTTCAACAAATGAGGCCACATCTCGTTTCATTCATTCCCACCAAAAATTCTCTTTTGGGTCCTGATACATCTTAGTACTTCCTGGGTGGGCAGTGTAAGGAGTGTCATGAGCTTCGCTCATTATCTTATTCCTAAGTTCATCGTCATGTGGGATGCATATCCTCCCTTCAAAGAAGATAGCATTGTCTGATTCCTCATGATAATTCTTGAGTTCTCCTTTCCTTATCCACCCTCCTAGCTTCTCCATCTTTTCGTCCTTCCTTTGTGCTTCTACCACCATTTTTCTCAAACTGGGTATCGTCGCAACAACACTTGCTATTGTACTGGGTGGTTTAATCACTTCTATCCTCATCTTATCAAAGTTTTTAATGAGTTCATCTTCCCTCGTGAGAAGGTATCTTAATTTAGATGAGACTTTACGACTCAATGCATCGGCTACTACATTGGCCTTGTCTGGGTGGTAGTTTATGCCACAATCATAATCCTTTACTAGTTCGAGCCATCTTCTTTGTCTCATGTTCAGATCCCTTTGCTCGAAAAAGTATTTCAGACTTTTATGATCGGTGAATATCTCACACCTAACTCCGTATAGGTGATGTCTCCAGATTTTCAGTGCATGCACCACTGCAGCTAATTCTAAATCATGGGTTGGATAATTCAGTTCATGTGGTCTAAGTTGTCGCGATGCATATGCTATCACCTTTCCCTCTTGCATTAACACACAACCTAATCCATTTTTCGACGCATCCGTGTAGATTACATATTCCTTGTCTGGTTCTGGAACTGCTAGCACTGATGCATTAGTTAGCATGTCCTTGAGCTGCTGAAAACTCCTCTCGCACTCATCAGTCCAAGTATACTTGATTCATTTCCTAAGTAACTGCATCATCGGTCTTGCTATTTTTGAAAATCCTTCAATGAATCTTCGATAGTAGCCAGCCAATCCTAAGAAACTTCTTATCTCATTTGGAGTTGTTGGTGACCTCCATCCTTGCACCACTTCCACCTTAGCGGGGTCCACTTTGATTCCTTCTGATGACACGATGTGTCCCAAAAATGTAACTTCTTTAAGCTAAAACTCACACTTACTGAATTTGGCGTAAAGTCGTTCATCCCTTAGTGTTTGCAAGGTAGTCCTTAAGTGCTCTTGATGTTCCTCTTCGTTCTTGGAATACATGAGGACATCATCTATGAATACTGAGACAAACTTGTCTAAGTAAGGGTGGAATACTCTATTCATGAGGTCCATGAATACAGCTAGCGCATTTGTTAATCCGAAAGGCACAACTACAAACTCATAGTGGCCATTTCTTGTTCGAAACGCCGTCTTAGGTATATCTTCTTGTCTGACCTTTAACTAATGATACCCAGACCTTAAATCAATTTTTGAAAACACGCTCGCGCCCTTGAGTTGATCGAACAAATCATCTATCCTTGGTAAATGATATTTATTCTTGAGCGTTAGCTTATTCAGCTCTCTGTAATCGATGCACATTCTCAAAGTGCCGTCCTTCTTCTTGACAAACAAAACCGGCGCTCCCCATGGAGATACACTAGGTGTCGCAGCCCGAAATCCCGACACTAGTGATAGTGGGGTACGAGTATCGATACGACTATTTTTAAAGAATAAAGGAATAGAAGAGTAGGTCGAACATCAAGCGGAAGCTCACATCAAAGCATGCTAAGGAAAATATTATTAATTGAACCCAAGGGTAAAATCGTCAACGTCGTTGTAACTTTTTAATTATCAGGAATTTCACGAACAAAAACAAGACAGGTATAGCTTATTTTTCATAAGGAAACATAATATGCAGAGTGTCGCAGCAAAAGGCGAACCGGTTACATGTATGGAGACACACAACCGTGAGTATATTACTTGATTCATATTCAAAGTAACTTCACATCAAGACTTTATCGATAAAAAGGAAATACGATAAAGCAAATACGTCATCTAACGATCCCCCACCAGCACCAGACCAATCTCACTCCTCGCTTAGCCTGCACATTTAGAAATACATGCAGGGCGTGAGTATATAATACTCAGTGGGCAAACGCCGAAAAACAAGAAAGGTGCTCTTAGAGCTATAAGTCTGAAGCTTGCCACATCACAGCAATACACAGAAATAAGTTAGTATCAATGAATCTGTGCATGCAGTTTTCATAATCAACATCATAAATAAGTAACTGCGCAGTTTAAACATTCATCATGTATGTACCACATCCACTACTCATCATCAAAGGTACTGAGAAGTAGGCCTCCCTCTCAAGTACCGTGACCGGCCGACCCGAAGACGGCTCACAGTCACCTCTGTGCACAAAATCCCGCTTGTGGCAGGACCGAATTCGTCTCATCAGTAGAGGGTAACACACAAGCTCAACATCAAAAATTGGCAAGTCAAACAGTTCTCAAACATCATTTATCTCAAAACATTTGATAAGCTCATAACATCATTACATCATTTTAGAAAGCTCATATGATAAACATATACTCAAAATATTGCCCACCTGAAGACCTTACTCAAAAACTCCCGTCAAAGTGGAGTTACTTACTTCCTTGCTCTGCTCGTGTCTTCAGGGATCATCGTCATCATCGAAGGTTCATGTCATAAAATGAATCCCGATTAGAAACTCAACGACAAAAACTCATGCCTCAACTCATGCTCTATATTATATTCTATCTCCTTAACCAACTCTACATAAACTCTTCACTCATTTCAAATCCTTAAGTCCAAGGATAGGTTTCAAGAAAATCATGGTTCTAAGTCTCGATTCATCTCTCATATAAGACTCGTCTAATCTCATTCAAACACTTAGGCAACACCATCACATAAGGCACATAAGAGAATACAATCAAACATCAACAAAACATGCTCTGTTTTCACACTGACTCAACTTCAAAATTTTACACGTTCTGACTCCGACGTCCCCTGGACTCCAGACTCATACCAAAAGAAAGGTATTTGAGTCTAGTTTCATTTACAAAAAAGTAGAGTCAGAAACTCCAAGTGGTTTGGGAGATATGGCGTTTTTACCACGGTCTACCATATTCGGCAGTTTTGAGCAACCGGAAACATTGATTTTTGAAAAATAGTAAACGTTGTCAAACGGAGCTCAAATTTGGTGTATATCTAGCCCATACAGTAAGGTTGTCACCATAAAAATTTGGAAAGCTAGATCACACAGGAAGCTACTGAAATGAATGACTTTGTCCCCTGTTCTCTGAAATTCCCGGTAGAAATGTGCAGATTTGGTTTTGCATTTTATAAAAATAGTAAATCAAGTCCAAATGACTTGAAATTTTACCGGTATGCTTAAGACTCATGTAGGGACATGCTGTAAAATGTTCAAAGCCATTAGACATCGACAACCCGTCGATCACAGTAGGTCAGTAGCCTACGAAAAATCACCAAAAACTCATCTCAATCTCTTAAATGCTCAATTCCACATTCCTTCAAAGAAAACCAATCAAAGCTCATTTTAAACACATACAACACTCAAAAACATTCAAAAACATTTAAAATACTCATCATACTCAAATTAACTCTCCTCTTTTACATCTTACTCAAATCTCAAGGAAAACGTTTCTACAAACGTATCAAGTAAATCCTCTTCTCAATTTCATGCTCAAAAACACTCAATCATTCATTATTGACTTCATACATCATGTAACTCATTTTACACATATATTTCCCTTTTTATCATATAAACTAACTCTAGTGAAAAACTCATATATCAAAATAAAATTCTCAACAAAAGCATGACAACTTCACAAAATGGTCATAAAGCAAATTAGACCTCATTTTATCAATCGATGACTTCTCAAATATGAAAACTCAAAAACTCTCATAAACTAACTCAAGTCAAAATTTTACTTAGCCTACAAAAGACTTAATCAAACATAATTATACACTAACATCATGCTCAATCACACATATCTTAAGCCAAATCACTTATTAAACACATAGACAAGAAAGTCCAATTTTTATTAAACTAACTCTTTGAAATTTTATAAACTCACATGGATCTTTAATCTCATCATATATCTATCAATTTTAATCATATAAACTCACATAATTATACCATCAATTTACATATAAGGGCATATATACACATAACCCAAATTTTAGTAAACTAACTCATATCAAAATCATCATTTAACATCATATACTCAATTTAATCCATCAATCATCATCATATACATCTCATAGACTCATTTACATAATCAATTCATCATTTAACTCATTGACTCAAAAGTTCCCCTTTTTGGGTAAACTAACTTCCATCAAAGTTTCACATCTCATGACACATATTTCACAACATATATCAATCATCAATACACATCACATAACTCTCATTTTTCACCCCAAATCAAGAAAAGAAAAAGAAAAATTTTTGAAGGGGTGAAGACCCTTTTTTTTCGAAAATTTGGAAAAGAAAAGGAGGGTGATTTTCTTGCTTTATCACTCAAGAATACACTCACACAACATCTTTCAAACAAGATTTAGAGAAAACATGGTTACTCACCCAAGTTCTTACCAAAGTCTACACTTTCTCACTCTAAATTTTGAGGCTCTTCTTCAAGGAATCTCTTGATTATAAGTGGATAGAATATGTTTATGGAGGATATTAGAGTGATTTGAAGTGTTTGGTAATATTTTAGGAAGCTTCGAAGGTTTGCTCTAATGGTGGAAAATGGTGGAAGTGTGAGGTGAAGGAGATGAGTGATGATGGGCGAAAATTGTGTGAGGGAGAGAGAGATGTTGGCCGAAAATTGTAGTGAGGGAGAGAGAGATTTGGCTTTGCAAGATTGAATTTGATCTTGTGATCTTTAAAGGGGATTTGCAAATCTTAGAGAATATTTGCTAATTAATGGATGATCTCTCTCTCTCACTCTAATCTCTCTCTAATCTCTACACTCTCCATCTCATACTCTCAATTCTCTACTCTCTCAATTCCATACTTAGTCATTTAAGGCATATAACATATGGTATGGGAAATTAAAATAAAGTGTGAGAAAGGTGATCAAATAAAATCACAAAGATTATGGAAGAGTCACTCATTAATAAAATACCACATCATAATTATTCATGTGACCAAAATAATAATTATAGCACTCATATTAGTGCACTCACATATATATAATATTCCTCTTCGTAGGAAGAAAAATAATTTAAAAATATTATGCTCGGAAAAATTTTCATAAACCGGCATCATTCGATTTCTCGATAAAAATAAACCATACTTGCTTTGGAAACTTAAACAAAATTCCAAATGCTAAGGTCTCGAATAAAAATCATAATAACTCGGTCACAGTGACACACATCACGAAAATCACATAATCATTCAGTCATGTAAATTCACATAACATCACATCAAAATAGTCGGCAGGCTCAAATAAGCTAGACGTCTCTCTGACCGACTCTATATATCAAGGTTTCTCACTCTTTCTTCCTCGACTCTATTTCCAACTCAGTATTCCTATTTTTCTTAATAGGACAGTCAATCTCTAACAATTCAGTATCCGGTAACTCTATTCCCGGTAGTTGGAAATAAAATAAAATCTCAGCTCAATATCAATCAGCATCTCTATCTCAACTCATTTCTCAAATCTCATCACTCTAATTCCATCATCGGTTTATTCACTCGTATCTCTATTTGAAAGACAATCTGTCTTATCTGCTCATAAAAAAAAAAGTAGTCTCGTAATTTGACATCTCAGTACTCTCAATAGTGTTTAGACACTTTCTCACAACATGAGGAAAAGTACGGGGTGTTACATCCTACCCCCCTAAAAAAAAATTCGTCCCGAAATTTGAGTTATTCTTCTTCGGGAAAAAGCTCTGGGTACTTCTCTTTCATCTTCTCTTCAACTTCCCATGTTGATTCTTCTTGACTATAATATCTCCATTGGATTTTCATCAAAGGAATCGATTCGTCCCTCAATTATTGGATCTTCCAGTCCAGTATAGCATCAGGTCTATCTCTTCGTAGCTCAAAACTGGTTCCAGGGACACTTCTTCTTGATAGATGACGTGTTTTGGATTAAACACGAACTTTCTCAATTGAGAAACATGGAAAACGTCATGGACGTTCGCGAAGCTCAGAGGCAACGCTAGTTTATAGGCTACATGGCCTATTTACTCTAATACATATCATAAGGTCCTATATATCTCGGTTTGAGTTCTTGTTAACTCGAAAATAACATGCTCCCCGAGATAGGGAAAAACTCACATAATCATCGTTTCTATCATCAACAGAATCTATTCACAATTACTCAATTGTTGAGTTTTCTTTTCTCGATTTTGCTAATCGATGCCATAATTCATGGCTAAGTGGTCTCACTTCTATTGTGGAAGTCTCTAATAGGTATAATTGTATAAGGTTGCCAAAGTGGCGCCTTCACATGTTAACACGTTAAACATCCTTCTACGAATGATGCCCTCTCTCGCTTCTTATTCTCCTATCAAAGCGTCGTTTCAGTCTTGGCATATCTTTATACTGCCCGCATGTGTGGTGTAAGGGGTGTCATGAGCTTCGCTCATAATCTCATTCCTCAACTCTTCTTTATCGGGTATACACACTCTCTTTTAGACAAAAAGGCATTATCTGTCGTCTCTTCATAATTCTCTACTTTTTCGGTTCGAATCTTTATTCGCAATCTTTCCATCTTCTCATCCACTCTCTATGCTGTGACTATTCTCGATCGTAAGTCAGGTGTAATGCTCAGTGCAGAAATTATTATTTCTGTCGTTGGTGGTGGTATCTCTACCTCCTAATTCATCTTCTCGAATTCCTTGATTGGGTTCTTTTCTCGAGTAAGGAGAAATCCTAACTCTCCCTGATTCTTTCTGCTCAATGCGTCGGTTACAACGTTAGCCTTTTTCCAGGGTGACAATTTGCTCCTCGATCGTAATCCTGCACTAACTTTCATCATCTTCTTTATCGCATGTTCAGATCTTTTTGCTCAAGAATTATTTGAGACTTTTATGATCGGTGTATATCTCACACAGTGCTATGTAGAGACGGTGTCTCCAGATCTTCAAAGCAAGCACTACGGCTGCTAATTCTAAACCATGCGTTAGATAACTCATCTCGTGTGGTCTCTGTTGTTGCTAAGCATACGCTATAACTCTTCACTCTTGCATCAGTGCACATCTTGGACCATTTTTCGATGCATCAATATAAACTGCATACTCTTAATCCGCTTCTGGAATAGCTAACACTGGGGCTATAGTGAGCCTCTTTTTCAGCTCTTGAAAACTTCGCTCACATTCGTCCGTCTGACGGACTTGACTTCTTTCTTTAGCAGGTGCGTCAATGGCTTAGCGATTTCTGAAAAGCCCTCAATAAAACGTTGATAATACCCTGCTAATCTCAGAAAACTGTGAATCTCGTGCGGTGTGGTTGGCGATCTCCGCTCCTGTACCGCTTGGACTTTCGCTGGGTCCACTTTAATTCCTCTCGCAGAAACAATATGGCCGAGAAAATTGACTTCTTCAGGCCAGAACTTTCATTTGCTAACCTCGCTTAAAGCTTTTCAGCTCGTAATTTTTCTAACACGATCATCATACGCTCTTTGCGTTCTCGTTTACTCCTCGAGTAAATCAGGATATCGTCTATAAAGTCTAACACAAACTTGTCTAAGTATTCGCGAAAAATGCGGTTCATGTGATTCATGAACACAGTTGATGCATTCGTCAAACCGAAAGGCATTTCTTCCAAACATCTTTGAGTTTATAGTAATGCCATATTGCATACGCGATGCCATCTTCGGAAATATCTTCCGATCGTATTTTCAGCTGATAGTATCCCATCCTCAAGTCAATCTGTAAAAAGGTGCTTGCTCCTCGTGGTTGATCGAACAGATCATCGATCCGGGGTAACGGATATTGATTCTTCAACGTTACTTTGTTCAGCTCTCGATAAACGAAACACAACCTCAAGCTTCCATCCTTCTTTTAACAGAAAGAACTGGTGCTCTTCCACGGAAAAACACTGGGTCGAAAGAAAATCATATCTGGATGTTCTTGTAGTTGCAGCTTTAACTCTTGCAACTCTGTGGGGGTCATTCTGTACGACGCTTTCGACGTCGGTACTGCGCCAGGTTCTAACTCGATCGTAAACTCAAGCTGTCGGTCTGGGGAAAACCCGGTAAAGTTTTAGGGAAAACGTTTTTATACTCTCGCACATCTGGTACGTCGTCAACGTTTGCCTCGAATTCATCTCTCTGGTTCAAAATATACAACGTACGCAGTTGTATCTTTTCTTCGCAAGTGATTTCTTGCTTGCAGCGCCGAGATAATCGGCGTCTTCTTCCATTTTCTCACAATACCAATGAAGGAAATTGGTTCTCGGCCAAATGGCTGAAAATATATTCATCTCTCCGTGCATTGTATCTTCGCACGATTTTCTTCTAACCAGTCCATTCCTCACATTTATATCCAAGTACCACATATGCATCAATCTCAAATTTCTAATCTCGAGCTTAATCGATTCTAACTTAAATTCTAAGTTAGGGCATACGGATAAAACCGTAGTAATTCTGCCTATGGTGTGGCTACTCTGTAGAGGTTGTGGAGCAAGCTCTATGTTCAGTGTCGAACAAACATACTATGGGCACATCTTTCAACTCGCCTATATCTGATAAAATTCTTCTATTCTTGTCCGGTGCTTTCTGCTCGAGCGCGAACAGTCTCTGGTGGTGAGGGTGATTCGCCTGCGGGGCCGGTGGTTGCCTTCTTGACTGACGCGGTCGATAGGCTGGCTGTTGTCGCTGTGGTGGAGGTAGCGGTAGGATTCCTTTCATCGTCTTGAGTTGCGGCCGAAACTGACTCGGTCGTCATCCGCTTCCACTTTGCTGACGATTCGAACACTGTTTCGAGTAGTGCCCGACCCTTCCGCAGGTGTAACAGCTATTCTGTCTCATTTTGCATTCTCTCAGATGTAATTTATTGCTCTTCGACAAGTCGATAACCCTCGCGGTCCTTGAAAAACTGCTGCTGGGGCAGCTGGGCCAACATAAGGCTGTTTGTCTCAATTCTGATATTGTGGTGGCGCATTCTGACTCTGCCACGGCTTTTTGGGATCTTGACTTCGGTCGTCCCATTTTCTCTTTTCTTCTTGCCCGCATCCAGGAAAGGATGGATTGCACATTTTCGTGCTCAAATTCGTTCGGGGTGCTGAAGCTTAAATCACGTTCTTTGGCTGTATGGCCAGTTTTATATCAAACGCTCTATTTAATGCTTTAGTACACATAACCGCATTCTGACTCGTTACATCGTCTCGTACCTCTTGTCTCAAACCTGATCGAAACAAAACTGACATCTTCTCATTCATCTCTTCTCGATATGTGGCACACCGGACCTAGTCACGAAACTGACGATCGTATTCTGCTACGGGTTTTATTACCTTATCTCATATCATCAACTCTATTTCTTTCTTTGATCGGTTTCTCTTTCTCGGTAAAAGTCTAAGGGAACATATATCAACCTTAGAACAAATTCCCATAACTCACGAATCATAAGACTCTTACTCAACATCATACTATTTTCTCAATTCTCATAACTCATCGTCAAAGACATATCTCATGTCTATCATCGCAACCTCAGCTCAAAACTCTACTCAAGCATAGAGATTCTCTGGTCATCGTCATATAAACATATAAGAAAATTTTCTCTTTCGAGAACTCTTACTAATTGCGGGGCGTAACGAAAATAAAACATCCCCTATTATTACGACGATGCTACATCTATACTAGTCGTCATCCCAGTCTACTATCGTGGAAAACATTATCTGCTCTAACCCATCATCTCGATCTTCTTGAACCTGCTATTGCCTATTCTGGCTTAACATCACTTCTTCTCGTCCTCGAATTTGTTAGCTTGTTGCATACTTGGCTAATATAAGAAAATCCATAATCGAAAAGTTGTGCTCGTCCCGTAATAATTATATTCTATGGCTGCTCCCATATATCGTGTTTCTTCCAAACACTCTTCTTGTTATACCATCCTAGTTACCTAGACATTCCTAATTCTTGTCGGATGTGGTAGGGTAATAGGATGTGATGAATAAAAATGCTTGATTTTGAACAAGACGAGCTCAAGTAATGGAATGATTCCATAATAGCCAGTGCTATTTCAAGGATAATGAAGAAGTTACAATCAAGGCAAGATCAAAAGCTAGAACAAAATCTAGAACAAAAACTGAGATATGATATGATAGAAATAAATCAATACTGGAGGTAGAAACAATCCACTAAGTGGAAAATGAATAAATTGTCCACTGTTAAAGCAAGGGGCAAGGATTTCCAACACAAACGGCTCAGGCTCAAACACAGTGGATCTGGAAAAATTTTCTCAATAGGAAATAGTTCATCTCCTGTTGGAGTTCAAATGGATGCAGAAAAATTTAAATACGACCAAGCTGGATAGGGACTCAATAAGTCTATTCTCATGACTACTCTAGCGATGAAACGCGCGGTCCCGGTGAAAGTACCTCTATTTCAAAGTACTATTGGTCAATAGTATCTATGCATCCCATGAAGTCTCCATAACACGTTCGTCCTATTAGGGTCGTGTCCCTAAATCGCGATGAAAACTCTAACTCTCGTCGTATTATCTCAACGGTTGGTTTCTCTGTTCCTTTTCTTCATCTTCTTCATCTTCTTCTCGGTTTATGCTTGGTTCCCTCTTCTTTTCGGAGGTATACTACAAAAGGAAAAAGAGTTATATAACTATCGATCTCTAAACTAACCGTTCGTCTTTACAAAATACAAATCCTCGTTTCTCATTTCACTTCTATATCTCATTTGTGATCTCAAAGTTCTCAAAACTCTCATCCAGTCTATTTCTCGTCTATCATCGTTCGAAATTCTCATCAATCTCTATTTCTCATTTTTCATCATGCATCAGCATCATCATCATTCTCAAAGCTCTGCTAAAGATAGTGAAACTCACTAATCATAAACATCTCTTGTATATATATATATATGGAAAATTGCCTCTCTCTCGAGGTCTTTTACAAAAGTAGGATCCTATATACAAAGGTCCTAACACTAAAATGATGCTTTAACTATACAAGCATCATAGGTACTAAACACCTATAGATATATACTATCTACACATACACACTATACTATACTGCTCTATCTATATATATATATACGCGCCTGCAAGCCATACGTAATCACTAGGCATCATCTCTCGAGATCCAGCTCATCGCCTCAATCAATACGGGCTGTCGTAGTCTGACTCATCCACTATCGGAGTATAGACAGGTGTCTCAGGAATAGGTATCCACGTATCAACTCCATCGGCCGTAGTCTGACGCTGCAGCGGCTGGGTCCAACCATAGCCGACCGTCATCTCTGGAGTCTCCTCATCGGGGTCCTCCTCATCACTATCGGAGCGTGCCGGCCGAGATCCTCCCTCCTGAGCGTCTCGGTACGGTGAATATAGAATCGAGTGCATGTACGTCTGAAAAGCCAAAGTGCCAAGCTCAGGCAGCGGGGCAACCCTCGGATATGGATCAGAAGGAACATGCTGCGTCTCAGACTCAGTAGAAACAATCAGCTGTGCCGACTCAGCAGGTGGCAATGGCAACGGTGTCGTCGCCGGTGTCAAATCCCAAGGCGGGAAATCAGCGCTGGGAGAAGGAATAAGTGATACAAACGCAAACGGATCACGCTCAATCCCAGGTGAGTACGGCTCGAAAACCATCGGCTCTGGATCATCAGACTCGAGAGAAACTGAAATCGGATCAGCTGGGGGTAGAGGTGCCATCAGAAACGGCTCCTCGAGAGGTGGAGGCACAACAACTAGCTCCCTTCCCTGGGCTGGTCCCTCAAGCTCTCCATACGGCGGTGAAGGCGGATCGCCATGAGCAAAATAACGGTGGCTCAGCGTCGCGATGAAGCCACTAAGGTCTCCGTACCTGATGCCCTCCAACCAGGTAGTATCTACGTACTGGGGCACTAAAGATGTCGCCCAGTCTCGCCACAAAGGTGGCAGTAGTGGAATCAAAAGCGTAATGGCCTCCGCGCCATCGATCCCATAGGGAATAGCCCTCCTCCATCGTCGGTGATAGTGTGCCAGAAGTTCACCCAAGGTGTCATCCTCGTCCGGGATATACTCCCTGAACCATCGCTGCATCGCTGTCTCGATATGACTCGGCATCCTGTAATATAAAACATCATATCCATTAGAAAATGGATGACGAAACTTACTTGGTACATCTCAATCAACAACATACTCGTCCTCGTTTGGTACGGTGGGGCATCGGCTATACTAGCCTCGACATTCCTCCTCATATTCCACATCAACTGCCTCATATCAGATTCCATCATCTCAAATAATTCCGTCATCAAAACAATTCATAACTCATTAGTAACCCAAACTCAGCTTTTAACAGAAAAGCAATAAGAAACAACATCAACCTCTTACCTCATTAAGCCGGAGGAGATGGGGTGCTGGGGTTTCGTTTCAAACTGACTCTCTCAAACTAGCCTAAGAATTCAAATTAGACTAGTACTCAAGTTAAAAAGATACCAGTAATCAAAGATTCAACTCAGTCAAGCAATAGACTCAGAGCAGATGACCTGCTCTGATACCACCCTGTCGCAGCCCGAAATCCCGACACTAGTGATAGTGGGGTACGAGTATCGATACGACTATTTTTAAAGAATAAAGGAATAGAAGAGTAGGTCGAACATCAAGCGGAAGCTCACATCAAAGCATGCTAAGGAAAATATTATTAATTGAACCCAAGGGTAAAATCGTCAACGTCGTTGTAACTTTTTAATTATCAGGAATTTCACGAACAAAAACAAGACAGGTATAGCTTATTTTTCATAAGGAAACATAATATGCAGAGTGTCGCAGCAAAAGGCGAACCGGTTACATGTATGGAGACACACAACCGTGAGTATATTACTTGATTCATATTCAAAGTAACTTCACATCAAGACTTTATCGATAAAAAGGAAATACGATAAAGCAAATACGTCATCTAACGATCCCCCACCAGCACCAGACCAATCTCACTCCTCGCTTAGCCTGCACATTTAGAAATACATGCAGGGCGTGAGTATATAATACTCAGTGGGCAAACGCCGAAAAACAAGAAAGGTGCTCTTAGAGCTATAAGTCTGAAGCTTGCCACATCACAGCAATACACAGAAATAAGTTAGTATCAATGAATCTGTGCATGCAGTTTTCATAATCAACATCATAAATAAGTAACTGCGCAGTTTAAACATTCATCATGTATGTACCATATCCACTACTCATCATCAAAGGTACTGAGAAGTAGGCCTCCCTCTCAAGTACCGTGACCGGCCGACCCGAAGACGGCTCACAGTCACCTCTGTGCACAAAATCCCGCTTGTGGCAGGACCGAATTCGTCTCATCAGTAGAGGGTAACACACAAGCTCAACATCAAAAATTGGCAAGTCAAACAGTTCTCAAACATCATTTATCTCAAAACATTTGATAAGCTCATAACATCATTACATCATTTTAGAAAGCTCATATGATAAACATATACTCAAAATATTGCCCACCTGAAGACCTTACTCAAAAACTCCCGTCAAAGTGGAGTTACTTACTTCCTTGCTCTGCTCGTGTCTTCAGGGATCATCGTCATCATCGAAGGTTCATGTCATAAAATGAATCCCGATTAGAAACTCAACGACAAAAACTCATGCCTCAACTCATGCTCTATATTATATTCTATCTCCTTAACCAACTCTACATAAACTCTTCACTCATTTCAAATCCTTAAGTCCAAGGATAGGTTTCAAGAAAATCATGGTTCTAAGTCTCGATTCATCTCTCATATAAGACTCGTCTAATCTCATTCAAACACTTAGGCAACACCATCACATAAGGCACATAAGAGAATACAATCAAACATCAACAAAACATGCTCTGTTTTCACACTGACTCAACTTCAAAATTTTACACGTTCTGACTCCGACGTCCCCTGGACTCCAGACTCATACCAAAAGAAAGGTATTTGAGTCTAGTTTCATTTAAAAAAAAGTAGAGTCAGAAACTCCAAGTGGTTTGGGAGATATGGCGTTTTTACCACGGTCTACCATATTCGGCAGTTTTGAGCAACCGGAAACATTGATTTTTGAAAAATAGTAAACGTTGTCAAACTGAGCTCAAATTTGGTGTATATCTAGCCCATACAGTAAGGTTGTCACCATAAAAATTTGGAAAGCTAGATCACACAGGAAGCTACTGAAATGAATGACTTTGTCCCCTGTTCTCTGAAATTCCCGGTAGAAATGTGCAGATTTGGTTTTGCATTTTATAAAAATAGTAAATCAAGTCCAAATGACTTGAAATTTTACCGGTATGCTTAAGACTCATGTAGGGACATGCTGTAAAATTTTCAAAGCCATTAGACATCGACAACCCGTCGATCACAGTAGGTCAGTAGCCTACGAAAAATCACCAAAAACTCATCTCAATCTCTTAAATGCTCAATTCCACATTCCTTCAAAGAAAACCAATCAAAGCTCATTTTAAACACATACAACACTCAAAAACATTCAAAAACATTTAAAATACTCATCATACTCAAATTAACTCTCCTCTTTTACATCTTACTCAAATCTCAAGGAAAACGTTTCTACAAACGTATCAAGTAAATCCTCTTCTCAATTTCATGCTCAAAAACACTCAATCATTCATTATTGACTTCATACATCATGTAACTCATTTTACACATATATTTCCCTTTTTATCATATAAACTAACTCTAGTGAAAAACTCATATATCAAAATAAAATTCTCAACAAAAGCATGACAACTTCACAAAATGGTCATAAAGCAAATTAGACCTCATTTTATCAATCGATGACTTCTCAAATATGAAAACTCAAAAACTCTCATAAACTAACTCAAGTCAAAATTTTACTTAGCCTACAAAAGACTTAATCAAACATAATTATACACTAACATCATGCTCAATCACACATATCTTAAGCCAAATCACTTATTAAACACATAGACAAGAAAGTCCAATTTTTATTAAACTAACTCTTTGAAATTTTATAAACTCACATGGATCTTTAATCTCATCATATATCTATCAATTTTAATCATATAAACTCACATAATTATACCATCAATTTACATATAAGGGCATATATACACATAACCCAAATTTTAGTAAACTAACTCATATCAAAATCATCATTTAACATCATATACTCAATTTAATCCATCAATCATCATCATATACATCTCATAGACTCATTTACATAATCAATTCATCATTTAACTCATTGACTCAAAAGTTCCCCTTTTTGGGTAAACTAACTTCCATCAAAGTTTCACATCTCATGACACATATTTCACAACATATATCAATCATCAATACACATCACATAACTCTCATTTTTCACCCCAAATCAAGAAAAGAAAAAGAAAATTTTTTGAAGGGGTGAAGACCCTTTTTTTTCGAAAATTTGGAAAAGAAAAGGAGGGTGATTTTCTTGCTTTATCACTCAAGAATACACTCACACAACATCTTTCAAACAAGATTTAGAGAAAACATGGTTACTCACCCAAGTTCTTACCAAAGTCTACACTTTCTCACTCTAAATTTTGAGGCTCTTCTTCAAGGAATCTCTTGATTATAAGTGGATAGAATATGTTTATGGAGGATATTAGAGTGATTTGAAGTGTTTGGTAATATTTTAGGAAGCTTCGAAGGTTTGCTCTAATGGTGGAAAATGGTGGAAGTGTGAGGTGAAGGAGATGAGTGATGATGGGCGAAAATTGTGTGAGGGAGAGAGAGATGTTGGCCGAAAATTGTAGTGAGGGAGAGAGAGATTTGGCTTTGCAAGATTGAATTTGATCTTGTGATCTTTAAAGGGGATTTGCAAATCTTAGAGAATATTTGCTAATTAATGGATGATCTCTCTCTCACTCTAATCTCTCTCTAATCTCTACACTCTCCATCTCATACTCTCAATTCTCTACTCTCTCAATTCCATACTTAGTCATTTAAGGCATATAACATATGGTATGGGAAATTAAAATAAAGTGTGAGAAAGGTGATCAAATAAAATCACAAAGATTATGGAAGAGTCACTCATTAATAAAATACCACATCATAATTATTCATGTGACCAAAATAATAATTATAGCACTCATATTAGTGCACTCACATATATATAATATTCCTCTTCGTAGGAAGAAAAATAATTTAAAAATATTATGCTCGGAAAAATTTTCATAAACCGGCATCATTCGATTTCTCGATAAAAATAAACCATACTTGCTTTGGAAACTTAAACAAAATTCCAAATGCTAAGGTCTCGAATAAAAATCATAATAACTCGGTCACAGTGACACACATCACGAAAATCACATAATCATTCAGTCATGTAAATTCACATAACATCACATCAAAATAGTCGGCAGGCTCAAATAAGCTAGACGTCTCTCTGACCGACTCTATATATCAAGGTTTCTCACTCTTTCTTCCTCGACTCTATTTCCAACTCAGTATTCCTATTTTTCTTAATAGGACAGTCAATCTCTAACAATTCAGTATCCGGTAACTCTATTCCCGGTAGTTGGAAATAAAATAAAATCTCAGCTCAATATCAATCAGCATCTCTATCTCAACTCATTTCTCAAATCTCATCACTCTAATTCCATCATCGGTTTATTCACTCGTATCTCTATTTGAAAGACAATCTGTCTTATCTGCTCATAAAAAAAAAGTAGTCTCGTAATTTGACATCTCAGTACTCTCAATAGTGTTTAGACACTTTCTCACAACATGAGGAAAAGTACGGGGTGTTACACTAGGTCTGATGAAACCTAGGTCCAATAATTCCTGTAATTGGATCTTCAGTTCCTCCAATTCCCTTGGAGCCATCCTGTAGGGTGCTTTTAAAACTGGCGTTGATCCTGGTTCCAAGTCAATGGTAAATTCCACTTGCCGATTTGGTGGTAGTCCTGGCAAGTTATCTGGAAAAACGTCATTGTATTCTCGTACAACTTCCACATCTTCGATTGCTCCTTCTGTTCCAGCTTCTCCGTTTAGGTACACAAGAAAAGCTCGGCAGTCTTTCTTATTCATCATCTTTCTTGCTTGCAGGGCTGAAATGACTGGTATGTTCCTACCCATACTTATCCCGTGAAAACTCAAAGCGTCTTTTCCTGGATATTTGAATGAGACCTCCCGTTCCTTGCATAAAATCGTGGCATACTTCTCTGCTAGCCAATCCATTCCTAGGATTAAGTCCACGTCCCACATTAGTATAACATGCAAGTTGTTCGCTACAACCTTAGGTGACCCTATGTTCAAATCTAAGTTCGAGCAAACATGTGTAACTGTCGTCATCCCTCCTATTGGTGAAGAAATTCTCATATCCTGATTAGCTCTTTCCTGTTTGAGTTCTAGAGTGTCGACGCATGCACTTGCAATGAAAGAATGTGAAGCACTGATCACTAATTTACTTAGCAACTAAAACGGTGTAATTGTAGCACAAACGTAGCAATCGAGTATCGTATCCACAGAGACTATAAAACAAAATTACTCTATCTATTTCCTAAACAGACACTCACAGTAAACAGGCAAAACAAAATAGGAATGTTGAATCAAAAACTAAATTTAACAGAATAAAATCTAAAGAGCAGAGAAACAATGATAACTAAATCAAATATAAAGAAAACTCTGACCCTAGGGATGTACTTTTACTAATTAACTACATGCATTTAATATATTGATTCAATTACCAATTTAATCCAACCCTGATGAGAGATCACATAACTATTCACAAGCTTCTCTAACGAACACCTATAAAAGTAGATTAATTTACCCCCCTTCACATTCAAGATTCCAAGGAATAAATTAACTCCCAAACGTACACAAAGAATAGCTCCCTACAGTTTCACCTATCCCATTCAAGTGTCAAGGTTACTACTATAACATGCATTCCTGAATCGGCTGAACAATTATCGCATTCAAGACTCAAATTGAGCAGCTACACATGCAAAATATTGGCCAAATAATTCACAAGAAAATAAGCACCAGGTTTCACGAATCACAAGTTGGAAGTCAAATTGATATCAATAAATCAAAAACACATAATTAATCAGCTATGTACAAACCTTAGGTTCAGATTAACGAATTACCCAGACATCATAAAAGAAAACATAAACATATTAAATAAGAGAACAATTGCAAAAATTAAATTATATAAAACCGTAGTAATTGAATGTAACAGCTTGAATCTTCACTCTTGCAGAAATCAAAATCCAGTGCTCTAAGAATTGAAAAGCAATGAAAACTAAAGCTATGGAACTCAAAAATAAAAGTTGGGAACCCTAGATAGGTCAAAAGAGAACCTATTTATAGTCTTAGGGTAAAACAAAGAGTTTTAATTCGAAAATAACACTGAAAAGCGGAAAAACGCGGAAGACTTAAAACACGCGGGCAAAACGTCGACCTATTCGGCGGTCGCCGTTTAGGTCGTCGAATTTTACCATAAAACAGCCCAAAAACGGCGGTCACCATTTTTTTGCCACACAGCATAAAACCAATCCATGGATTTCGGCGCCCAACTCGGCGACCGCTGAATTGGTCGCCGAATTTGCTCTTCAAATGCCCAGTTTTCGGCAGTCAACTCCTTTGACCGCCGAATTGCCTCCTTCTCGCCCCGACTTCAGAATCTTCGTCCTTTCTCGATTTTTGGGCTCGATTATCTCAAAACTCTTCTCTTTAACATATTCCTTACACTCCATGCTCCAATACCACTCATTTCTGCATCAAAACAACCAAAACTACACCCGACCGTGAAGTCATGAAATAATATCCAATGAACTCCAAAAGATAATAAAACGGGCGTAAAATCGACTTAAACCGCAGAATATAAACCATAAAAACCATGCAAAATAAGTGTTTATCAAGCACCCGTGTCAAACAAAAGTACAACAGGCGTTTTGAGTAACATGCCCATACCTGCCAGGTTTCCTTGGTTATTTCCCTGATTTTTCTTGTGCAGGGCGTAGGCTCTAGCTTGAGGAGGTTGTGGTGGGCGAGGTGCAAGTTGATGTTGCTGTGGTGGATATGGCAGTTGCTGGCCCTGAATGGCTCTGAGTGGTTGGGCTTGGCCCAACTGATTCGGCCTTCCCATACTCCCTGGTGCCTTGCCGTGACAATTCTTAGCAAAATGGACCCTTCTGACCACATTTAAAGCAGGTATTACTGCCAGCCAGACATACACCATGATATTGTTTGGAGCACTTTGAGCACAAAGGTGCCCTGAGTTGACCCTGATTATTTCCAACGGGTCCTGGGTGAGTCTGTTGTCCTTGTCCTTGCCCTTGTGGCACCATGTTTCCCTGCCAAGGCCTCTTCTCGTCCTGACTGTTATAGTAGCCTCTGTTGTTATTGTTGTTACCTTTCCATTTCCTTTTTCCTCGGTCATTTGCTCCCTGAGCTTGAGTTTGAGCTGGGCGATCCTCGGGCATAGCTGCCTCGACATCCAGAGCTCTGCTGAGCGCCGCAGAGTAAGTAAGATCACCCTGACTGGCGAGTGCCATTTTTATCTGGTGCCTAAGACCAGAACGAAACTTCTCCGACATCTTTTCATCAGTATCCACTTGTTGTGGGGCATAGCGGGACATGTCGCAGAAAATACGTATTTTCTCTTGTTACAGACATCTTGTTTTGCTTTAGATTGTAGAATTCTGTTTCTTTTCTCTTGCGGTAGCTTTTTGGAATGTACTTGTCATATAATTCCGTCTTAAAGTCTTCCCAAGACAAATTTGCCAACTGTTGATGAGTCATTGCCTTTCTTTTGGCCTCCCACCAAAAATTTGTAGACCCAGTCAGCTGGAACGCCACACATGACAAACGTTCTTGTGCATTACAATGGAGGAAATTAAAAATCCTCTCCATCGCCCTAATCCAAAGTTCAGCATCCACTGAACTCCCAACTCCATTAAATGAAGGCGGACTTTGTTTGAGGAAATGTTCCTCAACCCTTCGTGGCGGTTCAATTTCTACATCTACTTGGTTTCTTGGGGTACGTCTAGGAGGCATTCTGTGATTCTAAGATAAAAGAGTCTCAGCATATTCCTTTCCTCGATTCATAACATATTCCTCTTGATTCAATCATGAAAGCACCATAACAAACAATCTAAGTCCTTACTGACCAAAAGAAATCACTAGATAAACTCAACAATTGCAAGGGCTCAATTCTTGACTGATATCAAAACAAAGTGTTGCAAACAAAATTGTTCAAGAGACTCGAATGAATGACCAGAGGGTAGAATGAAGTAACTACCAGGTCGAACAAAATGACCTAAAGTAAGAACCCATCTGGCTTTTCAACTAAAAGTTGAACACATGGGTTTAACAACCCAAATGACGTCTACTGAGGTTTGGATCATGTGGGCTGGGCAGGTCCAACATAGTCACTTCCCTGTTACACGAGAAATATTATCCCGAACTTGGTAATTCTGGGTCTTCTAAGCCCTCAAGATACAAAAACAAAACTCCTTGCATTGCTTTCAACTTTGTATGTATCTTTCTAGTCCATTTCGAGTTTCAAAGAAACTATCGTCTCCCGAAGGAAACCAAAACATTCGTGATGTTCAGTCATTTTCTCATTTGTCATTCTCAAGCATCTAGGTTATAGGGATACCTTATAAATCCATCAATCTATGTTATTTTGCAAATGTGATCATGAAACTTATAACAATCTACATCCCTTGAAAAATGTGTTCATTACCATTCATTCATCCAATCGAATCAACATAATATGCACCAAATCAGTCATACCAACGTAAAGCATTCAACATTCATTCATGGCTTATCTTTCATAATCATATTCTTGCAACTGTTGAAAATCATATCACTATTAAAGATTGAAACCACAGTTACCTTTTTCTTGATTGAGCGTGATGCAATGGAGCGTTGAGTGGTGTCATATGAATTCATTTAAGTCAATTGACTCGATCTAGACTTGGCTTTGAAGGAAAATTCTTAGGCCAGAGCAAACGAACTGCTCTGATACCACTCTGTCACAGCCCGCAATCTCTGAGGATGGCTTAACCGGGGATATGACTCGGGAAGGGGATTAAGAAGCGGAGAAAGAAATGGGTATTTACTTAACAATCAAATATTTTACGAAAATAGACATTTATTTATATAACACTAGGATCATAACTGATCACTAGGAGAAATACAAAACGTTCGTTCGGGAAGGCCCGTCAAAGTGGATTACACAACAAAAGAGTATCATACTAGAAATAAAACATTAGCTTTAACAGAGTATCTTTCAGTGGGAATACGTGTGAGTTATACATATGAAGATGTATACTCAAGGTTACATTACTGATTTATGCTTAATTTACTGTATTTTTAAGGGTTTGTATGTGCATGTTTTAAGATAATCTTCTGGAAATTGGTGCGTTTATGGTATATTTTATGCTATGCAGAAGATTTAGGCTTTCGAGATAGAAGAATGCAGTTTTGGAGAATTTTGGATGAATTTGGCGTATTCTAGGTGTTCTGGTCTCCAGAGCAGAGGAATCGAAGTCTCCAGAGCAGAGAAATCATCATTCCTCTGGAGTCAGAGAAATCAAAGACCTCAAGTCTCCAGTGCAGCAGAATCAATCGCCAGAGAAATCATGACACACACCCGTCGTGCGGTGCGGACAAAATACTTGTGTATGCCCAGTACAGACAATACACGCTCCTACGTCTCACAACAAGAACTTAGTCTTAGCGGTAAGTGTAGGGTCGAATCCCACAGGGAGTGAGGAACCACTTTGTTCTCCAACGACAAACTGAGGTGTCACAATTCTCAATCTGTATACTCTGCACAAGAAATAAACAAGATCAATAATAACAAAGGGGTGAGGTTATTCGGTTAGGTCATAACTGTTGTTAACATTCGTTTCGGTCATAGGCATACTTATGATCCGTCTATGATCCATATAAACCCAAGGCATGGCCCAAAGACATTGGGGCGTTTCAAGGGGTTATACTTCACATATAGGATGGTTGATCCCATTGTGGTCACTTGGTCCGAAGGTCACATATTCCTCGGTCACAAGGCAGTGCTTCACTTCTCCTTAGATGGTAGTCATATCCGTTACTCACCAAGTATGTCCCTCACCAACCTTCTCTCCCGAGGTCCCCAACTCTGCGCTTTGAGTGACACATGCCTCCTGGACACAACCATTTCCGGCTTTGTCAGCCGACCAGTCATAGACATGCTACGACGCCGAGATTGCTTTCCTCGTTTGATAACCATGGCTTGATACCTCGTCACAGTTGATGGATAGTCTCTAGAGAAGCCCAAGACTGAGGAAGGACAATGTATCCCATCAATCATTTCCCCACCTTCCGGATCTACAACGCCTTTTGTTGACGCTGCTCAGCTACTCGGTCGTGGGTATACCGGTTGTCATGCCCTGGCCTTTGCTTAACACGAACAGCGTTTTACCGAACGGAGATCACCCGTTAGGCCCCTACTGTCCATGGTTTGGCACAAATCCGTCTGGAACCACGAGATTCAACCGAAAGAACAAATGCCTCACGAATGTTTTACATGTTAACAACAATTATTTCCACCCCTAAAACCTCACCTAAAGAATTACTCACACATAGCAGAATTCATAAATGCAAAATAGATTAAACACATGATGAAACAAAAGGAAATACTTGAATAGATAAATAATAGCTAGGCTTCAAGCCTTCAATCTTGTTCAAATGCAACACACAACGGAAATAGAAAAGTAGTACTGAAACGTAAATTGTTTTGGATGCCACACACGGCGAATTAAAGTATTAGCTAAAGTAAAAGATAGGAGTTCAAAAGTGCCAAGAGCCCCTGTACGCTGCACATCATTAGTCTTTTATATTGCCGGATGGTCGAGGTCTAACCCTAGCTGCGCCAGCTCCAAATCTTCGCCGGGATCTTCTTTCCTTCTTTAGCTCAATCTTTGATTGATCCGATTGAAGATGGCTTCCTGCTGCAAGCTTAGTCAACCTTTCCCATTCTTCCGATCCTTCCAGTTTCTTCCTCCATCTTCCATTTGCTTCTTCGAAATCTCCGAGATTGACTTTCCTTTCGTGGCTCTGGCTGTCTGCTTCTCATGGTAACGATCAGACGGATTGCTCTCTATGGTGTGGTTCATACCAGGTGGGTTGCTTCAGGTTCCCATGCCCCAAGTTAAATTGGGGAGGTACTTGTTGGCCGAAGCTCCATGCTGGCAAACATGACTTAGGAATCTAGGCTCGGTAATGCCCATTCTGACCGCATTTCCTTCGTTTCTGCTCCACTGACCTTCCTTCCTCCACAACTCTGTTTTTGCCCCGGACAGACCTGTACTGACACAAATAAAGAGAAAAAATAGGGCCAAATGGCCCAAAAGTCGAAGACGCATCACACCTACACACTTAAAGCATACTTGCCCTCAAGTATGTAGGTGGATTCACAGAAGACTCGGACGAAAAGGTTGAAAGAAAAGAAATAAAACTAAGAGACACGAAACTTGCATAGATTTCAGGATCAGATCATACCAACATGCATCATTCAGTTCAGTCAGACCACAAACCAGAGTAATGATTAAGCATAAAGTGTGATGGTAGTCTCTCTCCTCGCTCAAGCACCGGGCTAAGTGTATACACTCATAATTTGCTGTGCCAGTTCTTCTAAGAGTTTGATTGAAGACTACAAGTTAAGCACACTAGTATGACTCATCAGAGGGTCTTTGTTGGGTTGTAATGGGGTATACGGAGCTAAGGTGAGGTAAATATGGTCCAGTGGCTAATTTCAGTATCACCCTTACTCAGTATACACGTTCAGTACAGCTACAACCAACCCTTCATTCTCCCGCTTTCAATGGGGTTCATCTTTTCTTTGATTTTTTTGTGGGCAATAATTTTCATTCATTTTTTTTTTGTGCCCAGATTTTCTTCATTTCCTATAATTCCTTGTTCACCATTTTATTTACTTCATAAATTCTTTCTCCTAGATATAGCAATAGCAAGGCTCAAGAAAGAATGAATTCGGCTCAAATTAGCATACAAGGGATTCTTTTCACATTAAACACAAAGAAGAATCTGGGGCCCTAAATCAAAGAATCGTGCCCAAATCACACGAGTCATGAACTAGCAAAATAAGTCCTCAAACAAAGTCTAGATTTCCTAGTCACAACAAATTCTCACCAGAAACATGCATTTTTCAATTTGGCCCTGATCTCATCGGTGGGGTACTCTCAGTAACCTCACAACTATCATCATGCATTTCATACTCAATCCACCAATTCATACCAAGACCGAAATCAGCATGCACAATCTTTCACCATCAAACAATGCAAGTAGACTCGACTCAAACACAGATTAAACAGACACTAAAACAAGAAAAGCAAAAGATAAAATAAAACCTAGTCTACGAGTTCAGGGGAAAAGAACTTAGTCGTTTTGGTCGGAGGACCTTGCCTCCGCATCCAGCCGGTCCATGATTGCTTTGAAGCCAGCATCCATAGCCTTCCTCAGGGTTGTGATCTCCGCGCTCAGCATCAGCAGCTCGTCTTTCACTTCCTTCATCTCTGCCAACAACATCACGCTCTCGCTGCTGACAATGCGGGGTGCATCTTGCTCTAGTGGCCTCCTCGGTACTGGCCCAGCTGCTGCTCTCTCAGGATACACCAAACGGTATCTCCCACCTTCGTCTGCTTCGACCACCCTCCATCGCACGAACCTGCCTAGGTCCAGAAGGCGACTTTCGGCCAGAGCTGCGTCGTCCGGGCTCTCTATGTCGAATTTAATGAGCTTTTCTGCCAAAATGGTCACCAGTGGGCAGAGTGAAAGGAACTTGTTGGTATGGGTTACCCCATACTGAAACTGAAACGCCACGGTGAACCCGAAGTTCACCTTTTTCCTCTCCATCATGCACCACAACAGGAAGACTTCATGTTGGGTGACCACATTGGAACCTTCCAGCCGGCCGTAGATATTGTAGGCCAGCCACCTGTGGCAGATCTGCAGGGCGGGGTCCCGAATCTCGTTCGACTTGCTGATGTTTTTGATATACTTGCTTCCGGTAGACAGAAGTGACCAGTAATGGTCAATCCGACTTCTCCACTCCGGTGTGGCTATGGTTTCTGCCTGCTTGTACTCTTCGTCATAGACTTCTGTGGTTTCAATCACCCCCAGGTGGATATTCAGCTCATTGATCGAGAGCGAAAATATCCTATCTTGCATCTGGAACCGCAAGGTACCTGGGGTCTCAATTGTGTAGTTTCCTTTGGGCTTAAACTCAACAGTGCCCATGAACTCCTCCGTTAACTTCTGGTATACTTTGGGATTCCACTCCAGCACCTTCTTCCAACCAATCCCCTCAAAATAACCCTCTACTTTCTCCTTGATCCCCAAGTCCTCCAAAGCTTCGGTAACTAGAAAATACCAAGGGGTAATTTCTCTATTTTGTAGAACGGCATACCTCGGGCTGTCTCTCGGTATGACCGCTCCTGAAGCAGTGGTGCGTACCAGCCCCTTTTACTTTGCAAGTTTCGGCTTTGTGGTAGTGGCTGTACTGGAGGTGGGTTTCTTTGGCGCCAAAACCTCCTCAGATCTGGAGCTATCCACGGTCTCAGTTCTCTCCGGATCTTCCTCGGTTTGCTTGCTTTTTCCTTTCTCAGCGGGGGTTGCTCTCCTAGTTCTGCTCTGGACCTCCTTGCCTTTCGTCTTACTTCCGGCCGCCGCCGGTCTGGTCTTCGTGGGCAGAGGGGGTTTGGTGACGTCCAACTTCCTTTTTGCTCCAACTCTTGCCACCTTGCTTTGAGGGGTGGAGGCCTCCATCTCAATCTCTTGGGTGGCCTCCTCTCCTTCTTCTTCTCCCTCTTCAGATGCCATCGCCGTCTTCCTTTCTTCGAGAGATGGCGCCTGTGGTGTAGGGAGGATCGGAGTGGATTCCCGCTCTTTGGTAGTTTGAGCGGGAGTTGCTTTTTTCAGAGCTTTCCTAGGCTTTTTCACTGGTGGGGTAGGTGCGACCTGTTCTTCCTCAATGGCCTTTTCCGATTTCTCGACCATTTCCTCCGCCGCCTCTTTTTCTGCCTCACGCTCCTCTACCACAGGAACGTCTTCTAGTCCTATCTCCTCAGTCTGACTGACTACGACCAGATCTTCTGTAGCTTTGGTAGATGTTTCCTCGGATGCGGTTCGTCTGGTGGTCCGTTTAGTCGGAGGTCGGGGCTTGGCAGCCTTCTTCTTTGCCGGGACTTGAGTGCTCCCGGAACCAGTTTCACCTTTGGTTTTCGCCATTGCGGGTGCTTAGGATTGAGAAGGTGCTTGAGAGGTTAGGGTTTCGGGTAGGAAATTATGGAACTGGGTGGTTTTTAAAGTGGTACGAGCAGTTACTGAAATTGAAGGCGGTGGAATGTGGTGAAGATCGTGTGTAGCGGTTATGGAGATTTAGGGTTTTTGGGAGAAGTGGGGGTAGTGTTTTATGGGAAGTGGGGGTGACGGTTATGGCAGAATTTCGAATTAAGGAAAGAATAATCTCCCCAAAATTTGAAATTCAAATTTTCCTTCGGAAACCCAAACGTTTCCATCACATCATGTCAGTTTGCTGCATCCACCTTTCTGACGTCATCCTTCCCCGGTTAGCCCTCTTCTGCTTGCAAAACTCCAAATCCTCCACCTACACACTTTGCAACGCAAAGTGGGTTTGAAATCACCACTGGGCCTCCGCCTTTATGCTTTCTCCGGCCCATTTCTCCTGCAAGTTAGTGCATCCAAACAAAACAAAATAACTTAAAAGAAAAGAAAATTCGGTATAGACCATACCGAAGTAACCACACTGGGTTGCCTCCCAGCAAGCGCTCTTATTTCTCGTCTTGAGCTCGACCTTCCTTCACTCTTCACTCGTACTCAGGGTCGAGAAGGTGGCATTCCTCCTTCTCCTTTTCTACTTCAGCCAGCTCATGATAGGGCTTTAGGCGATGCCCATTTACCACGAACGTATCAACTCCATTGTGATCATATACTTCAATGCTTCCATTTGAAAAAATTTCTTTGATCACGAATGGTCCTGACCACTTGGAACGAAGTTTCTCATCCATCATCTTGAAGCGTGAATTGAAAAGTAGGACTTTTTGTCCCACCAAGAATTCCTTCTTCCTGATCTTGGCATCATGGATCCTTCTGGTTCACTCTTTATAGAGCACCGCATTGTCATAAGCCTCCAACCGAAGTTCTTCCAACTCACTCAGCTGCAACTTTCTTGCTTCTCCAGCTAGGGTCATACTGAGATTAATTTGCTTGATTGCCCAGTACGCCTTATGTTCAATTTCCACAGGCAAATGACATCTTTTCCCATAAAGCAAGCGAAACGGGGACATTCCAATGGGTGTCTTGAAAGCAGTTCTGTATGCCCATAACGCATCCCCCAAATGGTCACTCCAGTCCTTGCGGTTGGGATGCACTACTTTTTCTAGGATGCTCTTTATTTCTCTGTTAGAAATCTCGGCTTGGCCATTTGCTTGGGGGTGATATGCAGTGGTGACCTTGTGTGTCACCCCCATCTTCTTAGTTAGCGCTCTGATAATGGCATTACAGAAATGAGACCCCTGATCACTGATTAGAATTTTGGGTATACCATACCTCCCGAATACTTGCTCCTTCAAGAAACCTGCCACGGTATGAGCATCATTGCTTACGGTTGCCTTGGCTTCAACCCACTTTGACACGTAATCCACTGCCACCAGAATGTATTCGTAGTTCGTTGACTTTGGGAAGGGCCCCATAAAGTCAATCCCCCATACGTCAAAACTTTCGACTGGCATGATTGGAACTTGTGGCATTTCATCCCTTGCGGTAATTCCTCCAGTCATCTGGCATTTTGGGCAGCTCTGTACCCATTTTCTTGCATCCGCAAATATGGTGGGCCAGTAGAATCCACTCTCCAAAATTCTGTGGGCCGTGCGCTTTCCTCCAAAATGACCGTTATTTGCTGTTCCATGACACATGTCCAAGATTTGGGCATGCTCATCCTCAGGTATGCATCTCCGTATGACCTGATCTGCTCCAGTTCTCTAGAGATATGGATCCTCCCAGTAGTAGTATCGTGCTTGCACGAGTAACTTCCGTTGTTCGAACCTTGTCAATCCTGGGGGTAACTCTTTGGTAATCAGATAATTAGCTATATATATCCGCATACCAGGGCTCCTGCTTGGTTAGAGCATACAGTTCTTATTCTTCCTCTAGGGTGCTCATCAAATACAACTTCTCGTCTGGAAAGGTATCGGTAATGGGCATACCATCATCCTCTTCCAATTGCAACCTGCTCAAATGATCCGCCACGAGGTTCGCAGCTCCTTTCTAGTCCCTTATTTCTATATTGAACTCTTGTAACAGTAAGATCCACCTGATTAGTCGAGGTTTGGATTCCTTCTTGGCCATCAAATACTTCAACGCGGCATGATCCGTGTAGACCACCGCCTTTGTTCCCAAAAGATAGGAACGAAACTTTTCTATGGCAAACACCACCGCCAAGAGTTCTTTCTCAGTAGTGGTATAGCTGCATTGTGCCGGATTCAGTGTTTTGGATGCGTAGTAGATCACGCAACTCTCTTTGCCTTTCTTCTGTCCCAGTACTGCTCCAACGGCGTGGTTACTGGCATCACACATGATCTCGAACGGTAAGTCCCAAACCGGAGGTTGAATAATGGGGGCCGACACCAACTTGCTTCTCAGAATCGTGAATGCCTCCTTACAATCATCATCAAACTCAAATGGCACATCTTGTTGAAGAAGTCTGGTCATGGGCTGGGCAATCTTGGCAAAATCTTTGATAAATCGCCGGTAAAAGCCTGCATGGCCAAGGAATGCCCGTATGTGCTTTACGGTTGTCGGGTAGGGCAATTTGGCGATGGAATCAACTTTCGCCTTGTCCACTTCAATTCCCCTTTCTGAAATCACGTGCCCCAGCACTATTCCTTCCCTTACCATAAAATGGCATTTTTCATAGTTAAGGACCAGGCTCTTCTCCACACACCTTTTTAATACAAGCTCTAGATGCTTCAAACATGTGTCAAAAGAGCTCCCATATACGGTGAAGTCGTCCATGAAGACTTCAATGCAATTCTCCAGCAAATCGGAAAATCTGCTCATCATGCACCGTTGAAAGGTTCCCGGTGCATTGCATAGTCCGAATGGCATTCTTCGGTATGCAAATGTTCCAAATACGCAGGTGAAAGTGGTTTTCTCCTGGTCTTCATGTGCCACAAAGATTTGCATGTATCCAGAATATCCGTCCAGAAAATAGTAATAGGCATTACCGGCCAATCTCTCCAGCATCTGGTCGATAAAGGGCAATGGGAAGTGGTCCTTCCTGGTTGCATCATTCAGCTTCCTGTAGTCAATGCAAACTCTCCATCCAGTTTGCAATCGGGTGGGCACAAGCTCGCCCTGATCATTCTCCACAACCTGTATCCCCGATTTCTTCGGTACGACATGGACTGGACTCACCCATTGGCTATCGGATATGGGATAGATAATTCCCAATTCCAACAGCTTAAGAATTTCTTTCAATACCACTTCCTTCATGACCGGGTTCATCTTCCTTTGAGAGTCTCGAACGGGTTTGGCTCCCTCCTCAAGGTAAATGTGATGCATGCATTCCGTGGGACTGATGCCTTTTATACCAGCTAAGGTCCAACTGATGGCTTCCCTGTTTTCTCGTAATACTCTGACCAATCAGTCTTGCTGCACGACGGTTAGATCAGAACTGATGATAACTGGTAGCGTCTCTTCTGGTCCCAAATAAGCATACTGTAAATGCTTAGGTAGTTTCTTGAGCTCCAGAACGGGTGCTTTCTGAATTGAAGGTAACAGCTTCTCGTTCTGCCCATACTGAGCCAATAACTCCGGTTTGCTTGCTTCTGTACCTCCAGCTAGATAGACCTCCTGAATTAATTCCTTGATCTTTTGATCTACTTCCACTTCGGTTTCCAAAGTACTTTCTCGAAGAGAGTAAAGCTCCATGATGGCTTCCTTCATCTCATCATCCTCCATGTGTTCTGCATCCCGATCAGTCAGACCATACTGGATCACCTGCTCTGTAGTATCCCTGGAACCGAAAGCAATTCCTTGTTCTTGCACCAAGGACTCAAATACATCGATCATGTCCACCGTTTCCATTGCCTGTTTCCTCTTCATGGTCTCATAAATGTTGAATTCCACTTGGACTCCATCGAACTCACATGTCAAGATTCCGGTTTTCATATCGATCTTAGTTCCAGCGGTCATCATGAATGGCCTCCCCAATAGTATGGCATTCTCTCCTATTTCGGGTCCGGTATCTAGAACATAGAAGTCTGCTGGGAAAATCAAATCCCCAACCTTGATCAGTACGTCTTCCACCACTCCTTCAGGGTAAGCGTTGGACCTGTCAACCAACTATATGACCACACGGGTGTCCTTCATCTCGCCAATATTCAATCTCTTGTATACAGCCAATGGCATCACATTAATGGAGGCTCCCAGATCCATCATTGCCTTATCCATGTTGGTTCCTCCTATGTTACATGGAATGGTGAACATCCCTGGATCCTTTCGCTTAGTGGGTAGCTTCCGTTGGATCACCGCCGAAACACTTTCTCCCATCACGTATCGGACTTCTTCCTCTATTTTGACTTTTCTTGAACAGAGGTCTTTCAAGAATTTGGCATATTTTGGAATTTTCCTGATAACATCGAGTAGAGGTATGCTCAACTCAACCTTTTGAAACATCTTCATCATTTCACTTGCTTCCTTCTCTCTAGCCTTCTGTTTTAGGCGTCCTGGGTAGGGTGCCTCGGTTGGGTTGCTACCTCCAGCTTGTTTGTCAGTTGGACCTTTCCCACTCTTATTCCAGTTTCCTCGAAGCAATTCAGCCTCTGCTAACAACTCCTCATCCTTTTCATCACCCTCAGGAAACTCAGTCAGCACAACTTGGGCATGTTCTCTGGGGTTGATTCCCATGGCCGGGAGTTTACCAGCGTTCTCTTCTAGTTTGGCCACTGCTTTAGTCAAATGACTAATTTGCTGGTTGGTCTGGTTCATACCGGCACGAATTTCATTGCGAAATTTCTCTCTCTCCTTAGCCATGCTTTCAATGGCTTCTTCCCAGGGTGCTCTCCGATGTGGTGGTTGATAAGGGGGTTGTTGTTGATTCTGGTTGTGGTGTTGAGGGGGTCCCAACTGGTACTGTTGTTGATGCTGGTTCTGATTATATTGGGGACGTTGCACTGGTGCGCCCATATTGTACTGCTGTTGGGGCTGACCATCTTGCTTCCATCAAAAGTTAGGGTGATCTCTCCACCCTGGATTGTAAGTGTTTGCACAAGGATCATACTTCCGTGGATTCCCATCATGTCCTCCGATGGCATTGACATCTACAACATCTTCGCCAAAATTGGGGCAATTTTCAGATTGATGTCCTGTGGCATCGCAAAGGCCACACTGGCGAATCTTCTTCGGTATAGTCAAGCCCGACAGAAGTTCCTTGAGTTCGTTCATGCTCTTCTCCATAGTTTTCTCCAGTTTAGACATCTCCTCCTTCTCTTCAGCTCTCCTTGGTTTTTCCAGATTCCTTTCATGTCCTTCATCGCGTGATTCTTCTGCCATGGTGCCTAACAATTGGAAGACCTCCAATGGAGTCTTACTCATCAACGATCCATTGCAGGCTGCTAGGACTAAACTGCGATCGTTTTTCCGCATGCCCTTTACAAAACTCTCCACCTGATCTTTTGGAGAGATTTGGTGATGAGGATAATTTCTTAACATTCTCTTGAATCTCGTCCAGTATTCGTAGAAGGATTCTAGCCCATCTTGTCTGATGCTGCGGATATCCCATCTCATCCGCTCCACTCGTGCTGCTGGGAAGAACTCTTCCAAGAAGGCCTGTTGTAGTTGTGCCCATGTAGTGACGCTGCCTTCGGGTAAGTCATACAGCCATCTTCTTGCGTTGTCCACCAAGGTAAAAGGGAAGAGTATCAACTTGACATACTCTTGCTGCTCATCAGTTGATTGGTGCATGATTGTCATCTCGAAATCTTGGAGATGGGTATGAGGGTCATCTCCTGGGTATCCATTGAACTTCGGTAAAATCTGAAGCAATGAGGGCTTCATGTCATACCGTCGAGGTGCGAACGGATTTACGGGTAGGGTGATTCCGTTCGGCCTCAGGTTGAGGTTAGTTGGGTATGCCAACTGTCTGAGGGTCTGCTCCGGCACGGCTTCTGCTTGTTCAGCCTCTGCCATAGCTTCGCGTCTCGCTATTCGTGCTCCTGCGCGCAGTCGTCTTTCTGTACGATCAATATCAGGGTCAAACACCAATGCTCTTACAGCTCTACGAGTTCCACGCATATACCAGTAGCGGAAAATGGAGCGAGGAGAGAACAAAATTGCTGCGCGTCACTCCCCGGCAACGGCGCCAATTTTGACACACACCCGTCGTGCGGTGCGGACAAAATACTTGTGTATGCCCAGTACAGACAATACACGCTCCTACGTCTCACAACAAGAACTTAGTCTTAGCGGTAAGTGTAGGGTCGAATCTCACAGGGAGTGAGGAACCACTTTGTTCTCCAACGACAAACTGAGGTGTCACAATTCTCAATTTGTATACTCTGCACAAGAAATAAACAAGATCAATAATAACAAATGGGTGAGGTTATTCGGTTAGGTCATAACTGTTGTTAACATTCGTTTCGGTCATAGGCATACTTATGATCCGTCTATGATCCATATAAACCCAAGGCGTGGCCCAAAGACATTGGGGCGTTTCAAGGGGTTATACTTCACATATAGGATGGTTGATCCCATTGTGGTCACTTGGTCCGAAGGTCACATATTCCCCGGTGACAAGGCAGTGCTTCACTTCTCCTTAGATGGTAGTCATACCCGTTACTCACCAAGTATGGCCCTCACCAACCTTCTCTCCCGAGGTCCCCAACTCCGCGCTTTGAGTGACACATGCCTCCTGGACACAACCATTTCCGGCTTTATCAGCCGACCAGTCATAGACATGCTACGGCGCCGAGATTCCTTTCCTCGTTTGATAACCATGGCTTGATACCTCGTCACAGTTGATGGATAGTCTCTAGTGAAGCCCAAGACTGAGGAAGGACAGTGTATCCCATCAATCCTTTCCCCACCTTCCGGATCTACAACGCCTTTTGTTGATGCTGCTCAGCTACTCGGTCGTGGGTATACCGGTTGTCACGCCCTAGTATGCCCTGGCCTTTGCTTAACACGAACAGCGTTTTACCGAACGGAGATCACCCGTTAGGCCCCTACTGTCCATGGTTTGGCACAAATCTGTCTGGAACCACGAGATTCAACCGAAAGAACAAATGCCTCACGAATGTTTTACATGTTAACAACAATTATTTCCACCCCTAAAACCTCACCTAAAGAATTACTCACACATAGCAGAATTCATAAATGCAAAATAGATTAAACACATGATGGAACAAAAGGAAATACTTGAATAGATAAATAATACCTAGGCTTCAAGCCTTCGATCTTGTTCAAATGCAACACAAAACGGAAATAGAAAAGTAGTACTGAAACGTAAATTGTTTTTGATGCCACACACGGCGAATTAAAGTATTAGCTAAAGTAAAAGATAGGAGTTCAAAATTGCCAAGAGCCCCTACATGCTGCACATCATTAGTCTTTTATATTGTCGGATGGTCGAGGTCTAACCCTAGCTGCGCCAGCTCCAAATCTTCGCCGGGATCTTCTTTCCTTCTTTAGCTCAATCTTTGATTGATCCGATTGAAGATGGCTTCCAGCTGCAAGCCTAGTCAACCTTTCCCATTCTTCCGATCCTTCCAGTTTCTTCCTCCATCTTCCACTTGCTTCTTCAAAATCTCCGAGATTGACTTTCCTTTCGTGGCTCTGGCTGTCTGCTTCTCATGGTAACGATCAGACGGATTGCTCTCTATGGTGTGGTTCATACCAGGTGGGTTGCTTCAGGTTCCCATGCCCCAAGTTAAATTGGGGAGGTACTTGTTGGCCGAAGCTCCATGCTGGCAAACATGACTTAGCAATCTGGGCTCGGTAATGCCCATTTTGACTGCATTTCCTTCGTTTCTGCTCCACTGACCTTCCTTCCTCCAAAGACGCATCAAATCACCATTTCTCTGGAGTCAAAGACGCGATCACATTAGGGAATTCACTTCTAGCGGAGAATTGGGTCTGATCGAATTACTTGCATTACTCTTTTGTTGCTTCTTAAACTTTGAGTTACTTGCATGACCGAAAGATGTATGTTAATTGTAAAGTGTTGATTTGACTTTGTGAATGTTTGGAAGGAAATGAACATTGTTGAAATCAATCTCTTCCTAGGATTCATATAGATTTTGCTTGAGGACAAGCAAAAGGCTAAGTGTGGGGGAGTTGATTTATGCTTAATTTACTCTATTTTTAAGGGTTTGTATGTGCATGTTTTAAGATAATCTTCTGGAAATTGGTGCGTTTATGGTATATTTTATGCTTTGCAGAAGATTTAGGCTTTCGAGATAGAAGAATGCAGTTTTGGAGAATTTTGGATGAATTTGGCGTATTCTAGGTGTTCTGGTCTCCAGAGCAGAGAAATCATCATTTCTCTGGAGTCAGAGAAATCAAAGACCTCAAGTCTCCAGTGCAGCAGAATCAATCGCCAGAGAAATCACCATTTCTCTGGAGTCAGCGAAGTCAAGAAGCCAGTGTAGCGAAGTCATCACGAGAGGAGTCAATAATCAGAGCAGAGGGGAGAGAGGCCATTACAGCGGAATCGCAAAAGTCTATTACAGCGGAATCGAGAAGCCAGAGAAATCACCGTTCCTCTGGCGATAGCAGAGAAATCATCATTCCGCTGGCGACCCATTCCGATGTGCGAGGTCAGAGAAGTCATTCATTCCTCTGGCGTGACCCGTTACCCTGGTGACATCCATTCCTCTGGCGAGAGTTGTGAATTCGGCGAGAGTAGGAGTATTTTCCGGAGCGCGCATCCAGCTGGAGAGTTGCCTTATTTCACACGATTCTATTACCTTTAGAATTCTACCTTGCATGGCAACTTCTATGGTGATCCGAAGGAAATCTGAAATCTATAAATAGGTCCTCTTTTGACCTATTGACGGACACACACCCCCCGAACCCAGCATTCATACTTTAGTTTTTTTTAGCTTTAGAATTTTATTGTTTTCTAGTTTTCAAGGCTTGGATCAAGATTGAAGATTCAAGTCGCTACTTCAGTTTTTATTCGGTTTTTATATATTTCAGTTTTTGCAATTGCGTTATTTTTAATTATGTTGATGTTTTATTTTACTATGTCTAGCTAGTTTCCTTTAGCTGATTCTAGGGTTTATAAATAGTTGATTGAATTTATGTGATTTATTTGTTAATACCTTTGTGCCTTCCATGTTTATGATTCATAATTCCTGGTGCTTGATTTCTTGTGGATTATCTGGCGAATAATTTGCATGTTTAGCTATTCGGCTTGAGACCTAGCGGAGATAACTGTTTAGCGGATTCAGGAATGTATGATATGATTTTAACCTTGAGACCTAGCGGAGATAGGTGGATCATATGGAGCTATTCTTAGGAGCTATTGGGAGTTAGTAGATTTTCTTGAGACCTAACGGAGATAGAGAATTTACTAATCTACGATCGTTGTTGCTCTAGCGAGAGTAATTGATTAATTAAGTGATCTCTCATCATAACTGGATTAAACTGGTACATAGGATTAATAGATTAATTACGTAGATTTAGTTAATGAATTTACTACCCTAGGATCAGTTGTCTTTTATATTTGATATTTCTTACGTGATTTTTATTATTGTTATTTATGTTTTAATTTAAGCCAACCAATCTCTACGTTCTGTTGCCTGTCTACTACTTAAGTTTGTTTAGGAGATAGCTAAAGTAGTTTCGTTGTGTCAGTCCCTGTGGATACGATACTCGGTTACTTATTATTTGCTACAATTGCACCGTGTTAGTAGCGGTATTTGTTGCTAAGAAATTAGTGATCATCTTTTTGGCGCCGTTGCCGGGGATTGTCAAGAAGTTGCTTTAATATTTCCGATAGGACTTTATAGTACTTCAGGCTTTTATTTGTTTTTATTTTTTTTTTCTGTTTTAATTTTTTTAGTGTGGTTTTATAGGGTGCGCATGAACACTAGATCTCACGGAAATCCTCTTTTTGAGTTGGACCTTGAAATCAACAAGACTTTGCGCGATCTTAAGACATTCAAGTTGAGACAAACACGATGGCTACTCCTGAGCAAATCCAAATTCAAATGCGAGCTCTGCAAGAGCAATTGAAGAAGCTGATTGATAAATCGGAGGCTGAAGAGGGTCAGAAGCAACCAGCCATCAATGAAGCATTCATACCACAGTATGTGTATCAGGAGCCTCCACGAGTGAACGTCAACAACTTTGAGCTGAAAACGGGCTTGATCACGATGGTCCAACAAAGCCAATATGGTGGAAAAGCGATCGAAGACCCTAATGTGCACCTGGCGCATTTCCTGGAGCTGTGTAGCACGGTGAAGATGAATGGTGTCCCCGACGACATTATCCGTCTTTGTCTTTTTCCCTTCTCACTGCGGGATAAGGCGAAGTCGTGGTATCATACGCTGCAGCTGGGAGAGAATATCGTGTGGGAGGATTTGGCTCATGCATTCCTACGCAAGTTTCATCCGCCTGGCCTTACGTTGAAACTGAAGATGGACATCGTGCAGTTTCAGCAGTACGATGGAGAAAAGTTAGCGGAGACTTGGGAGAGGTATCAGGAGAAGCTCAGAAAGTGCCCAAGCCATGGTTTTGATGAAGGCACGCTTGTGATAATGTTCTACAATGCCTGCGGGGTGCGTACAAGGATGCACATGGATACAGCTACAGGTGGATCTCTACTCCAGAAAAGTAGTTCTGAAGCATGGAGCATTATTGATAGTATGGCTTCTACGAGCTACCAATGGCCATCTGAGCCAGTTCAATTAAAGAAGGTTGCAGCTGCGTCAAGTTCTGATCCTATGGTAGCAATGGTGACTCAACAAGCAGCGATGGCTACATAGCTGGCAGAACTAACTACAAAAATTGGTGCGTTAAATGTTGGACGTCATGAGCAAACTGTGATAGACCCATCAGCCATGGAAGATGTCAATTACGTGAATGGCATAAATTATGGGAATTTCCAGCGAGGACAGCCAGGAATGTATGGCAGAGGTCCACAATTTCAGCAGGGTCAGCAGCAGTTCCAGCCAGGAACACGTCCGCATCCTAACCTTTCTTACGGAAATCCGAGCAATGCTTTGCAGCCTCCACCTGATTCTCTGTATCTAGCGGAGGAGTTATAAATGAGCCTAAGAAAGCATCAATGGAGCATATGATGCAGCAGATGTTAACAGAGATGTCTAGCATGAAGACAACTGTTAATTCAAGGATGACTAACTTGGAGTCTCAAGTGGGTAACATTGGGAATAATTTTTCATCACTGTCGAAGCAAGTACAGATTTTGGAGACTCAAGTTGGTCAGATTTCCAACCAAGCAGCTGCGCAGCACACACCAGGAAAGTTTCCTAGCAACACTGAGATCAATCCTAAAAATCAGTGTAATGCAATTCATCTAAGGAGCGGAACTCAATATCAAAATCATACAGAACAGAGGGATCACCATTCCTTTGCAGAGCAGCGAGATCACCCAGAGCAGAGGAATCACCATTCCTCTGCAGAGCAGCGAAGTCAGCCAGAGCAGCGGGGTCAGCCAGAGCAGCGGGATGGCAAGGAAAAAGGTGTCGAGATTGTTGAGGAGGATGATTTGGAGACGATTGTATGTGATTCGCCGCCTACTTCTAAGGTTTCGGCGAATACCTCTGCTGTTAAGAAGCCAATTCCTACTCCTACGTTTCCCAGGCCAGAGTACAAGCCTGTAGCACCCTTCCCGAATAGCCTGGCAAAGCTGAAGATGGATCAGAAGTTAGCCAAGTTCATGGAGATGTTTTCAAAGTTTCACATCAACATTCCTTTACTTGATGCTTTAAGAGATATGCCAGGTTATGCCAAGTTCCTTAAGGATGCAGTCTCCAACAAGAGAAAATTGGGGAAATATGAGACGATTAATCTTTCCGAGGAATGCAGTGCAGTGCTACAAAGGAAGCTACCATTGAAGCAAAAGGATCCAGCTTTGTACTATTTTGGAGGTCGATGGCAACTCGCCTTTTGCCCAAAGTATTACTTGTGGCCAGAACTCCCTAGTTAACTAGTGACCAATTAATTAACCAAGTTGTTACAACCTTTTTGGAATCAAACCTAGTGTATCGGGAATATGCTCATACAGTTATTATGCCCAAATTAGACCTCTCGAGTTAGATGTTCATGCTTAGATCATCTTGCCCAAATCAGAATATAAAACTTAGCCAAACATAAAGTAAATAACACAAGCAAAAGACATAAAGGAAAACATAAAGTAAAAACTGAAATAGAAACTTACTTAAGGCAGAAGGGTACTTACGGCCAAAAGTACCGCAGAAAACATGAACAGAAAAATTAAACAGCTATGCCCATAAGGGGCGACTACTCCTACCTAACTATGGAAAGTAAAACTACAGCAACGGTCTCTCAAAATTCGTGCTCCACTCTCTCTCTCTTTTTTCTCCTCTTCCTCGAATGATTCACAGCCATGTGGTATTTATAGGTATGAGTTAGGGCTACACAGGCTGGGCCCAAAAGGAGTGGGCTGGAATTAGGGCTCCTCCTGCCCACGATTGCATCCAGATCTGGAGGCTGATTTGTTCTTATCCAAACCTCAAGGGATAAGGTTTTGGATATCTTTCCTTATCTACATCCTCTGCACTCTTCTTCTCTGCCCCGTCTGTACCTTCTGCCCAGCTGATTCCGCTGCTCGGATGATTCCTCTGGCAAAGCCGACTTCGCTGCTCTGGCACTTTGATTCCGCTGGCAGCTTGATTTCTCTAGCAAAGCCGACTTCGCTGCTCTGGCATTTCTGTACCTTCTGCCCAGCTGATTCTGCTGCTCGGATGATTTCTCTGGCAAAGCCGACTTCACTGCTCTGGCACTTTGATTCCGCTGGCAGCTTGATTTCTCTGGCAAGGCCGACTTCGCTGCTCTGGCATTTATGTACCTTCTGCCCACGATCATCTTCTAATGCAACTGGGTCCCGCGCGGTACTTATGGGCAAAAGGTCGGTTTGCCCTGCTTCTCGGACTTTTGATCTTCAAAACAAGCTTTTGAGTGTCCCAAACTCCTCTGCTTCAAACTCATGAATCTTTCGCGGAATGCAGCGACATTATGCCTTAAAAGCACCTTCTGCCCAAAGAACGGGCCTGCCCTGGAACAACGCCCTCCCAGGCGACTGACTCTAGCAAAACAAAGGAAAAAGACTCTATCTAGACCTTAAACAGACACGAAAAACGAGCACAAACATGGGCTCATCAACAACAGGCTCAGATAAGACTGATATAGGATTAGCTGGAGGTGGAGGAATAATTGGATAAGGATCCGTTGGCAGTGGAGGTGCCTCTTCTGCTCTTCCCCGCGCTGATCCGTCGATGGCTCCATAAGGCGGTGAAGGTGGATCGCCGAAAGCAAAATAGCGGTAACTAATCATCGTGATAAACCCGCGGAAGTCGGCGCCCACGAAGCGTCCGAAGTCCGTCCTAAAGATGTAGTTCGGTACAAGCGAAGCTGCCCAATCTTGCCACTCCGGAGGTAGCTGTGGTATCAAATGAGTAATGGCCTCTGCCTCGCCAATGCCGCAAGAAGCAGTCTCCATCCAGCGACTATGGTAACGCGCTAGGAATTCTCCGAGCGTATCGCCCTCCCTCGGTCCAGTCTCTCTGAACCATCTTCGCATTGCCTCTCGATATCGTCTTTGCATCGCTGTCTCTTCTCGACTCTGCATCATGTAATAGTAACATCGTGTTTATCAAAAGTGGACGTAGCACTTGCTTGGTATTCCTCAATCAACAACATACTCGTTCTCATTTAGTACGGTGGTGCAACGGCTATACTAGCCTCAAAATCTCTCCATAAAAGGAACAATTGTTGTCTCATGTCATACTCCATCTCCTCAAGCAGTCCCATCATTAAACCAATTCGTCAACTCATTAGTGAAACAAGTTTAAAGCTCATCATGAAAGCAGTAAAGAACATCAATAACTCTTACCTCAGTAAGCAGGCGGAGATGGGGTGTTGGGGTGTCGTTTCAAAAATAAAACTCTCAACTAGTCTAAGATTCAAATTTAGACTAGGACTCCATTTAAGGACAGGTGCTAGCAAAGTTCGACTTAGTTAAGAAACATACTCAGAGCAGACGACCTGCTCTGATACCACTCTGTCGCAGCCCGCACTCTAGCCAAATGATAGCGTAGACCGGGTATCGATACGACTAAAATAAACGAAGGAAATAAAGGCTGGAAAACTGAACTCGTCTTTAAGCGGAAGCAAGATAAACAATCATACTAACTTTGACATCACAACATTCTTTCTAGAATCGTAAACATCGGCATCACTATATAAATCAAAGCATCAGAGTTTTGTTAACATCTACAACGGTCGTAGTTCAATGTGTACAGGGATTCAATATGTACAGAGTTACACAACAAAAGGTGATCAAACTATATGTATGGAGACATATAGCTGAGAGTATATTCCTTAATCAAGTCTAGCACAACTCAAAACATAACGCTGCCATAGAAAAGAAGGTGTGACAAAAGGGTGATCATCCGGAACAACACTCCCCGCCAACACCACGCCATCCTCCGACCATGCTTATCCTGCACATTTAGAAATATATGCAGGGCGTGAGTACATAATACTCAGTGGGCAGACGCCGAAAGACAAGAAAAACGCTCTTAGAGCTATATGTTTGAAGCTTGCCATAACATCAGCAATACACAGAAATAAGGTTAGCGTGAATGAATCTGTGCATGCAGTTTTCATAATCAACATCGTAAATAAGTGTCTGCAGACAAGTAATCAACATGTATGTACCGCATCTACAACTCATCATAACCAAGGTACTGAGAAGTAGGCCTCCTTCTCAAGCACCGTGACCGGCCGACCCGAAGACGGCTCACAGTCACCTCTGTGTACACAACCCCGCTTGTGGCAGGATCCGAATTCGTCTCATCAGTAGAGGGTAACACACAAGTTCATCATCAGAAATATTGGCAAGTCAAACAGTTCATAAACATCATTTAACTCAACATTTGATAAACTCATAACATCATAAAGTCATTTCAGAAAGCTCGAAATACTTGCATACTCAACATATTCTCAACATACTGCCCACCTGTAGAGCTCGGCGTATTGCAGGTGGTACTTCGGAAAGATCTTCACTTACGTCCTCGACTGGTCTCTGTAGTTGTAACATCGGAGTAGTGCATGCGATAAGTGAGGAACTAGTTAGAAACTTCCTCACAAAAAGCTTAACCTTAAACTTATTATAACACTCATCAAAATTATTCTCCAGCTTATCTCCGTCTAATCACTCAACTCTATGACAAAACTCTAAATTCATTCTCAACTTAACACTCAAAAGGCTAGATTAAAAGCAATCAAGCACATAGGCATGTATAAACACATAAGCATACAACTCACTCATAAACATAACACAATCAAGCAAACATAAGCTGACTCGGAGACCAGAGCAGAGAAATGCTCGGTGGTCGGAGTGGAAAAACTCAGCAGAGCGGAGCAGAGCAACTCGGCATAACAGCGGAGAAAACTCGCCAGGGCAGAGGAATCATGAACTCTCTGGCATAGCAGCAGAGAAATGCCAGAGGAATGGCGAACTCTCTGTCGCCAGAGGAATCAAACATCAGAGGAATCGATCGTCAGAGGAATCGATCGTCAGAGGAATGAACTCGCTGGCAGAGCAGCGGAGAAATGAACTCTCTGGCATGCCAGCGGGGAAACGATTTCTCTGGCATGCCAGCGGGGAAACGATTTCTCTGGCATGCCAGCGTGGAAACGATTTCTCTGGCATGCCAGCGGGGAAACGATTTCTCGGCTGAGTAGAGCAAGACTCAAGACAGAACGGTGCAGTCAAGAGCAACTCAAAAACTCATCAACTTTTTCATTCTCAAAAATCATCAAACACTCACAAACCTCAAAAATACATATCATGCAGCATCATAGCCAACTCACGAACTCTTATCAACACTAAAATCATTAATTAACGCGTAAATCTTTTCATAAGTTCTTACTCATCATCTAAACATCATTCAAGACATCACTTACAGATTTTTCTCCAAATTCTTATATCAAACTAAAATTTGTAAAAACTCATATCTCAAGACTCGGTTTTGCAAAATACACGCTAATCACTTCAAATCATCACCTATAACACACGAATCATCACATATACATATTTCTCATCTCGGTTTAAGAAAAGAAAGATTTTTAAAAGGCATAAGCCCAAGTTTCCGAGAATGAAGAAAAAGGAGGAGAGGAGTTTCTCATGCTTAAAACATCTTTTTTTACACACATATCATCACATACATCTCACAACAAGTCTAGATCCAAAAGATCATAACACTTACTCAAACAGTTCAAGAAAAAGGACGTCTTTTCTCGATTCTACAGGTTTTAAACTCCACTAAACTTCTTGAATCAAGCTTAGAAAGTGTTTAAGGCTAGATTTAGCGGAGTATTCTATCACAGTTAGGACTGTAACAGCTTGAGCTTTGTCTCCAATGGAGGAAAGAGAGAATGTCGTGAGGGAGAGAGAAGAAGTTGAAAGGCCGAAAATGATGAGAATGACGGAAAGAGAGAGAGACTCTTCGGTTTTAACAAGATTCTTATTCTCTAAGATAAGAAGCATTAAATGCTCAAATAGTACTTTGTCTCCCTCTTAACAACATGTCTAATCCGCCTAATTCCATATGTGGGAAAAAGATTAAAATAATGGTTGTGAGTGTAGGAGTGTGTGGTAGTAAATAAATCATGTATGCCAATTTTCAAAAATTACACAGACTCAAATATAAGTGCGCACATATCACGTAATTCACATAACGTAAAACAAATAACTCACAAAGTAATCACATATAAACGGATCATCACTCGTCATTACTCTAATCGTCATTCTAGATTAATCCTCTCTATAGGAATTCTCGAACACTACCTCGACTCCATTTCTAGCACTTCGTCTCACTCGAAAACAATTAACATCTCCATCTCAATTCTAGCATCATTTTCAATTCTCTTATCATCTCTATTTCACTCATATTACCATCCATCGACATCTTCCTCTCGTCTTTAGTAAGCTAGTCCTTAACTCTCAATAGTATTTTGATACCATTGCAAGGTAAACTAAATACGGGATGTTACAACAATAGAAGGAAGACCTTCTACCAGTTGATGTTTAGCAAGCTTGTTGATCGTCTTGAAATTGCAATAGTTGAGTCTCCTGTGCCACAGCCAGTTGAGCTCCGAGCTGCTTTTGCTGATGAGACACGTTTCTGGTGGGCTGTCTTCCCATGAGACGACATAGAGACTTCCTTGTCTGAATCCTTTCAGAATCACCTTCTTTTGATTGTTTCTAACAGTGAATTCATCCTTTTTGATCTTCACTGTGAAACCGCTGTCACAAAATTGACTCACAGACAACAGATTATGTTTAAGACCAGAAACAAAGCTAACATTACTGATATTGGCGTTACCCATGTTGAGCACACCATAGCCTTTTGTTTCTCCGATTGAGTTGTCTCCGAATGCAACTTTGGATCCAGCTTTCTCAACATACTGAGATAGATATTCTTTGTAGCCCGTCATGTGCTTTGAACAGCCGCTATCCAGATACCATGTCCTGATTGAAGCTTTAACTTCTTCCTTCTTTTTGTGTTTCCTGATTTTGACCTGCAAGGAAGAGTTACTTCAGGTACCCAATCAAGATTTGGGTCCTTCAATGTTAGCTCGAGTTCTCTTTGGAACCCATATCTGCTTCAGAACTGGTCTGGCTGATCTCTTGCGCTTTGCTGATCGTCTGACCGAAGTAGTTGGTGCTTCAGTTGGCACATGAACATTCTTCTGTTGAGCTTTCCTTTTGAAGGCCTCACTCTTGAAGGAGTTTCGTTTGATGAGTGCTTGAGGTCTTCTTTGCTCGGCAAAGTATCTTCCTTGAGATACTCGAGTCATTCCAGACTGATGTCGTGGGACATGAGTCATATGATGTCCAGTCGCTTGTCGTCGTGGATGTCGCTTGGCTCGTCTGGACTCATCATTATTTTGTCTCCATGGATGTTGTTCTTTCTGAAACTGAACTGATTTCAGTTTCTGACTGATGTGACTGTTCTTCCCCCTGGACTGATGAGAAAGATTCTTCTTCATTCCGGATGTTCCTTCCCCGATCTTTGACTGAAATCTACTTTCCAGTCTTCTCAGTAGAGTGATCTGGTTGGGGGCCTCCTTTGCTCGTCTGTAGCTCCGTGGAGGTGGAACATTTGTTCTTGCCATCAGTTTACGTTTACGAACTTCATCCATATCATGATCTCTTGATTCTTCTGATGTGGTGATTTCAGAAGTATCGTCCTTTGAATTGATCATGACATTCTTTCCTTTATCAGCTGCAACCTTTCCTCCAATGCTTTCAACAAGACCTTTCGATGGAAAGTTGCTCATCATGGGAGACTTCATCATGCAGTCTTTGACTGTTTCTTTCAGTTTGTGATTGAGCCTCTTGATTTCATGAGATGCTCTATCACATTCTGAGTTGGAGATTCTGAGCTTTTCTTCCAGTTGACTGTTCTCCATGATTAGCTGATCAAGACAAGTTTCATCCGGAAAGTAGATGATTGTCTGATTCTTAGCTCGTTCATCATTGATCTCCTTTTCCATTTTCTGATTCTGCTTGAGGAGATCTTCGAATATTTTCCTCAACTGACAGTGATCAGTCAAGAGCTGATCGAGCTCGTCAGTTTCATCGGATGAGCTTTCTTCAGATTCTGAGTGGTCTCCTGAAAACATCAGGAAGTTATCAGTATAAGGAGTCTTTGAATGAGAGATTACCTCTGAGCCATCCATTTCATTATCGTAGCTGTTGTCGGCCACGCTTTCAGTTTCATTGGCCATCATGGCTTGGCTCTCATCATCTGAGCTGGTAGGGTTGAAGTCGGATGATTCTGATGTGTCTTCGGAAGAATCAGCATCGTCAGCAACCATCGCTTTCTTCTTTGTAAAGCTGCGATCCTTCTTGGCTTTCAGCTCTTTGCGCTCAGATTGAGTCAGTTCAGGGCATTCATTTCGAAAGTGCCCTTTCTTTCTGCATCCAAAACATTCCATGTCTTTGATGTCGTAAGCGGCTGACTTTCTTTCTCCGCTTCGATCAGTGGAATGTCTGGAGTTGCTTTCTCTTTCCTTTCCTTTGTTGTGTTGCTTGTGGAACCTTCTGTACTTGCGGAATTTGGACTCCATCTTGTTGAATCTTTCAGTCAACAAAGCATATTGACTGAAGAAGTCCTCAGGGTTGAGTTCCGCCGGTTCCTTGATTTGCTTCTTGCCTTCTTTCGCTGAAGCTTTCAGTGCTGCTCCTCTTGAGGTTGCTGGACTATCTTCGTCTGATCCTCCAGCCTTCTTGATTCCAAGATTTCTCTGTAGGTCGAACTCATTTACCATGAGGTCAGAGAAAATCTTGTTTGTCGGGAGCTGACTGAATCCAGGCTTATGCTGATGAGCGACTGAGTAGATTTGTCATTCTCCTCGTGGCAGTGCTCGAAGAATCTTCAAGTTGGTTTCTCGTTGAGTGTACTTGTCTTTAGAGATGGATTGAACTTCATTTAGGATTTGATTGAATCTGAGTTCCATCTCTTCGACAGATTCATTCTTGAGCATGAGGAAGGAGTCGAAACTTCTGGCAAGCTATGGAAAGCTTATTCTCCTTGATTTCCTCGAAACATACGCATATTCTTTCAAGAATGTCCCACATCTCCTTTGTAGTTCCGCACTTGATGATCTTCATGACATGCTTGTCAGGAACGGTGTCGGAGATGATGCTTTTGGCGAGGTTGTCTAGCTCATCTTGCTTCCTTTCTTCTGTGGAGAAGTCTGCCTTTTGCTTGGGCTGGACCTCATCGCAAGGATCCTGATGTGGATCAACAGGAACCCTTTTGACGGTTTCGGTGATGGTGATTGGTCCGTTAGTGATGACTTCCCACATTCGGCAATGTTGGGCGGTGAGGAAACTTTCAAGCCGAAACTTCCATATGTCGTATTTATCAATACTAAACATAGGTAGAGAAGATAATCTGCTGTGGTTAGTCTCCATCAAAAAGAGAGAACAGATAACAACAGATAGGGCAATAAGCAAGCACAATTTGGAAGAGAAAACTTTTTCGAGATCTTTGAGAAAAAAGATCTAGTTCAATTAGAACCTAATCAGAAATAGAGTGTTCTTGCGAATAACCTGCTCTGATACCAATTGTTAGGTCCGGAGGGTCTCGAATAGGTGTATGGGGGGGAATACATATATGGGCTATTTTTCTTTCCTCAAACTGAGGGATCTCAAGATAGAGATCAAAACGAAACTTTACACGCAAACTATGACACCTATTAACTGAAAGGAGTTTTAACCAAACAGGATTGACGACTGATACTGAAAGCTCTTCAGTAAGAAGTTATCAGTTAAGTTACTGGAACTTAACTGATGCACGTAAGGGCTTCAGTCGAGTTTGCTAAAACAGAGATGATAACACTCTTCCTGACTATCAGAAGATAGATCAATCAGACTGATATCATACGCAGCGGAAATAAACTTAGTTTCGTAATAGCCTCGGTTGAGCACATTGTTAGTCTTAGGTTTCTCTTTGCAGTTATTCAGTATTCAGTTTATCAATTGAAACAACACAAGTAAGAATGTAAAACTGAAAGCTGTAAATAACACAGAGACTTTTACGTGGTTCGGAAAAACCCTTTCCTACATCCATGATCGGTTGATCAGACTAACAATCCACTCCGCAAGTGCTTAACAGGTGCACTACAAACCAAACTATGTGCTTGCCGGGTGCACACAACCGTACCACTAAAGAAACCACTTCTTCAGTACCCACACTTCACTCGTGTTGGATTTCTCTCGCTTAGCACAATCCGCGCTAAGACTTCTCAGAGTCAGAGTACCTTCCTGAACTCCGAATCACTCAAACACTCTACTCTTTCTTCTTGAAAGGAGGTTTGAACGGTTGCCAACTATACTTCAAAGAACAAGTTCTTTGGAGCAAGTTTGACCTTGGCTTCTGGGTAAACAGAGGTTTGCCTAAGGTCTAAGAGAATGTATGTAATCAGCAGTGACAGATTTTGGCTTTGGAATTCTCTTCTTCGATTCTAGCTTTGGGGAGGTTAAGCTTTAGGCTGAGTAGCGATTTCGGCAGAGCTTCAGCTTATGTCGTTGAACTGGTGAAGATTGAAGTTGATCCTCGAGCGCTATTTATTGGAGAGGTCTTGAATAGATCCGTTGGCGGAGAATGTCTTCAAGATTTCTTCCGTTGGAGAGCATTTCGAATTTGGGCTGAGGCTTCAATCTTCGAGGTTCCTTGTTTGGTGGAAACGGCTCTCTTGAAGGACAGGAGATGTGACGTCTCTGATAAAGTAGCCACCAAATAGGAATGACCTCTGCAGAGATAATGAGATCCTGAGATCTATGCATTTAACGCGACTGTACTTTTGTGAGTATGTGGCTTCCTTTGAACGTTGGAAGTTCAGTCCGAGGAAGAAGGTTTAACTGTTACTTGACTTTAGTATCAGTCAGCTGAGTCCACGCGGCACGCATTAAGTAATCAGTTCTGAACTGCTTCTTCAACTGATACTTCAGTTGGTATCTTCAGTCTTCAATCTTCAGAACCGCAAGCTAAACTAGAAACGAACTCTAACACTTGAGTTCAAAACTGTTCTAGTCTATTACAATTAAGACCTATGGATTTTGGTATCATCAAAACAAGGATTAGGATATTCCACAAGGTTCCCAACAACTAAGAATATTTGATTGTCCTTTATGTGACCTACTTGAGGATATATTTGTGATTGAGAAATTTATATTTTTCCTTGGACTTAGTAACATATGAGATAGTCTTAATTGGTGAATAGTGATATTACTATTTATATTATAGATTTTGCTAACGAAATTTGGTATTTATTTTTATGAGCTAGAGGTGATGTGAATTATGTGTGCTCTAATTATTATAATTATTTTTAGTCACACAATTACATTATGATTAATTATGATTGAATTAGTGAGTGATTTTTCCTAACTTATCTTTTCCTACAAGCTTGATTTCATTAATTAGTATAGCTTAATTTATTTATTCTTTAATTGAGATATTTAGCAAATAGTATAGTGGATAAGCCACTTGCTAGTGCATTAATTATGTGAGATAAGGAAATATTTGGATAATCCCTATCCATTAATGACTTAGAGAGCAAGTTGAACAAAACTCTCTCTCTCTCTCTCTCTCTCTCTCTCTCTCTCCCCCCCCCCCCTCATCCCCCTCCCCCACTCTCTCTCTCTCTCTCTCTCTCTCTCTCCCTCTCACTCTTTTCTCTCACTAACCTCCATTGTTGACCACTCCAAGCTTCTAAAATCCTTCTATACTAAAGATCTCCACAAGAATCAAGCTCTAAAAACCTCCATAACTTTGAATCAAGACCAGGCTTTGAAGAGTTTTCAAGATTGAAGCTTAATGATGTTTTTATCTCTCATTCAAGTATTTGAGTAAGTGATACATCCGCTTAGATCTAGACCTATTTGTGATGTATATGTGTGTATTTGGATGAAACAAGCAAGAAAACACTCTCTCCCCTCTTTCCTCAAATTTTCAAAAATTAGGGGATTGTACCCTTCAAAAAAAATTCATCTTCTTTTCTTAAATTGAGGTGTTTTATATGCTATTGAGAACCTATTATGTTCATTTCCGTGCGTTTTAATAATAGGTGTAAGGGATTTTGAGTTTTGAAAGAGTTTAATTTGTCTAAAATTGGGAAGTTTTGAGCTTTTGGCTTGAGTGATGAATTGATTATTGATATATGCTTTTGAGAGTGCTAATATGATAAATTATGGATTAGATTGATAATTGAAATGAATTTGTGAAATTCCTTATGAGTTAGTTTGATTAAATTAGGCGTATTTGATTCTTTGCTTTAATTTGGTAATTGATGTTATATATATGCAATTAGGTGAGTCAATATGCTAAATCTAAAGTTTGATTGATGAATTATGCTTTTTTTTAAGGATTTTCAAAAAGTTTAGTTTACTAAAATTTGGGACTTTTTGATTTACATGCTAAATGTCTAAATTGGTTCAGTTTATTTGGTTATGAGCATGATAGAAGCATTAATTGAGGATCAATTTGGTTAATTGATGAGTATGTGTAAAGATGCTTGAGTTTAGTTTACTAAGAATTTGGTATTTTTATTAATGGGATTAATGTTTGGATAAATGACTTCTATGTGCTAATTAGACCACTAAAAAAGAGAAAGCATGTTTTAATCGGATAAAAATGTTGAGTTGTGAAAATTCTCCGAGTTTAGTTTGCATGTATGAAAGAGATCTTCCATGTGAGAAGAGTTATGAGTTGTATATGCTTATATGAGTGTTATTGATGATTATTTGAGGCCATTTATACGATATGTTGATGAAACGAATTCTCCCCTAAAATTCTATGTAGTGGCCAAATGTGAGGTGTAACAGGGAGAGAGGATTTTGATTTTTTTCTTAAGTAATATGATCATGTATTTGTGCTATTGTGTATTATATGAGTTTAACGTGAATTTTTGAGAATTTGTCGATGAAGAAATCTAGAGGTTAGTTTGTTAAAAATGTCATAAATTGGAATTACATTCTTGTGTGATATATTTTTGAGAATTTGATTTAAGAATGTTCTTATATATGTTCTTGGCTTTCTAAATTGAATTTTTGGGAATTTTTCCCCAACTAAAAGTATTTTTCCGATTTTACAATAGAGCTTTTAAATGTTTTGCTAAGATGTTATTGAACTTGTTTAGTTATTCTATGAGCTAATCTAGGATCATGATTGTCGCAGCCCCATCCCCGACGCTAGTGATAGTGTGGATCGAGTATCAATACGACTATTTTAAAAGAATAAAAGACAAGAAGAACTAGATTGAACGTCATGCGGAAGCCCGCATCAAAGTATGCTAAGGAAAATCATCATAAATTAACTCAAGGGTAAAAACGTCAACGTCATCATAACTTCATAAATATCAGGAATTTCACGAACAAACACAAAATGGGTATAGCTCATTTTTCATAAGGAAGAATAATATTCAGAGTATCGCAGCAAAAGGCGAACCGATTATATGTATGAAGACACATAACCGTGAGTAAATTGCTTGATTTCAAAAGAAAGCAAAGTATCTCAAATGTCAAGACTCTATTAACATGAAGGCAATACGGAAATATAAACACGTCGATTGAAACGTTCCCCCACCAGCACCAGACCAATCTCGCTCTCTGCTTAGCCTGCACATTTAGAAATATATGCAGGGCGTGAGTACATAATACTCAGTGGGCAAATGCCGAAAAACAAGAAAGGTGCTCTTAGAGCTATAGGTTTGAAACTTGCCACATCTCAGCCATACACAGGAATAAAGTTAGCGTAAATGAATCTGTGCATGCAGTTTTAATAATAGACATCATAAATAAGTGTCTGCAGACAAGTAATCGACATGTATGTACCGCATCTACAACTCATCATCATAATCAAGGTACTGAGAAGTAGGCCTCCTTCTCAAGCACCGTGACCGGCCGACCCGAAGACGGCTCACGGTCACCTCTGTGTACACAACCCTGCTTGTGGCAGGATCCGAATTCGTCTCATCTCATCAGTAGAGGGTAACATACAAGCTCAACATCAAAAATTGGCAAGTCAAACAGTTTTCAAACATCGTTTATCTCAAAACATTTGTTAAACTCATAACATCATCAAATCATTTTAGAAAGCTCATATGATATATGTATACTCAAAATATTGCCCACCTGAAGTCCTTCGCTAATCCTGGAAAAAAATCAGGCGACTTACTTCTTCGTCTCGCTCTGGCCTTCAAATATCATCATCATCGTCATCGAAGGTTCATGTGATAAAACAAACCTTAGTCAGAAACTCATTTACTAAAACCAATCTCATCTCAAACTATAACTTCTCACTCAACGTCTATTTACCCAATAAAACTCAATCCCTAGGTATACTTAACTTCTAAGGATTCACACGTCCTACTCTCGACTTAACTCTCAACTCGGATCAAACTCATAGCAATCAAGCACAAAAACAAGCATAAACACTTAAGCATATGAAAATTCACACATAGACAAGTCAAAAACAACCTTCACTCTGCACTGACTCGATTTCAAAACCTCACCAGACTCGGTACAGACCTCCACTGGAGTCGTAACCTATACCAAACGAAACCTCTTTGAGTCTAGTTTCATTTAAAAAAAAGTAGGATAAAACAATCCAAGTATTTTAGGAGATATGACTGTTTACTACAGTCTACCATATTCGGCAGTTTTTAGCAATCGAAAGCTTTGATTTTTGAAAAATAGTAAACGTTGTCAAAAAGGTCTGAAATTTAGTGGGTACATATATAAGACACTCATTTCTTAACAATAAAAATTTGGCTTCCAAAACGTTAGGGAACGATACTGGAAAAGGTGACTCTATTGGCTACTCACCGAACATTTTGGCAGAACGTAGCAGTTTTGGTTTTACATTTTATAAAAATAGTAAACGAAGTCCAAATTACTTAACATTTTACCGGCATTCTCAAAACTCTCATATATACGTACCATAAAATTTTCATGGTGTTTGGGTAACAAAAACCCCTCGAAAACAGTAGGTCAGTGCGTCACGAAAATGACTCCGAACTCAATCACACAAGCAAACATGCTCAACTCAACATTCCTTCAAAGCAAACTCATCAAAGCTCATTTTAAACACTTATAGCACTAAAAAACATTCAAGCACAACATAATACTCATCATACTCAATCTCGACTCTTCTCTTACATCTTAAACTCAAATCTCAAGGAAAATGTTTCAACGAACGCATCATTTCAATTCACTTCTCATTTTCATGCTCAAAATTACTCAAATACTCAAACATGATCTCATACATCATATAACTCATTATGGAGTTTAAAATTATTTAAGGCCATTATCTTAGGGCGATTTGCAAAAATAGGCCACTATTTTTTGGACTTGCAAAAATAGGCCAATTATTTTAGTTTTTGGTATTTTTAGGCCACATGTGTGCCCAATCAGGCTATTTTGGGCCACATTTTGACCCCAAAAAGTGGCCTATAAATGCTGAATTGAGCTCAAATATGGCCTAAAAATACCAAAAACTAAAATAATTGGCCTATTTTTGCAAGTCCGAAAAATAGTGGCCTATTTTTGCAAATCGCCCTAAGATAATGGTCTTAAATAATTTTAAACTCACTCATTATGCACACATAGATTCCCTTTTTATCATGCAAACTAAACTCTAACAAAAACTCACGTATCAACGTAAACTCTTAATAAAGCATGACAAACGTTCACATAATGGTCATAAAGCAATTAGACCTCATTATATCATTCATCAACTTCTCAAAATATGAAAACTCAAAAACTCATATAAACTAAACTAAGTCAAAATTTTACCTAGCCAACAAAAGACGTAATCAAGCATAATTAGACAATAATACCATGCTCAATTACATATATCCTAAACCAATTCACTTATTAACACATAGGCAAGAAAGTCCTAATTTTTATTAAACTAAACTCTTTGAAATTTTATAAACACACATGAAACCTTAATCTAATCATTAATCTATCAATTTTAACCATTTAAACTCACATATAAACCATCAATTTATAATTTAGGGCATAGATACACATATCCCTAATTTTATTAAACTAACTCACCTCAAATTCATCAATTAACATCATATACTCAATCTACTCCATCAATCATCATCATAAACATCTCATAGACTCATTCTCATCATCAATTCATCACTTAATACATCAACTCACAAATTCCCAAATTTTGGGTAAACTAAACTCATCCAACTTTCACATCTCAAGGCATAGCCTTTCACAACACACATCAATCATCACCAAACATCACATAGATCTCATTTTTCACCCCAAATCAAGGAAAGAAAAAGAAAATTTTTTGAAGGGTTGAGACCCATTTTTTTCGAAAATTTGGAAAACAAAGGAAGGGGTGATTTCTTGCTTCAATCTTCCAAAAAAAATACTCACATATAACATCATACAAGTTATATCTATGGATTTAAAGATCACTTACCCAAACTTACACCAAAACTCACACTTTCTCTTTCTAACTTTGAAACCAATCTTCAAGGATCTTCTTGGATTCAAGTAGATAGGAGGTGTTTAGGTAAGATTTTGAAGGTGATTTATGTGTTTGGCATAATTTTGTGAAGCTTCGAAGGTTTCATTAATGGTTGACAATGGTGGAAATGTGAGAGATGATGTTGAGAGAGAGAGCTCGAAAATGGGGTGGAGGGAGAGAGAGAAATATTTTGCAAGATTTGTGAGGATTTGGTAATCTTAATTAGAGAGATTTGGCAAATCTTAAGGAATATTTGGCATTAAATGCATTGATCTCTCTCTCTAATCTCTACACTCTCTCAATTAATCCACTTGGCAAGTGGGTAATTAGGCACATGCTCAAAGGAATAAAATAATAATGTGAGAAGGGTGATTGAATAATAATCATAATAATTATGGAAATGTTACTCATTAATAAAATACCACATCATAATTATTCATGTGACCAAATAAAATAATTATAGCACTAATATTAGTGCACTCGCTCAATTATAATATTCCTCTTCATAGGAAAAATAATTTAAAAATATTATGCTAGGAAAAATTTTCATAAACCGGCATCATTCGATTTCTCAGTAAAAATAAATCGCACTAGCTTTGGAAACTTAATCAAAATTCCAAGTGCTAAAGTCCTCAAATATAAATCATAATAACTTGCTCATAAAGACACACGTAACAAAAATCACATCGTCAATCAGTCACGTAAATTCACATAATATCACGTCAAAGCAGTCGGCAAACACAGACAACTAAACGTCTCTCTGACGGACTCTTTTCATCAAGGGTTCTCACTCTTTCTTTCTCAACTCTATGTCAAACTCATTATTCTTATTTTCTTAATAGGACAGTCAATCTCTGATAACTCGTATCCGGTAATTCTATTCCCGGTAGTCGGAAATAAAATAAAATCTCAACTCAATTCAATCAGCATCTCTAACTCAACTCATTTCTCAAATCTCATCACTCTAACTCTATCATTGGTTTGTCCACTCGTATCTCTATTTAAAAGACAATTTGTCTTATCTGGTCATAAAAAAAAAATATATCTCACATCTCGTCATCTCAGTACTCTCAATAGTGTTAAGACACTATCTCATAACATAAGGAAAAGTACGGGGTGTTACAATGATGCAATTGTGTTGGATTGTCTATGTGTTTATTTCTTGATGTAGTATAGTCCTAAACTAGGAGATAAGTTGTAAATAGAATTGATGATTACTTAGGAAGTCTAGTTGTTATGAGATTGAGATAGTTGGAGTGAAGTGATGAGAAGTGGTAGAGTAGTACAAAGATAATTCTTAGTAAGGAAGTTTCTAACTAATTTTCATCTTATTTCATGGACCATCTATGCCGTATTTGATATCCGAAGACACGAGCAGAGGACGGAAGTGAGTCACACCAAGTATCAAAGAAAGTGAGCTAAAGTCTACAGGTGGACATTTTCTACTACCCCTATTATGTAGGCTTTCGAACTCGCTATTATGTATAGCATATGAAACTTATGCACATGATTTGATGACTTATGATTTGAAGTATAAATGTTATTGACTTGCCAAGTATTTATGATGATGTTGTATGTTACCTCAGAAATTAAATGATGTTTATGATGATGATACTGAAGGAATATTAAATTGAATTAACGTTCCGTTTGCCCGATGATCGTTTCTTGGATTATTATTAATCTATCATACAACGATTAATCCTAACATGCTCCTATGAATTAACAGCTGCACACAGGTGTTAGGATTTACTTACTTGTGAATCGGATGCACAGATGATTGATGATCGAATCGAACGACTCCAGTTCTGATCTTCTAGACTGTATCCCGCTCTAGTCTCACCGTTGGATGGACAACGAACTGTGAGAAAACCCAAGACAGAAAGCTCCCACGGTTTCCTGCGCCTTCTCTCAGTTCTCAAACTCTAATAATTATCAGTATATTTTTCCTGAGAGCTGACAGCTGTATTTAATAATACAGAAAGAGGGAGGAGGCGCCAGTTTTAGAGTAGGGCACGATTTCTGTTCCTTTCTGGGCTAGGAGACTTTGGGCCAGTCCAGGGACCAAATACAAGGAATAAAGATGGGCCTCAAATAAATTAATTTATCTATGGTCAGCCCAGACCATAATTAATTTATAAATATTAGTTCATTCCACTAGAGAACCAATATTGACTTACCCCTTTATTATCGGTGATGAGTCGGGGCTTGTATTTAGACTTATTAAATCCTCGTATTTAAAATCTCCGACATCCATTAATTAATTATAGCTCTGACAGCCTTAATTAATTAATCTCTTTGTAATCCTTAAGCAGTACCACTCTGTAACACCCCGTATTTAGTTACCTTACAATAGTATCGAAACACTATCGAGAGTCAAAGACTAACGGACTATAGTCGTGAGGAAGTTATCGATGGATGGTGATATGAGTAAGATAGAGATGTTATGATATTTGAGAATGATGCTAGATTGAGATGGAGATGTTTGTTTTTTAGTTGAGATGAAGAACGAGAGTTAGAGTTGAAGTAGTAATTGAGAATTTCTATAGAAAGGATTAAGCTAGAATGACCATTAGATTAATGGCGAGAGACGATCTGTTTTAATGCAGTAAATTATGTGAGTTAATTGTTTGATGTTATATGATTTATATGTTATGTGCGCATTATGATTATTTGAGTCTGTATGATTTTCGAACTTAGCATACGATTTAAATTGCCGTCGCACACTCTTACACTCACAATCAATATTTTAATCTTTTCCCACATGTGGGTAATTAGCCGGATTAGGCTTGCTGCTAAGGGAGAGACAAGTTACTATTGAGCATTTAATGCTACTTATCCTTGAGAATAAGAATCTTGTTAAAACCGAAGCGTCTCTCTCTCTCCGTCATTTCTCATCAGTCTCAGCCCTTCAACTTCTTCACTCTCTCTCTCGATATTCTCTCTCTCCTCCATTGGAGACTAAGCTCAAAGCTTCACCAGTCACAACTGAGACCAAATACTCCGCTAAATCGAGCATTAAACACTTTCCACGTTTGTTTCAAGAAGATTTGTTGAACTCTAACCGGAAGAAATCGGGAAGAGACGTCTTTTTCTTGAAACTCTTTGCGTAAGTGTTCTGTGTTTTTGGAGTCCAGACTTGTGTGAGAAGTATGTGGTGATTTATGTGAGTTTAAGATGTTTTAAGCATGAGAAACTTCCCCCTTCTTCTCTTTTCTTCATTTTCGAAAAACTTGGGTTTGTGCCCTGTAAAAATCTTTATTTTCTTAAAACCGAGATGAAATGTGTTATATGTGTTGTTCTGTATGTTATGTGATGTTTTGAAGTGGTTATAATGTGTTTTACAAAATTTAGACTTGAGCATGAGTTTTACAAAACTGAGTCTGGAGATAAGAGTTTTTACAAAAGAGTTTGATATGTGATTTTGGGAAAAATCTGTAAATTTATATTATGAATGATGTTCTGATGATAAGCATGAAGGTATGAAGTGATTTACGTGTTTTCGATGATTTTAGAGTTATAGAGTTCTTGAGTGAGTTATGTTGATGCACGCTAAGTTTTGATGTTTTTGAGTGTTTGATGATTTTTTTTTTTTTTTAGGAATGAAAGAGTTGACGAGTTTTCGAAGTTGCTCTTGGTTGCATTGTTCCGCCTTGAGCCTTGTTCTGCCAGAGAAGTCGTTTTTCCCGCTGGCAATGCCAGAGGATTCGGTTCCCCGCTGGCATGCCAGAGGAGCCATTTTTTTCCCGCTGCTCTGACAGCGAGTCCATTTCTCCGCAAGCGATCGATCCCTCTGATGATCGATCCCTCTGATAATTGACTTCTCTGGAGTTCGAGTCCTCTGACGATCGAGTCCTCTGACGTTTGGGTCCTCTGGCGACAGAGAGTTCGCCTTTCCTCTGGAATTTCTCCTCTGCTCTGCCAGAGAGTTCATGACTTCTCTGACGTCGATTCCTCTGACGTCTGACTGCTCTGATGATTGATTTCTCTGACGTCGTTTCCCCTGACATTTGATTCCTCTGGCAACAGAGAGTTCCTGTTTTCGCTGCCGGGCAAGTTGATTCCTCTGCCCTGGCGAGTTTCGCTCCGCTGTTTCGCCGAGCTATTTCACTCTGCTCTGCTGAGTTTTTCCACTCTGACTCTGAGCATTCCTCTGCTCTGGTCTCTGAGTCAACTTATGTTTCTTACTTGTTATATGCTTAAGCGTTTGTGCATGCTTATGTGTTTAATTGTACTTAGTCTAGCCTTTAAGAGTTAGGTTGAGATTAAGATTAGAGTTTGGTCATAGAGCGAGGAGTGTTTTTATGAGGTTAAGGTTGAGCTTTTTGTGAGGAAGTTTCTAACTAATTCCTCACTTGTCACATGCACTACTCCGACGTTACAACTACAGAGACCAATCGAGGACGTAAGTGAAGATTTTCCCGAGTACCACCTACAGTAAGCCGAGCACTACAGGTGGGCAGTATGTTGAGAATATATGTTGAGTATGAAATTACCGAGTTTTCTGAAATGATTTATTGATGTTTTGAGCTTATCAAATGTTGAATTAAATGATGTTATGAACTGTTTGACTTGCCAATATTTCTGATGATGAACTTGTGTGTTACCCTCTACTGATGAGACGAATTCGGATCCTGCCACGAGCGGGGTTGTGTACACAGAGGTGATCGCGAGCCGTCTTCGGGTCGGCCGGTCACGGTGCTTGAGAAGGAGGCCTACTTCTCAGTACCTTGGTTAAAATGACAAGTTGTAGATGCGGTACATACATGTTGATTATTTGGTCTGCAGACACTTATTTATGATGAATTGATTATGAAAACTGCATGCACAGATATCTTTGATGTCAACTTATCCTTCTGTGTATTGCTGAAGTCGTGGCAAGCGTCAAACATATAGCTCTAAGAGCACTTTTCTTGTCTTTCGGCGCCTGCCCACTGAGTATTATGTACTCACGCCCTGCATATATTTCTAAATGTGCAGGTTAAGCATGGATGGAGGATGGCGTGGTGTTGGCGGGGGATCGTAGTTCCGAGTGACCACCTTTTGATGTCTTATAGCCTTTACGACAGCTTGATGTTTTGGAGTTGTTCTTGACTTACTCGAGAAATACACTCTCGGCTATATGTCTCCACACATATAGTTCGATCACCTTTTGTTGTGTAACTCTGTACATGTTGAATCCCTTATACATTTTGAACGATGACTGTCATATATATGTAGCCAAAACTCCGACGTATGACCTTTATAAAAATGTTATTATGCTAAGGATGTTATGAATTGTTTACGCTTCCGCACATTGATGAGATCAGTTTCAAGTCTTAGTTTCTTTCTTTTATTTTAAGTCGTATCGATACCCGGTCTACGCTATCACTGGCTAGGCGGCGGGCTGCGACACACTCAAACCTTATTATTGCGCCTGAACTTAATCAACCTGCAGAGTTTAGCGCAATAAACATTATTGAGCTCCTTAAGGGGATGTCATTATCCTATACGGATACGAGTACCAATACAGATAATCAGATATCATATATTAACTGCTATCACCCAAGATACAGAGTACTCCAGTTACTATATAACTCTTGCTCATAGTAAGTCAAAGTGATAGACGAATCAATATATATATCTGACATCTTATTAGTATTAAGATCTTATAAGTCACCGAGATCTCTAATTCTTCACTTAAGTCAGATAGAAGAATATATCTCACTGTGGTCCTATCAATACGTATTACGTACCAGTATAGATAAGTAGTCAAGACAAACTACTTCCATCTATACCGCAACCTAAACCAATAACTTGTCCTAGAGTTATTTTGGTTGTGATCATATTATATCTCTTAAGGTTAATCCAATTATATGGTCTTCTGTGATCTACAACACACCATATAATCTACTTATATAGAGATAAAGAACATACATATGCAATCATGAACCCAATCAGATAGGAGATTAAATAGTGAAAACAGGAATCATTGTATGCAAGCATAAAACGCTTTTGCTTTCAGTATACAAATCCAACAATCTCCCACTTATACTAAAGCAAAACTTTTAGTATACAATGTGTCTAAATACTAGCTATTACAACATCCACTTCACTCTTTGCTTCTTCTCCCACTTATACTGAAAGTTTTTCTCTAAGTGGATGGCATCAACCGCAGCCCCATCCCTCGAGCATGCTGATTTATGCTTAATTTACACTATTTTTAGGGGTTTGTACGTGCGTGTTTTAGGATAATCTTCTGGAATTTGGTGCGTTTTATGGTGTATTCTATGCTTTGCAGGAGATTTAGGCTTACCAGATGAAAGAATGCAATTTTGGATGTTTTTCGCGATTTTTAGGTGTTTTAGTCTGCAGAGCAGCGAAATCATCATTCCTCTAGGAAGACCAGAGAAGTCAAAAGCCAGTCCAGAGAAATCCGCGGAATGCAGAGAAGTCTCGCCAGAGAAATCACCGTTCCTCTGGCATCAGAGAAATCAACTCGCCAGAGGAGTCGCGAGGCCAGAGATATCAATGCCAGAGGCGAGACCATTTCTCTAGAGAAGTCAGAGGAATCGAACCTTCAGTGCAGCGGAATCGAGAAGCCAGAGCAGAGGAATCACCTATTCCTCTGCCGACAAGTGCCAGCGTCAGAGAAGTCAAGTCCTCAATTCCAGAGGGGTCACCATTTCTCTGGAGAAGGCCACCATTTCGCTGGCGACCCATTCCGCTGATGAAGTACCAGAGATATCACTCTTTCCTCTGGCGATACCAATCCTCTGGCGATAGCAGAGAATTCGTCATTTCTCGGGCGCGACCCGTTTCCCGAGAGACATCCGTTCCTCTGGCGAGAGCCGCGAATTCGGCAAGAGTAGGAGATTTTACGGAGCGAGCGTCCAGCTGGAGAGTTGCCTTATTTCACACGATTCTATTACCTTTGGAATTCTATTTCCATTAGAATCCTACTTTGCATGGCAACTTCCATAGTGATCCGAAGGAAGTTTGAAGCCTATAAATAGGTCCTCTTTTGACCTAAGGCAGGGAATCAGACGGCAGACACCCTGGAAACCTTAGCATTCATACTTTAGTTTTTAGCTTTAGAATTTTATTGCTTTCTAGTTTTCAAGGCTTGGATCAAGATTGAAGATTCAAGTCGCTACTTCAGTTTTTATTCAGTTTTTATACAATTCAGTTTTTACAATTGCGTTCAATTTAATTATATTTATGTTTGATTTTACTATGTCTGGCTAGTCTTTTAATATGAACCTAGGGTTTGTATATATCTGATTAATTATGTGTTTTTGATTTATTGATATCAATTTGCCCTCCAACTTATGATTCATGATTCCTGGTGCTTAATCTCTTGTGAATTATCTGATCAATGATTTACATGTCTAGCTGTTCAGTTTGAGTCTTGAATGCGATAATTGTTCAGCCGATTCAGGAATGCATGATATAGTGTTAGCCTTGAGTCTTGAATGCGATAGGTGAAGCTATAGGAAGCTATTCTTTATGTGCTATTGGGAGTTAATTTATTCCTTGGAGTCTTGAATGTGAAAAGGGATTAATTAATCTACGTTCATAGGTGGTCGTTAGAGACGCTTGTGAATAATATAGTGATCTTTCATCAGGGTTGGATTAAAATTGGTAATTGAATCAATAGGTTGAATGCATGTAGTTGATTGGTGAAAATACATCCCTAGGGTCAGAGTTTTCCATATTTGAATTTATCTACGTATTTTTTTATTAGTTTCTATTTGCGTTTTAATTTACGTCAACCAATCTCTCCCTTTCGTTGCCTGAATATTACTATAGTTTAATTAGGATTACTTAGAGTAATTCGTTATAATAGTCCCTGTGGATACGATACTCGGTTACTGATTTTGTGCTGCAATTGCACCGTGTTAGTTGCGGTAATTTGTTGCTAATAATTTAGTGATCAACTTTTTGGCGCCGTTGCCGGGGACTGTGTAGAATTAACTTTAATATTTCTGATTAGACTTAAGGATTATTTTAGGCGTTATAAGTTTTAATTTTATTTTATTTTTAGTTTTTAAAATTTCCATTTTTTTTTTGTTGTCTCAGGCGTGTATGATCACGAGATCCAAAGGAAAGGAACATCTAGTGCCTTTGAACTTGGAAATTGAAAAGCGATACAAAAGAGACAACCGCGAAAAGAAAAAGCTAGCAATGGAAGAGAATAACATGGACCTTCCAACTCTTGTGCAAGTCGTGACAAACCTTCAGAGGCAACTAGATGAAGAAAGAGAGCGCAACCGGGCTCCTCCACCAGAGCCACCACTGAATCACATGTATCAGCCTCGAGTTGATCAATTTCAAGGAGGCAAATGGGGACCAACTGTGCAAGCCAACACATTCGAGCTGAAGCCGGGATTGATAAACATGGTGCAAGCTGAGCAGTTTAGTGGAACGGCTTCTGAAAATCCGCATGCTCACATTACCCAGTTCCTAGATATCTGCGACACTATTAAGCAGAATGGAGTGCCACCTGATGCCATCAGAATGAAGATGTTTGGATTCTCTCTCAGGGACAGAGCGAAGGAGTGGTTCAAGAGTCTGGACAGAGGTGCTATTACTGGATGGGAGGATTTGTGTAGAGCTTTCTTAGCAAAATACTTTCCTGCCTCTAAAGCTCAGAAAATCATTGCAGAGATTTCTCACTTTTCCCAGCTAGGAGATGAGACCATTCATGATGCCTGGGAAAGATTTCGCGAGCTGCTCAGGAACTGCCCGCAACATGGTTTCACAGAGGATCAGCAAATCATTCACTTTTATAATGGTTTGACTGGTCTGACAAAAAGTATGGTGGATGCCACTGCAGGTGGATGTCTTCTCCATAGAAATACAAAGGAGGCATATCGTGTGATAGAAGAGATGGCCTCCAACAGTTATCAATGGCCGAATGACAGAAATTCCACGAGAAGAATTGCAGCTGTGAATGAGGAGAGAAATGATTTTAAGGAGAAATATGAAGCTCTTCAAAAGCAGTACGAGATGGAGAGGAAGACACTACTAGCTAAAATTCCTCAGCAGCCAAGTTTACCTGATGTGTCGCAACTGGAAGACGCTAATTATGTCCAGCGGCAGTACCAACTTAATAGATCAAACTATCAAGGACATCAGGGCGGCAATCCACCGTATCATCCAAATAATAGGAACCATCCGAATTTTTCCTATTCAAATCCCAACAATGCTTTGCAACCTCCACCTGGATTTTCTGTTTCTAGTGGGGGAGTCATCAATGAGCCAAAGAAAGATTCAATGGAGGAAATGATGAAGCAAGTATTGGTGAAGGTCACCGGGATGGAGACAAACTCGGCAAACTTGGGAACCAAAATGTTCAACATGGAGTAAAATGTGTCAGCACTTTCTAAACAGGTGCAGATGTTAGAGAATCAAGTTGGACAAATGGCTAACCAAGCAGCTGCACAGCACAAGCCGGGCCACTTTCCCAGCAACACTGAAATTAATCCCAAAAATCAGTGTAATGCAATTCACTTGAGAAGCGGGACCTAGTATCAGAATCATCCGGAGCAGAGGGATAGGCCAGAGCAGAGGGCTCGGCCAGAGCAGAGGAGCCAGCCAGAGCAGAGGAATCACCATTCCTCTGCAGAGCAGCGGGACGGCAAGAATGGAAAGGAGACAAATGTCGAGATTGTTGAGGAGGATGACTTGGAGACGATTGTGCGCGAGTCACCGTCAACTTCTAAGGCATCGTCGAAAACCTCTGATGCTAAGAAGCCTAATCTTACTCCTACGTTTCCCAGGCCAGAGTATAAACCTGTAGCACCCTTCCCGAATAGCCTGGCAAAACCGAAAATGGATCAGAAGTTAGCCAAGTTCATGGAAATGTTTTCAAAGCTTAACATCAACATTCCCTTACTTGATGCTTTACGAGATATGCCAGGTTATGCCAAGTTCCTCAAGGATGCAGTCTCCAACAAGAGGAAGTTGGGGAAATATGAGATGATTAATCTCTCCGAGGAATGCAGTGCAGTGCTACAAAGGAAGCTACCATTGAAGCAAAAGGATCCTGGCAGCTTTACTATAGCTTGTGTGATTGGAGGGCAGAATTTCTCCCGCGTTCTTTGTGACTTAGGGGCAAGCATCAATTTGATTCCTCTCTCTATTTTTAACCGGTTGGAGATCGGAAATATCAAGCCTACCTCTATTGCACTGCAGATGGCCGATCGCTCCATCACATATCCCAAGGGAGTTGTGGAAGATGTTCTAGTGCAGGTGGAGCAGTTTATCTTTCCTGCAGATTTCGTAGTGTTGGACATGCCGGAGGACAAGAATACTCCACTGATTTTGGGACGTCCATTCCTAGCTACCGGCCGTGCTCTTATTGATGTGCAGGATGGAGATCTCACTTTCCGCGTCAATGATGAAAAAATGACATTATCCATCTATGATGCGATGAAAAAACCAGCCGAGCCACAAGTTGAGGATTGTAATTCAATTGATACTGTGGTGGATTTCCCTGCAGCTGTAGACGATCCTTTGGAGGAGTGCATCACACAGCCATTATACCCTTATTCCAATCTAGACGAGGCGTGTGATGAAATCTTAGATTATATTGCAGAGCTAGAGGCTATAGAGAGACATCCCATCGATCCTGTACCTTACATGGATATTCGCAAACCTGTTGATGGGGGGAGAAAGTTGGTGGACAAAGAATTCCCTGCGCCAGAGGAATCAGCCAGGCCAGAGGAATCATCTCCAGCGGAATCAGCATCGCCAGCGAAATCAGGGTCAGAGGGATCCGCCAGAGCAGAGGGACCCGCCAGAGCAGAAGGGTCTGCTAGAACAGCGGAATCAGACAGAGCTACGGCCACACCCAAACTTGAGCTGAAACCGCTCCCTGAGCATTTGAAGTACCAATTCTTGGGTGAGAATGAAACTTTTCCGGTTATTGTATCTGCCTATCTATCTCCGTTGGAGTTGGAGAAGTTGATGCGAGTTTTAAGAAAATACAAGTCAGCTATAGGATGGTCTATTTCTGACATCAGAGGAATTAGTCCTTCTATTTGCATGCATCGTATTCTATTGGAGCAAGAATACAAGCCAAAGGTGCAACCCCAGCGACGACTAAATCCAGCGATGCAAGAAGTTGTGAGGAAGGAGGTGCTGAAGTGGTTGGATGCCGGCATTATCTATGCCATCTCTGATAGTGAGTGGGTGAGTCCCACTCAAGTTGTCTCTAAGAAGGGAGGCATGACAGTAGTTAAAAATGAAAAAGATGAACTCATAGCTACGAGGCTGGTCACAGGATGGCGCGTGTGCATTGATTACCGAGCTTTGAATGCAGCCACACGTAAGGATCACTTTCCTTTGCCATTTATTGATCAGATGCTTGACCGATTGGCAGGATACGAATATTACTGTTTTCTGGATGGGTACTCGGGCTACAATCAAATTATGATAGCCCCAGAGGATCAGCATAAGACCGCGTTTACTTGTCCCTATGGCGTTTTTGCTGTTAGGAGGATATCTTTTGGTCTTTGCAATGCTCCTGCCACTTTCCACCGCTGCATGATGGCGATTTTCCATGGGTTGATTGAAAATATCATGGAGGTATTCATGGACGATTTCTCTGTCTTTGGATCTTCCTTTGATAATTGTCTGGACAATCTTGCTCAAGTATTGCAGCGCTGTGAGGAGACAGCACTCGTGCTAAATTGGGAAAAGTGCCACTTCATGGTCCGTGAGGGTATTGTTTTGGGGCATAGAGTCTCTGTACAAGGATTGGAGGTGGATCGTGCTAAGATCGTGGCCATTGAAAAGTTGCCGCCACCTACTTCCGTGAAATCAGTGCGAAGTTTTCTTGGGCATGCAGGATTTTATAGGCGTTTCATCAAAGACTTCTCCAAACTGTCCAAGCCACTCTGTGCTTTACTAGAGAAGGATGTGAAGTTTGACTTCACCAATGAATGCCGCGCTTCTTTTGAAAAGTTGAAAGCTGCGCTGATCTCTACGCCAGTGTTGATCACGCCGGATTGGAGTGCTCCATTTGAGTTGATGTGCGATGCTAGCGATTGGGCCGTGGGAGCTGTGTTGGGGCAAAAGAGAGACAAGTTATTCAAGGTAATTTACTACACTAGTAAAACTCTGGATTCTGCTCAGAGGAATTACACAACCACGGAGAAGGAGCTGCTAGCTGTGGTGTATGCATTTGACAAGTTCCGTTCTTATTTGATTGGAACTCATTCAATTGTCTACACTGATCATGCCGCCATCCGCTACTTGTTCACAAAGAAGGACTCCAAGCCCCGTTTGATTCGATGGATCTTGTTGCTTCAAGAATTTGATATGGAGATTCGTGATCGAAAGGGGTGTGAGAATGTGGTAGCCGACCACTTATCTCGATTGGAGAATCCGATCGAAGGGGATAATCCGAAGATAGCCATCAATGAGTTTTTCCCCGATGAGCAGCTTTGGACTGCATCGCCAGAGAATTCAGTTTTTCCTCTGGCTGCATTGCTAGAGAACTCCATCATTCCTCTGGCCGCCTCGCTAAAGAAATTTGTCATCCCGCTGGCGAGGTCTGTTTTATTTAAGGATCCTTGGTATGCAAAGTATAGCAATTACTTGGTTATTGGAGCTCTTCCTGAGGGATTGTCGCACTATCAAAAGAAGAAGTTCCTCCATGATGTCAAGTTCTATTATTGGGAGGACCCTTACTTATACCGGAGGTGCGCCGATGGCTTTATTCGACGATGCGTTAGAGAGCATGAATGGCCAAAGATCATTGAGGAGTGCCATAGCTCACCGAGTGGAGGTCACTTCGCTGCCAACCGTACTGCCATGAAGGTAAATCATAGTGGATTTTATTGGCCTTCAATTTTCGCAGATTGCCATGCTTTCGTGAAGTCTTGTGATCGATGCCAGCGCATGGGCAACATTACAAAGAGGGATGAGATGCCACAGAACATCATTGTAGAGGTGGAGTTATTTGATGTGTGGGGAATTGACTTCATGGGTCCTTTCCCTCCTTCATGTGGTTTCTCCTATATATTGCTTGCGGTGGAGTATGTGTCTAGATGGGTGGAGGCGATCCCAACTACCACCAATGATTCTAAAGTAGTCATTAAATTCTTGCAAAAGAATATTTTGACTCGGTTCGGAGCACCGAGGGCGTTGCTTAGTGATGGGGGGTCGCATTTCAACAACAAGTTACTAGCAAGCGTGTTGGCAAAGTATGGAGTAAAGCACAAGGTGACGACTCCATATCATCCTCAAGCTAATGGTCAAGCAGAGTTGGCGAATAGAGAGATCAAGCAAATTCTGGAGAAGAGCATCGCCAACAAGAAGGATTGGGCGAAGCACTTGGATGATGCTCTTTGGGCATATCGCACTGCCTACAAAACTCCGATTGGTATGTCTCCCTACCAACTTGCCTTTGGCAAGTCATGTCATTTACCTGTTGAGATAGAGCACAAGGCATATTGGGCGACGAGGAGAATCAATTTGGAGTTCAAGGAGGCCGGTCATACAAGGCGAGATATGCTGACGGAGTTAGATGAGTGGAGGAATGAAGCTTACGAGAGTTCCCGGATCTACAAGGAAAGGGCGAAGAAGTTCCATGATTTGAACATTCGCACAAAGGAATTCAAGCCGGGACATGAGGTACTCTTGTATGATTCTAAGCTTCGTCTATTTCCTGGCAAGCTGCAGTCTAGATGGAGAGGTCCTTACGTGGTTCACAAGAGCAATTGGAATGGGACCTATGAGTTGCTTGCGTCGAATGGGTCTACTTTCACTGTTAATGGCCATCGCCTCAAACCATATTTCAAAGAAGAGTTGGACCGCGACGTGGAAGTGGTCAACTTCGTTGATCCGTGATTTAAGGTATCGTCGAGCTCTAGACGTTAAATTAAGCACTTGTTGGGAGGTAACCCAACTATTTTTTCTTTGTTTTGTTTTCCTTCCTTTTAGTTTCGTTGTGTTTTGTTTTGTTTCTTTTGTTTCTTTGTTTAGTTTGGGGGCAGGTGTTCTCTGCCAGATTTCTGGTGCCAAATTAAGCGCTGCTCTGCCAGCGATATGCTTATCCGCGCTGCGCCGCCAGAGAAGTCACTCTCACCTCTGAAACAGACCGCAAACCCTCTTCTTCACCACTTGGCCCGATGATTCAGTTTTTCATTGCCGATAATCAGGGACGTTTTCTACACTTTTCATATTCCTTTTATGCCCTGAGGACATGGCATACTTTAAGTGTGGGGGAAGTGGTGTTTTGTGCTTATATTTTTCAAAATTGGGCGAAATTGATTTTTCTATGCTTAGTTTTTAGTCTAGAATCTGGCTAATTTTTATGAATTTGTGGAAGAGAAGATGGTTTTCGATGTGAATTTCGGGTTTGTGAATGAATGGAGGATATTCTTGTTTTACCTTTGATATATGTTTCTTGATTGTGCAAAGAATTATGAGTTTTGTTGCAACACTTTTGTAAGTTAGTAAAACGTGATTTGTCCGGTAGATGCTAGAAGGAGTGTTGTCATTGTGATTGCCTACGATCGTATCTTATCTGTGAAATGTGAAAAAAATGTTGGACGAATTGCCAACTTCAAAATTGCCAGCTCTGAAACATCTGGCCTGTTCTATAATGTGATAGCTCTGAGTCTCTGCTCCTCTAGTCTAACTATGAGCATGGGAAACCACGTGAAAAGACTTTGGATTACATCCAAATGGTTTTCTTTCATGAATTATGGCTCAACTGTCGAAAATCTCAAGCACACAAAGTGTGAAAAATGGTGATATTGATTATAAAGGCGATCACATTAGGGAATTCACTTCTAGCGGAGAATTGGGTCTGATCGAATTACTTGCATTACTCTTTTGTTGCTTCTTAAACTTTGAGTTACTTGCATGACCGAGAGATGTATGTTGATTGTAAAGTTTTGAATTGACTTTGTGAATGATTGGATGGAAATAAACGTTGTTGAAATCGATCTCTTCCTAGGATTCATATAGATTTTGCTTGAGGACAAGCAAAAGGCTAAGTGTGGGGGAGTTGATTTATGCTTAATTTACACTATTTTTAGGGGTTTGTATGTGCGTGTTTTAGGATAATCTTCTGGAATTTGGTGCGTTTTATGGTGTATTCTATGCTTTGCAGGAGATTTAGGCTTACCAGATGAAAGAATGCAATTTTGGATGTTTTTCGCGATTTTTAGGTGTTTTGGTCTGCAGAGCAGCGAAATCATCATTCCTCTGGAAGACCAGAGAAGTCAAAAGCCAGTCCAGAGAAATCCGCGGAATGCAGAGAAGTCTCGCCAGAGAAATCACCGTTCCTCTGGCATCAGAGAAATCAACTCGCCAGAGGAGTCGCGAGGCCAAAGATATCAATGCCAGAGGCGAGACCATTTCTCTAGAGAAGTCAGAGGAATCGAACCTTCAGTGCAGTGGAATCGAGAAGCCAGAGCAGAGGAATCACCTATTCCTCTGCCGAGAAGTGCCAGCGTCAGAGAAGTCAAGTCCTCAATTCCAGAGGGGTCACCATTTCTCTGGAGAAGGCCACCATTTCGCTGGCGACCCATTCCGCTGATGAAGTACCAGAGATATCACTCTTTCCTCTGGCGATACCAATCCTCTGGCGATAGCAGAGAATTCGTCATTTCTCGGGCGTGACCCGTTTCCCGAGAGACATCCGTTCCTCTGGCGAGAGCCGCGAATTCGGCAAGAGTAGGAGATTTTACGGAGCGAGCGTCCAGCTGGAGAGTTGCCTTATTTCACACGATTCTATTACCTTTGGAATTCTATTTCCATTAGAATCCTACTTTGCATGGCAACTTCCATAGTGATCCGAAGGAAGTTTTGTCGCAGCCCGCAGACCCGACACTAGTAATAGTGGGGTACGAGTATCGATACGACTATTTTTAAAGAATAAAAGATAAGAAGAACTAGGTGAACGTCATGCGGAAGCTCACGTAAAAGCATGCTAAGGAAAAACTTATAAAATTAGCCCAAGGGTAAAATCGTCAACATTGTCATAACTTTTTAATTATCAGGAATTTCACGAACAAAAACAAAACGCGTATAGTTCATTTTTCATAAGGAAGCATAATTTGCAGAGTATCGCAGCAAAAGGCGAACCGATTATATGTATGAAGACACATAACCGTGAGTGTATTGCTTGATCTCAAAAGAAACTAAGTAATTCAAACATCAAGACTCTATTATCATAGAGGCAAAATAGTAATTTAATTTACATCATTTGAAACTCTCCCCCATCAGCACCAGTCCAATCTCACTCCCAGCTTAGCCTGCACATTTAGAAATACATGCAGGGCGTGAGTACATAATACTCAGTGGGCAAATGCCGAAAAACAAGAAAGGTGCTCTTAGAGCTATAGGTTTGGAACTTGCCACATCTCAGCAACACACAGAAATAAATTAGCATTAAAAGAATCTGTGCATGCAGTTTTCATAATCAACATCAAAAATAAGTGTCTGCAGACAAAGTATACGTCATGTATGTACCGCATCTACAACTCATCATCATAATTAAGGTACTGAGAAGTAGGCCTCCCTCTCAAGTACCGTGACCGGCCGACCCGAAGACGGCTCACAGTCACCTCTGTGCACAAAATCCCGCTTGTGGCAGGACCGAATTCGTCTCATCAGTAGAGGGTAACACACAAGCTCAACATCAAAAATTGGCAAGTCAAACAGTTCTCAAATATCATTTATCTCAAAACATTTGTTAATCTCATAACATCATTATATCATTAAATCATTTTAGAAAGCTCGGATAATAATTGTATACTCAAAATATTGCCCACCTGAAGTCCTTCGCTTATTCTGGAAAGAAATCAGGCAACTTACTTCTTCGTCTCGCTCGGGCCTTCATACGTCATCATCACATCGTCATCGTCATCGAAGGTTCATGTGATAAAACAAACCTTAGTCAGAAACTCAAATTCTAAATCCAATCTCAACTTTACTCTAACTTCTCACTCAACGTCTATTTACCCGTTAAAACTCAATCCCTAGGTATACTTGGCTTCTAAGGATTCACACGTCCAATTTTCGACTTAACTCTCAACTCGACTCAAACTTATAGCAAACAAGCACATAAACAAGTATAAACACTTAGGCATATTAAAACACACATAGACAAGTCGAAAACAAGCTTTACTCTGCACTGACTCAACTTTAAAACCTCACCAGACTCTGTACAGAACTCTCCTGGGGTCGTAACTCATACCAAAAGAAACCTCTTCGAGTCTAGTTTCATTTAAAAAAAAGTAGGATCAAAAACTCCAAGTATTTTAGGAGATATGACTGTTTTACTACAGTCTACCATAATCGGCAGTTTTTAGCAACCGAAAAGTTTGATTTTTGAACAATAGTAAACGTTGTCAAAACGGTCTGAAATTTTGTGGGTACTTAGCTAAGACACTCAGGTCTCAACCATAAAAATTTGGGTTCCAGAATGCTAAGGAAAGCTACTGGAAACGATGACTCTATTGGCTACTCACCGAACAATTCGGCAGAATGTAGCAGTCTTAGTTTTACATTTTATAAAAATATCAAACGAAGTCCAAATGACTTGAAATTTTACCGGTGTGCTCAAGACTCTCAAATATACCTACCATAAAAGTTTCAGGGCGTTTGGGTATCAAGAACCCCTCGAAAACAGTAGGTCAGTGGGTCGTGAAAAACGACTCCGAAACATACACACAAGTAAACATGCTCAACTCAACAATTATACAAAGCAAACACATCAAAACTCATTTTAAGCACTTAAAGCACTTAAAAACATTCAAATACATCAAAATACTCGTAATACTCAATCTCGACTCTTTTCTTTCATCATCCACTCAAATCTCATAGAAAACACTTCAACGAACATATCTAACAAATTCCTTCTCAATTTCATGCTCGAAATTTCTCAAATACTCAAATACGATCATTTACATCATATAACTCATTATTCTCATATTTACTCTCTTTTTATCATAAAAACTATATTTATTACATTTTTATGAAAATCCATGTATCAACATAAAACTCTTAGCAAAACATGGATAAAATTCTCATAATGATCATAGAGCAAATTGAACCTTATTTTATCAAGCATCAAACTCACCTCATATAAAAACTCAAAAATCATACAAACTAAACTAAGCCAAAATTTTATTTAGCCTACAATAGACTTAATCAAAAATACAAAGACACTACTATCATGCTTAAAAACATATATCTCAAGCAAAATCACTTAAATAACACATAGACTAAAAAGTCCTAATTTTTACTAACTAACTCTTTGAAATTTTTACAAACACATACAAATCTTTAATCAACTCATAGATCTTTCATTTTTAACCAATTATTTTCACATCAAAACCATCAATTCACCAATAAGGGCATATATACACATATCCCTAATTTTAGTAAACTAACCCACATCAAAAACCCCAATTGACATCATATACTCAAATTAATCCATCAATCATCATCATCTACACCTCATAAACTCATTTACATCATCAATTTATCATTTAACTCATTAACTCAAAAGTTACCATTTTTGGGGTAAACTAACTTCCATCAAAGTTTCACATCTCATGACACATATTTCACAACATATATCAAACATCAATATACATCACATAACTCTCATTTTTCACCCCCAAACAAGAAAAGAAAAAGAAAAATTTTGAAAGGGGTGAGGACCCTTTTTTTCGAAAATTTGGAAAAGAAAAGGGAGGGGTGATTTTCTTGCTCATCTTTCAAGAATACACTTACATAACATCTTTCAAACAAGATTTTAGGAAAGACATGGTTACTCACCCAAGTTCTTACCAAAGTTTCTCACTTTCTCACTCTACTTTGGAGCTTCTTCTTCAAGGATTTTCTTGATCAATTTAGGATAGATAGTGTTTATGGAAAGTTTTAGAGTGATGTGAGGTGTTTGGTAATTTTGTTGGAAGCTTCGAAGGTTTGCTCTAATGGAGGAAAATGGTGGAAGTGTGAGGTGAAGAAGATGAGTGTATGTATGTGTGTTGGGCGAAAATTGTAGTGAGGGAGAGAGGGGTGATGGCCGAAAATTTAGTGAGGGAGAGAGAGGTTTGGCTTTTGCAAGATTGAGTTTGATCTTGCATATCTTATGCAATATTTGGTAATTAATGGTCTTCTCTCTCTAATCTTTTCTCTTCTCTCTCTAATCTTTTCTCTCTCTCTCTCTAATCTCTCTCTAATCTCTACACTCTCATCTCCACTCTCTCATCCTCTATACTCTCAATCTCTACTCTCTCAATTCCATACTTAGCAAAATTGAGACATATAACATATGGTATGGGAGATTAAAATAAAGTGTGTGAAAGGTGATTAAATAAAAATCACAAAACTATGGTAAAGTCACTCATTAATAAAATACCATAGTATAATTATTCATGTGACCAAAATAATGATCATAGCACTATTATTAGTGCACTCACTCAATTATAATATTCCTCTTCGTAGGAAAAATAATTAAAAAAAAATATTATGCCCGGAAAAATTTTCATAAACCGGCGTCATTCGATTTCTCGATAAAAATAACCCATACTTGCTTTGGAAACTCAATCAAAATTCCAAATGCTAAGGTCTCGAATAAAAATCATAATAACTCGGTCACAGTGACACACATCACGAAAATCACATAGTCGATTAGTCACGTAATTTCACATAATGTCACATCAAAGCAGTCGGCAAAGCAAACAAACTAGACATCTCTCGGACCGACTCTTTTCATCAAGGTTCTCACTCTTTCTTCCTCGACTCTAGGTCAGACTCATTATACCTATTCTCTTTAATAGGTCAATCAAACTCTGATAACTCAGTATCTGTTAAATTTATTCCCGGTAATCGGAAATAAAATCTCAACTCAATTCAATCAGCATCTCTATCTCAGCTCATTTCTCGAATCTCATCATTCTAACTCTATCCTCGGTTTAGTCACTCGTATCTCTATTTAAAAGACAATCTGTCTTATCTAATCATAAAAAAAAAGTCTCGCATCTCGACATCTCAGTTCTCTCAATAGTGTTAAGACACTATCTCACATCATAGGAAAAGTACGGGGTGTTACATCCTACCCCCCTTAAAAAAAATTTCGTCCCGAAATTTGAGTTATTCACCTTCGGGAAAAAGCTCTGGATACTTCTCTTTCATCTTCTCTTCAAGTTCCCATGTTGATTCTTCTTGACCGTGATGTCTCCATTGGATTTTCACCAAAGGAATCGACTTGTTCCTCAATTGTTGGATCTTCCGGTCCAGAATAGCATCAGGTCTCTCTTCATAGCTCAAATCTGGTTCCAGGGATACTTCTTCTTGATGAATGACGTGTTTTGGATCAAACACGTACTTTCTCAATTGAGAAACATGGAAAACGTCATGGACGTTCGCGAAGCTCGGAGGCAACGCTAGTTTATAGGCTACAGGGCCTATCTTTTCTAATACATCATAAGGTCCTATATACCTCGGTTTAAGTTTTCCTTTCACTCCAAAACGGTGAACTCCTCTAGATGGGGAAACTTTTAGAAAAACCTTGTCTCCCTCTTCAAAATGAATCTCCGTCCTTCTGGTGTCTGCATAAGATTTCTGACGATCTTGTGCCTCTTTTATTCTCTGTCGAATCTGTCTCACAATAGTGATCATCTCTTCTATCGCGTCAGGTCCAAGTACCTTTCTCTCTCCAACTTCATCCCAATAAAGCGGAGATCTACACTTTCTTCCATACAAGGCTTCGTATGGGGCCATGTTGATAGTTAACTGAAAACTATTATTGTAAGCAAACTCGATCAGGGGTAAAACTTGCTCCCATTGGCTTCCTCTATCAAGCACTACAGTTCGGATCATGTCCTCCAAAACCTGAATAGTCCTCTCGGACTGTCCATCTGTTTGCGGATGAAACGCTGTACTAAAATTTAATTTAGTACCCAACTCTTTCTGCATGCTCATCCAAAATCGTGAAGTAAACTTCGAGTCTCGATCTGATGTGATCGTCTTCGGTACTCCATGCAATCGCACTATCTCTCGGATATAAATCTGAGCTAACTTGTCAGATCCATAAGTAATCTGAATCGGTACAAAATGTGCACTCTTCGTCAATCGATCGATGATTACCCAAATAGCGGTATTTCCTCTTTTTGACTTTGGCAGTCCTGTCACAAAGTCCATGGCTATATCACTCCATTTCCACTCTGGAATTTCCAATGGCTGTAACTTGCCATAGGGTCGTTGGTGTAACGCTTTCACTTGCTGACAGGCTAGACATCTTTCAACGAAAGACGCTATCTCACGCTTCATTCCTTCCCACCAAAACTTCGTTCTCAAGTCTTGGTACATCTTCGTACTTCCTGGGTGTGCGGTATAAGGGGTGTCATGAGCTTCACTCATGATTTCATTCTTCAGCTCCTTTTTATCGGGCACACACAGTCTTCCCTCAAACAAAATGGCATTATCTGCCGCCTCTTGATAATTCTCCACTTTTTCAGTTCGAATCTTCATTCGTAACTTTTCCATCTTCTCATCCTCTCTCTGAGCTGTGACTATTCTCGTTCGTAAGTCAGGTGTAATGCTCAGTGCAGAAATTACTATTCCTGTCGTTTGTGGTGGTATTACTACCTCCAAATTCATTCTCTCGAATTCCTTGATCAGGTTCTCTTCTCGAGTAAGGAGAAATCCTAACTCTCCCTGATTCTTTCTGCTCAAAGCGTCAGCTACAACGTTAGCTTTTCCGGGATGATAATTTATCCCGCAATCGTAGTCCTTCACCAACTCTAACCATCTTCGTTGTCGCATGTTCAGATCTTTTTGCTCAAAGAAATATTTGAGACTTTTATGATCAGTGTATATCTCACACCGTGTTCCATAGAGATGGTGTCTCCAGATCTTCAAAGCATGCACTACGGCTGCTAATTCTAAATCATGCGTCGGATAATTCACCTCGTGCGGTCGCAGTTGTCGTGAAGCATACGCTATAACTTTTCCTTCTTGCATCAGTACACAACCTAGACCATGCTTCGATGCATCAGTGTACACTGCATACTCTTTGTCTGCTTTCGGAACAGCTAAAACTGGGGCAATAGTGAGCCTCTTCTTCAGCTCTTGAAAATTTCGCTCACATTCGTCCGTCCAGACGAATTTGACTTCTTTCTTTAGCAGGTGCGTCAATGGCTTAGCGATTTTTGAAAAGCCCTCTATAAAACGTCGATAATATCCTGCTAATCCCAGAAAACTGCGTATCTCGTGCGGTGTGGTTGGCGATCTCCATTCCTGTACCGCTTGAACTTTCGCTGGGTCTACCTCAATTCCTCTCGCGGAAACGATATGGCCAAGAAAATTAATTTCTTTAAGCCAAAACTCGCATTTGCTAAACTTCGCATACAGCTTTTCCGCTCGTAAACTTTCCAACACGATCCTCAAATGCTCTTCGTGTTCTCGTTTACTCTTCGAGTAAATCAGGATATCGTCTATGAAGACTAACACAAACTTGTCTAAGTATTCGTGAAAAACGCGATTCATGAGATCCATGAATACTGCCGGAGCATTCGTCAAACCGAAAGGCATAACTATAAACTCATAGTGTCCGTATCTTGTACGAAATGCCGTCTTCGGAACGTCTTCCGATCGTATTTTCAGTTGATGGTATCCCGTTCTCAAGTCAATCTTTGAAAAGGTGCTCGCTCCCTGTAGTTGATCGAACAGATCATCGATTCGAGGTAACGGATACTTATTCTTCAACGTCACTTTGTTCAGCTCTCGATAATCGATACACAACCTCAAACTTCCATCCTTCTTTTTGACAAAAAGAACTGGCGCTCCCCACGGGGAAACACTGGGTCGAATGAAGCCCATATCTAAAAGTTCTTGAAGTTGCAGCTTCAACTCTTGCAACTCAGCAGGGGCCATTCTGTATGGTGCTTTCGACGTCGGTGCTGCACCAGGCTCTAAATCAATCGTAAACTCGAGTTGTCGGTCTGGGGGTAATCCTGGTAAAGTCTCAGGAAAAACGTCTTTGAACTCTCGCACGATCGGCACGTCATCAACGTTTGCCTTGGACTCGTCTCTCTGGTTCAGATATACAACGTACGCGGTTGTATCCTTTCTTCGCAAGAGCTTTCTTGCTTGCAATGCCGAGATGATCGGCGTCTTCTTCCATTTTCCCTCAATGCCAATGAAGGAAGTGGGTTCTTGGCCAGGTGGCTGAAAAGATATCCGTCTCTCCTTGCATTGTATCTTTGCATGATTCTCCTCTAACCAATCCATTCCCAAAATTATATCCAAGTGCCACATAGGCATCAATCTCAGGTTTCTAGCCTCGAGCTTAATCGATTCTAACTTAAATTCTAAGTTAGGGCATACGTGCGAAACCGTAGTAGTTCTGCCTATAGGTGTGGTTACTCTTAGAGATTGTGGGGCAGGCTCTACTTTCAATTCTAAGGTATCGACACAAGTATGTGAGATAAAAGAATGCGAAGCTCCAGTATCAAACAAAACTACTATAGGCACTCCTTTCAACTCGCCTATACCTGTCAAATTTCTTTGATTCTTCTCTGGTGCCTTCTGATCCAGTGCAAACACCCTCTGGTGATGCTGTTGATTTGCCTGCGGGGCTGGTGGTTGTCTTTTTGACTGACGCGGTCGATAGGCTTGTTGTTGTCGTTGTGGCGGAGGTAGCGGTAAGATTCCATCCATTGCTTTGAGTTGTGGCCGGAATTGGTTCGGTCGTCCTCCGCTCCCACTTTGCTGACGATTCGGACACTGGTTCGAGTAGTGTCCAACTTTTCCGCAGGTGTAACAGGCATTCTGTCCCATTTTACACTCTCCCAAATGGAGTTTATTGCACTTCGGGCAAGGCGGTAATCCTCGCGGTCCTTGAAAAACTGCTGCTGGGGCAGCTGGGCCAACATAAGGTCGTTTATCTCTGTTCTGAAATTGCGGTGGCACATTCTGACTCTGCCACGGCTTCTTGGGACCTTGATTTCGGTCGTCCCATTTTCTCTTGCCCTTTTGGCTTTGTCCAGCAAAAGGATGATTTCCCGATTGAGCATTCGGGTTTGATTGTGGAATCGAGCCTTGACTCGGTCTCTCTGGCTGCATTGCCAGTTCCATGTCTAGCGCTCGGTTTAAAGCCTCAGCGTAAGTTAGCGCACTCTGACTCGCTAAAACAACTCGTATCTCTTGCTTTAATCCGGAGCAAAACAGTTCTGACATCTTTTCATCTGTATCCACTCGATATGGAGCATATCGGGCCAAATCGCAAAACTGTCGGTCATACTCAGCTACCGTCTTACTCCCTTGCTTCAAATTTACAAACTCCATCTCTTTCTTCTTTCGATAGCTTCGGGGTATGTATTTCTCACAAAGAGCTTCTTTGAACTGCTCCCAGGTAAGAGCTGCTATCTGCTCCTCGTTCATCGTCTTCTGCTTCGCTTCCCACCAGAAATCTGCGGATCCCTTAAGTTGATACGACATACACATGAGTCGCTCAGCGTCATTACATCGAAGGAATCTAAAAATTCTCTCCATACTTCGAATCCACTCCTCGGTTTCAGCGGGATCTCCTGATCCATTGAATGTTGGTGGATTTTGTCGCAGAAAAAGTTCCTCTACCCTCCTTTCTTGTTGTGGGGGAGGTGGTGGCGTGGGATCTCTCTGCTCCTCTTCCTCCTCTTCTTCTCGATCTATGTTCCTTCTGTTCCCCCTTCTTCTCGGAGGCATACTATAAAGGAAAAAGAAACATATAACTATCGGCCTCAAAACTAGCCGTTCGTCATAAAAACAAACAAGCGATTTCTGTTTTTCTCACTTCTCTTCTATATCTCGTTTGAAAAACTCAAAACTCTCAAAATTCTCGTCTACTCAACTTTTCGTCTATCATCGATCATTATTCTCATCAACCTCTATTTCTCGTTTATCACTATGCATCAGCATCATCATCATTCTCAAAACTCTGATAAGGAAGGTAAAACTCACTAATCATCAACATCTCAGTATATATATATAGGGAAAATTGCCTCTTCCTCGAGGGCTTTTACAAAAGTAGGATCCTATATATAACAGTCCTAATACTAAAATGATGCTCTAGCTATACAAGCATCATAGGTACTAAGCACCTATAGATATATGCTATCTACATATACACACTATACTATGCCTCTCTACATATATATATATATATATATATCAACTATGCATCTATACATATATGCGCGTCTACTAAATACACGATCACCAGTCGTCATCTCCTGCAATCCTGCTCGTCGCCTCGTCATAATCCATGTCCTCACTCGGCTCCGTCTCCTCGTCCTGCTCTGCCTCCTGACTCCCGTACTCGTCAATCAGTCGATAGACGCTGTCATCACTCGGCTCATCCTCAACGTCCGTGTCCATCATCGGTCCAAAAACCGGCACCTCGGGAACAGGTACCCATGTCTCAACTCCGTCGGCTGTAGTGTGACGCTGCAACGGCTGAGTTCGTCCGTATCCGACCGTCATCTCTGGAGTCTCCTCATCTGGGTCCTCCTCATCACTGTCAAGGAGTATGGGCCGAGAACTTCCCTCCTGGGCGTCTCGGGACGGTGGGTATAAAATCGAATGCATATATGTCTGAAAGGCCAAAGTGCCAGGCTCAGGTAGCGGGGCAACCCTCGGATATGGATCGAAGGGGACATACTGCATCTCAGGCTCGGTGGAAACAATCGGCTGTGCCGACTCAACAGGTGGCAGTGGCGAAGATGCCGTCGCCGGTGTCCAATCCCAAGGCGGTAACTCGGCACTGGAAAAAGGAGTGAGTGATAAAAACGCAAACGGGTCATGCTCTACCACTGGAGAATACGTCTCAAAGGTAGTCAGGCTCGAAAACAACAGGCTCAGATAGAACTGGCATCTGATCAACCGGGGGTGGAGGTGCAAACAGAAACGGCTCATCGGGAAGTGGGGGCACAACAAGTAGCTCCCTTCCCTGGGCTGGTCCCTCTAACTGTCCATACGGCGGTGGAGGTGGCTCGTCAAAAGCAAAATATCGGTGGCTCAACGTCGCGATGAAACCACGGAAATCGGCGCTCACTAACCGCCCAAACTCAGTCCTCCTGATATACTGCGGCACCAGCGAAGCCGCCCAGTCTTGCCATCCGAGTGGCAACTGTGGAATCAGGTGAGTAATAGCCTCAGCCTCGTCTATCCCATGGGCACTAGCCTCCAACCAGCGTCGGTGGTAGTACGCTAGAAACTCCCCAAGAGTATCGCCCTCTCGCAGTCCAGTAGTCCTGAACCATCGGCGCATCGCCTCGCTGTATCGTCTCTGTATCGATGCCTCCTCTTGACTCTGCATCCTGTAAAAATCACGTTCATTAGAAAATGGGTACGAAACTTACTTGGTACATCTCAATCAACAACATACTCGTCCTCGTTGGATATGGTGGGGCATCAGCTATACTAGCCTCAACATTTCTCCTCATATTCCACATCAACTGTCTCATATCAGATTCCATCCTCTCAAACAATTCCGTCATCAAAACAATTCATAACTCATTAGTGAAACAAACTCAACTTTCAATCAAGAAAGCGACAAGAAACAACATCAACTTCGTACCTCGTTTAAGCCGGAGGAGATGGGGTGCTGGGGTTTCGTTTCAAACTAACTCTCTCAAATTAGTCTAAGAATTCAAAGTAGACTAGTACTCAATTTTAAAAGAGTAGAAGCAATCAAGGGTTCAACTTAGTCAAGCAATAGACTCAGAGCAGATGACCTGCTCTGATACCACCCTGTCGCAGCCCGCAGACCCGACACTAGTAATAGTGGGGTACGAGTATCGATACGACTATTTTTAAAGAATAAAAGATAAGAAGAACTAGGTGAACGTCATGCGGAAGCTCACGTAAAAGCATGCTAAGGAAAAACTTATAAAATTAGCCCAAGGGTAAAATCGTCAACATTGTCATAACTTTTTAATTATCAGGAATTTCACGAACAAAAACAAAACGCGTATAGTTCATTTTTCATAAGGAAGCATAATTTGCAGAGTATCGCAGCAAAAGGCGAACCGATTATATGTATGAAGACACATAACCGTGAGTGTATTGCTTGATCTCAAAAGAAACTAAGTAATTCAAACATCAAGACTCTATTATCATAGAGGCAAAATAGTAATTTAATTTACATCATTTGAAACTCTCCCCCATCAGCACCAGTCCAATCTCACTCCCAGCTTAGCCTGCACATTTAGAAATACATGCAGGGCGTGAGTACATAATACTCAGTGGGCAAATGCCGAAAAACAAGAAAGGTGCTCTTAGAGCTATAGGTTTGGAACTTGCCACATCTCAGCAACACACAGAAATAAATTAGCATTAAAAGAATCTGTGCATGCAGTTTTCATAATCAACATCAAAAATAAGTGTCTGCAGACAAAGTATACGTCATGTATGTACCGCATCTACAACTCATCATCATAATTAAGGTACTGAGAAGTAGGCCTCCCTCTCAAGTACCGTGACCGGCCGACCCGAAGACGGCTCACAGTCACCTCTGTGCACAAAATCCCGCTTGTGGCAGGACCGAATTCGTCTCATCAGTAGAGGGTAACACACAAGCTCAACATCAAAAATTGGCAAGTCAAACAGTTCTCAAATATCATTTATCTCAAAACATTTGTTAATCTCATAACATCATTATATCATTAAATCATTTTAGAAAGCTCGGATAATAATTGTATACTCAAAATATTGCCCACCTGAAGTCCTTCGCTTATTCTGGAAAGAAATCAGGCAACTTACTTCTTCGTCTCGCTCGGGCCTTCATACGTCATCATCACATCGTCATCGTCATCGAAGGTTCATGTGATAAAACAAACCTTAGTCAGAAACTCAAATTCTAAATCCAATCTCAACTTTACTCTAACTTCTCACTCAACGTCTATTTACCCGTTAAAACTCAATCCCTAGGTATACTTGGCTTCTAAGGATTCACACGTCCAATTTTCGACTTAACTCTCAACTCGACTCAAACTTATAGCAAACAAGCACATAAACAAGTATAAACACTTAGGCATATTAAAACACACATAGACAAGTCGAAAACAAGCTTTACTCTGCACTGACTCAACTTTAAAACCTCACCAGACTCTGTACAGAACTCTCCTGGGGTCGTAACTCATACCAAAAGAAACCTCTTCGAGTCTAGTTTCATTTAAAAAAAAGTAGGATCAAAAACTCCAAGTATTTTAGGAGATATTACTGTTTTACTACAGTCTACCATAATCGGCAGTTTTTAGCAACCGAAAAGTTTGATTTTTGAACAATAGTAAACGTTGTCAAAACGGTCTGAAATTTTGTGGGTACTTAGCTAAGACACTCAGGTCTCAACCATAAAAATTTGGGTTCCAGAATGCTAAGGAAAGCTACTGGAAACGATGACTCTATTGGCTACTCACCGAACAATTCGGCAGAATGTAGCAGTCTTAGTTTTACATTTTATAAAAATATCAAACGAAGTCCAAATGACTTGAAATTTTACCGGTGTGCTCAAGACTCTCAAATATACCTACCATAAAAGTTTCAGGGCATTTGGGTATCAAGAACCCCTCGAAAACAGTAGGTCAGTGGGTCGTGAAAAACGACTCCGAAACATACACACAAGTAAACATGCTCAACTCAACAATTATACAAAGCAAACACATCAAAACTCATTTTAAGCACTTAAAGCACTTAAAAACATTCAAATACATCAAAATACTCGTAATACTCAATCTCGACTCTTTTCTTTCATCATCCACTCAAATCTCATAGAAAACACTTCAACGAACATATCTAACAAATTCCTTCTCAATTTCATGCTCGAAATTTCTCAAATACTCAAATACGATCATTTACATCATATAACTCATTATTCTCATATTTACTCTCTTTTTATCATAAAAACTATATTTATTACATTTTTATGAAAATCCATGTATCAACATAAAACTCTTAGCAAAACATGGATAAAATTCTCATAATGATCATAGAGCAAATTGAACCTTATTTTATCAAGCATCAAACTCACCTCATATAAAAACTCAAAAATCATACAAACTAAACTAAGCCAAAATTTTATTTAGCCTACAATAGACTTAATCAAAAATACAAAGACACTACTATCATGCTTAAAAACATATATCTCAAGCAAAATCACTTAAATAACACATAGACTAAAAAGTCCTAATTTTTACTAACTAACTCTTTGAAATTTTTACAAACACATACAAATCTTTAATCAACTCATAGATCTTTCATTTTTAACCAATTATTTTCACATCAAAACCATCAATTCACCAATAAGGGCATATATACACATATCCCTAATTTTAGTAAACTAACCCACATCAAAAACCCCAATTGACATCATATACTCAAATTAATCCATCAATCATCATCATCTACACCTCATAAACTCATTTACATCATCAATTTATCATTTAACTCATTAACTCAAAAGTTACCATTTTTGGGGTAAACTAACTTCCATCAAAGTTTCACATCTCATGACACATATTTCACAACATATATCAAACATCAATATACATCACATAACTCTCATTTTTCACCCCCAAACAAGAAAAGAAAAAGAAAAATTTTGAAAGGGGTGAGGACCCTTTTTTTCGAAAATTTGGAAAAGAAAAGGGAGGGGTGATTTTCTTGCTCATCTTTCAAGAATACACTTACATAACATCTTTCAAACAAGATTTTAGGAAAGACATGGTTACTCACCCAAGTTCTTACCAAAGTTTCTCACTTTCTCACTCTACTTTGGAGCTTCTTCTTCAAGGATTTTCTTGATCAATTTAGGATAGATAGTGTTTATGGAAAGTTTTAGAGTGATGTGAGGTGTTTGGTAATTTTGTTGGAAGCTTCGAAGGTTTGCTCTAATGGAGGAAAATGGTGGAAGTGTGAGGTGAAGAAGATGAGTGTATGTATGTGTGTTGGGCGAAAATTGTAGTGAGGGAGAGAGGGGTGATGGCCGAAAATTTAGTGAGGGAGAGAGAGGTTTGGCTTTTGCAAGATTGAGTTTGATCTTGCATATCTTATGCAATATTTGGTAATTAATGGTCTTCTCTCTCTAATCTTTTCTCTTCTCTCTCTAATCTTTTCTCTCTCTCTCTCTAATCTCTCTCTAATCTCTACACTCTCATCTCCACTCTCTCATCCTCTATACTCTCAATCTCTACTCTCTCAATTCCATACTTAGCAAAATTGAGACATATAACATATGGTATGGGAGATTAAAATAAAGTGTGTGAAAGGTGATTAAATAAAAATCACAAAACTATGGTAAAGTCACTCATTAATAAAATACCATAGTATAATTATTCATGTGACCAAAATAATGATCATAGCACTATTATTAGTGCACTCACTCAATTATAATATTCCTCTTCGTAGGAAAAATAATTAAAAAAAAATATTATGCCCGGAAAAATTTTCATAAACCGGCGTCATTCGATTTCTCGATAAAAATAACCCATACTTGCTTTGGAAACTCAATCAAAATTCCAAATGCTAAGGTCTCGAATAAAAATCATAATAACTCGGTCACAGTGACACACATCACGAAAATCACATAGTCGATTAGTCACGTAATTTCACATAATGTCACATCAAAGCAGTCGGCAAAGCAAACAAACTAGACATCTCTCGGACCGACTCTTTTCATCAAGGTTCTCACTCTTTCTTCCTCGACTCTAGGTCAGACTCATTATACCTATTCTCTTTAATAGGTCAATCAAACTCTGATAACTCAGTATCTGTTAAATTTATTCCCGGTAATCGGAAATAAAATCTCAACTCAATTCAATCAGCATCTCTATCTCAGCTCATTTCTCGAATCTCATCATTCTAACTCTATCCTCGGTTTAGTCACTCGTATCTCTATTTAAAAGACAATCTGTCTTATCTAATCATAAAAAAAAAGTCTCGCATCTCGACATCTCAGTTCTCTCAATAGTGTTAAGACACTATCTCACATCATAGGAAAAGTACGGGGTGTTACAAGTTTGAAGCCTATAAATAGGTCCTCTTTTGACCTAAGGCAGGGAATCAGACGGCAGACACCCGGAAACCTTAGCATTCATACTTTAGTTTTTAGCTTTAGAATTTTATTGCTTTCTAGTTTTCAAGGCTTGGATCAAGATTGAAGATTCAAGTCGCTACTTCAGTTTTTATTCAATTTTTATACAATTCAGTTTTTACAATTGCGTTCAATTTAATTATATTTATGTTTGATTTTACTATGTCTGGCTAGTCTTTTAATCTGAACCTAGGGTTTGTATATATCTGATTAATTATGTGTTTTTGATTTATTGATATCAATTTGCCCTCCAACTTATGATTCATGATTCCTGGTGCTTAATCTCTTGTGAATTATCTGATCAATGATTTACATGTCTAGCTGTTCAGTTTGAGTCTTGAATGCGATAATTGTTCAGCCGATTCAGGAATGCATGATATAGTGTTAGCCTTGAGTCTTGAATGCGATAGGTGAAGCTATAGGAAGCTATTCTTTATGTGCTATTGGGAGTTAATTTATTCCTTGGAGTCTTGAATGTGAAAAGGGATTAATTAATCTACGTTCATAGGTGGTCGTTAGAGACGCTTGTGAATAATATAGTGATCTTTCATCAGGGTTGGATTAAAATTGGTAATTGAATCAATAGGTTGAATGCATGTAGTTGATTGGTGAAAATACATCCCTAGGGTCAGAGTTTTCCATATTTAAATTTATCTACGTATTTTTTTATTAGTTTCTATTTGCGTTTTAATTTACGTCAACCAATCTCTCCCTTTCGTTGCCTGAATATTACTATAGTTTAATTAGGATTACTTAGAATAATTCGTTATAATAGTCCCTGTGGATACGATACTCGGTTACTGATTTTGTGTTGCAATTGCACCGTGTTAGTTGCGGTAATTTGTTGCTAATAATTTAGTGATCACATGCTTCTCGTGGGCCTTTTGCGGTAAGCTCTTCGTGAAAGGATCAGCTAAGTTCTCCAAGGTGTTAATCTTCTCAACTAGCACATCTCCTCTGCTTACGATTTCTCGTATGATGTGGTACTTTCTCTCTATGTGTTTGGTCGCCTTGTGGCTCCTGGGTTCCTTAGAATTTGCCACTGCACCCGAGTTATCACAATAAATTATGATACTCTTAGGCAAATTAGGTACCACTCCTAGATCCAAGAGGTAGTTCCGGAACCATACAGCCTCTTTAGCAGCTTCGGAAGCAGCTACATACTCGGCTTCCATGGTAGAGTCTGCAATGCACTTCTGCTTTGCACTCCGCCATGATACGGCTCCACCTCCCAAGGTAAACACATATCCAGAGGTAGATCTCTTCTCATCCCGGTCAGCCTGGAAATCCAAATCGGTGTAACCCAAAGGAGATAGACTGTCTGACTGGTAAACTAGCCTATAATCTCGAGTCCTCTTCAGGTACTTGAGAATATGCTTTACCGCAGTCCAGTGTCCTGGTCCAGGGTTCGACTGATATCTTGCAACCATGCCAACGACATAGCAAATATCAGGTCTCGTGCAAAGCATTGCATACATGAGGTTACCTACGGCGGAAGCATAGGGTATCTTCCTCATCTCCTCAACCTCACTAGGCGTCTTAGGACACATGTCCTTAGACAGAGGAATGCCATGTCTAAAAGGTAGCAAGCCTTTCTTGGCATTTTGCATGCTAAAACGAGCAATCACAGTATCAATGTAGGTCGCTTGAGATAAGCTCAACATCCTTTTCTGGCGATCACGGACAACCTTGATCCCCAGGATGTACGCTGCATCTCCTAAGTCCTTCATTTGAAACTGTTCGGATAACCACTTCTTTATGTCCGATAATAGCTCAACATTGTTGCCAATGAGGAGGATATCATCTACATAAAGTGTAAGGAAAACCACGTCACCATCGGCATCTAAACGGTACACGCAACTTTCATTTTCACAGCGAGTAAATCCATAGGATTTAATCACCTCGTCAAAACGCTTGTTCCATGACCTCGAAGCTTGCTTAAGTCCATAAATGGACTTCTTCAACTTCCAAACAAGATGCTCTTCGCCCTTCTTCACAAACCCTTCGGGTTGCTGCATATAGATGTCCCTTCCTTCTTCAAGGAAACCGTTTAGAAAAGCGGTTTTGACATCCATTTGCCAAATCTCAAGGTTCATATGGGCTGCTATGGCAAGGAGTATTCGGATAGACTTAAGCATGGCAACCGGCGAAAAAGTTTCATCATAATCTATACCCTGTTCCTGGGTATAGCCTTTCGCCACCAGTCTAGCTTTAAAAGCTGCGACTTCGCCATCCGAATCTCGCTTTCTCTTGTATACCCACCTACTACCTATAGCCTCAAAGCCATCAGGTAGTTCAGTTTTCTCGTATACACCCATAGCAGTCATGGATTCTATTTCAGAAACCATGGCGTCGTACCAAGAATCTGCATCCTGATCTTTCATCGCTTGTCTATAGTTATCAGGGTCGATATCCTTTCGTTCATTAACAGGAAGAAGATCTGAAGATTCTTCCAAGAACATAAATCGATCGGGTTGAACTACAACCCTCCCACTACGACGAAGCGGTGGTGGTACAGCTGTGACAATGGTTTGTGCAGTATCCTGTGGTGCATTCACTTGCACACTTGGCTGGGGTGATGGAATCGCCTGTCCATTGCCTTCGATTTCTTGAAGGACAATCTCGGACTTAGACTTGTGTTTATCTATATAATCCTGTTCCAAGAATCGTGCGTTGGTGCTAACAACCACTTTCTGATCCTTAGGATTATAGAAATAACCACCTTTCGTTCCTTTAGGATATCCTATAAACAACATTACTTCACATCTAGGTTCCAATTTCTTCGCTTCCTTGTCTAGCACGTATGCAGGACAACCCCATATCTTTATATGGTTTAGACTGGGCTGATGCCCATACCATAACTCGACAGGAGTTTTAGAAACTGATTTGGAAGGCACTAGATTCAGCAAGTATACCGCTGTTTCCAACGCATATCCCCAAAACGAAATAGGCAATGATGCATAACTCATCATTGATCTTACCATTTCCAAAAGAGTTCTATTTCTTCTCTCCGCTACACCTTTCTGTTGGGGAGTACCCGCTGCAGTCAATTGGGATGTAATCCCTGAATCTGACAAGTATTGCAAGAACTCGTTCCCGAGGTATTCGCCACCGCGATCAGACCGCAATGACTTGATAGATTTACCCAATCTCTTCTCCACCTCCGCCTTGAATTCTTTGAATTTCTCAAAGCATTCAGACTTGCGTTGAAGTAGGTAAATATACCCATATCTTGAGTAATCGTCAATGAAAGTGACAAAATACTCATACCCTCCACGAACCTTTGTGGACATCGGTCCACACAAGTCAGAGTGAATCAATTCTAACACATGCGAGGCCCTATTCCCCTTGGCCTTAAAAGGCCTTGCCGTTATCTTTCCTTCTACACAGGATTCGCAGGTTCTAAATGGAACAGCTTGAAAATCTTTCAAGACTCCATTTGAAACGAGCCTTTGGATCCTATTTAGATTGATGTGGCCTAACCTTAGGTGCCACGCATGCGTATATTGTTCATGAGAATAATACTTCCTCTTATTCGGATTAGGACAGATTTGTGATGTAGATGCAACATGGACAGAATTTTTAATTGGACATGTAATAGTATAGAGAGAGTTGTTCAAAATTCCAGAACAAATAGTCATGTTATTTTTCATGATAGAGACGCCTTTATCAAAAGTAACAGAATATCCATCCAAAAACAATTTTGAAACAGAAATTATGTTCCGCCGAAAATCCGGCACATATAAAATATCTCTCAAAACTAAAATGTCATCACCAAAACACAAAGATAAATCTCCAATAGCAACAGCTGCGACCTTCGACGCATTGCCCATGGAGATGGTGATCTCATCACTTTCCAGCTCCCTTGTCGGCTCGAAGCCCTGCAAGGTGTAACAAACATGATCAGTTGCCCCCGTATCCACTACCCATGAATGAGTAGAAAACGACGCTAAACATGTCTCAGTTACTAAAACTTGTGACGTACCTTGTCCCTTTGCCTTGAGCATCGGACAATCTTTCTTCCAATGCCCAGTCTTGCCGCATTTGAAGCACTTCCCTTTTCCCGTCGGCTTCTTCACGCCGCCGCTAGGGCCTCCACTTTGGCCTTGCCACTCCCACTAGCTTCGTTGTCATTCTTGCCCTTTGGACCTTGCCACTTCTTTTTCCCACCTTTCGACGAAGAAGTAGATCCCTTGGCAGCGACAAGAACCTCTTTCCCTTTGCGCGTGCCCATGACTCCCTCCGCCGTAACTAGAGCATTCAATAACTCATTGAGAGTATAGTTGGCCTTGCTCATAACGACGTTGAGACGGAAGTTCTCATAGGATTTGGGGAGAGTGTTGAGGATGATATCGACTTTGGCTTCGCCTTCGATACCCCCTCCTAGCAGATCAAGCCTGTCAAACAAATTTATCATATGCATGACATGATCGTGCACAGAACTGTCGTCGCTCATCTTACATGCCAAGATTTCTCTCATCATGTTAAAGCGGGCAGATCTTTCGGACTCCCCATAAACCTCAAAGAGATTTAACATGATCGTAGTCGCATCGTCCATGCCCTGATGCTGGAGTTGCAAAGTTTGCGACATAGTCATCATAATATAGCACTTGGCCATATTATTCGACTTGTGCCACCTTCTATGCGCCTCACGTTCCGCATCAGTTGACTGATCTGTTAAGGCCGCGGGACGTGGAGTAGTAAGCACAAAACTGTGCTCATCAGCGTCAAGAATATACATTATGTGGCGTTTCCATTCGGTATAATTAGGACCGGTGAGAGGATTATTGGCTAGAATGTTAATAATCGGAGACATAGACATATCTGAAAGTAAACAATTTAAACATGTAAGAACATGAATGCATATAGTTCGTAACAATAATATTGTAACCTTTTGATAAAATAATATTAATGAAACCTCCAACCGCTCAAAGAATCCATGTGTAAGCCACGCGGGTGGACGTTTACACACGAACTCCTCAACCAGACTATTTACCTAGTCGTTTAATTTCCATCCATGTCAACTTATCCTTTTGACAAAAGAAATTAATAGTTGGCACCTTAACTAGACCATATCATAATCAAGAAGGGACTCCGCGGGGAGTTGTACATTGTACTTGATATGATATCTAAGCAATGACCACAATTTAACCTTAATAATTAAATTCTCAAAATTGACATACTCACTCGGACCATGTCGCTTTCGATTTAATTACTTTGGTTATCTTATTTAAATCCATTCTCCAACGTACTCGTAAAAAATTATACAAGTAAGCCACGCGGGTGGACGTTTACTGCATAACTCCCACTACTTTAATGAATTTAAATATTTTTATAGAAATCTCATCTGACAAACTTATGAAAGGACAAATATGAAGTAAGCCACGCGGGTGGACGTTTACTCATATCGCCAATCACTTTGTCTAGAGACCGCATGTGGAGGTCTAAAATAATTTTAATTGCTTAAAATTATTAAAACTGCTTAGTCTTTTTAACTTCAAAAGGTTTGTACATGCTCAAGCACATAATCCTAATCATGCTTTTCTAGAACGCAACATGTAAAACATGCTCGCAGAATTCTAAAACATGCTTAAGAAAACGATAAACCTACTATCATGCTCGTCTAAGCGCAGTTAATAAAGCATATTAACAAGCAGAGACGAACAAAAGCAAGTTAAGAGCATAAAGGATTAACACCACGGCATGCAAAGAACAATAACAAAAGAATTAAAATTCTTCGTGACCCATTTCGTGGAATCCCAAAACTATTCTATTTTTAAAGAAAAATAAAATAACAACTAGCCCAAAACAAAATAAAACTCGGCCCGAACACATAGGCCCGTCTTTGGAAAAACTAGGGTTTGGGCCCCCTAGGGTTTGAAACGCAGCTAGGGCTTGGAAACCCTAGCCGCCGCCGCCCTTGGCAGCCTCCACCGCCGCACAGCAGCCACGCGGTGCACTGCCCAGCGCGCGGTCCGCAGCAGCCACCTCCCGGCAGCAGCAGCAGACGACCCTCGGCGCAGCAGCTTCCAGTGCGGCCTCCAGCGCGGGCGCAGCAGCAGCAGCAGCAGACTCCGGCGTGGACTGGACAGCAGCGGCATCAGCGGCAGTGCGCCGCCCGCTGGGCGCACAGCGCGCAAAGCGCGCAGGCGCTGCCCCGGGCGCGCACAGCCCCGTCGCCCGCCTCCTTCCCGCCCGTCTGATCCGCACGAGCAGCAGCAGCAAGGGCGCACGGCGCCTGCCCAGGCGCGCGGCGCACAGCGCGCAAGCGCTCGTGCGCGTGCGGCCCTCGGCGCCGGCATCCTTGTTCGCTCCGTGCCCGACGCGCCTCCGTTACTCCAAACACCGTTTTGTCGTTGTTGATTCGTCGCCGTTCTCGTCTCGCTCCTCAGATTTTACAGATTACAACGAAAAACAAATACAAATTGAAATTCTAATCTAACCACGGATTTTCTCGTGGTGAAAAACAATTACAACGTCAAAACGACGTATTCCACGAATCAACAGACCACGAAGAACAACAGCAGTAAAACAACGCACATTATTAATCGTACATAAATTAATAATAGAGCCAAGAAATTAATCCTGGGCTCTGATACCAATTGAAGGAATATTAAATTGAATTAACGTTCCGTTTGCCCGATGATCGTTTCTTGGATTATTATTAATCTATCATACAACGATTAATCCTAACATGCTCCTATGAATTAACAGCTGCACACAGGTGTTAGGATTTACTTACTTGTGAATCGGATGCACAGATGATTGATGATCGAATCGAACGACTCCAGTTCTGATCTTTTAGACTGTATCCCGCTCTAGTCTCACCGTTGGATGGACAACGAACTGTGAGAAAACCCAAGACAGAAAGCTCCCACGGTTTCCTGCGCCTTCTCTCAGTTCTCAAACTCTAATAATTATCAGTGTATTTTTCCTGAGAGCTGACAGCTGTATTTAATAATACAGAAAGAGGGAGGAGGCGCCAGTTTTAGAGTAGGGCACGATTTCTGTTCCTTTCTGGGCTAGGAGACTTTGGGCCAGTCCAGGGACCAAATACAAGGAATAAAGATGGGCCTCAAATAAATTAATTTATCTATGGTCAGCCCAGACCATAATTAATTTATAAATATTAGTTCATTCCACTAGAGAACCAATATTGACTTACCCCTTTATTACCGGTGATGAGTCGGGGCTTGTATTTAGACTTATTAAATCCTCGTATTTAAAATCTCCGACATCCATTAATTAATCATAGCTCTGACAGCCTTAATTAATTAATCTCTTTGTAATCCTTAAGCAGTACCACTCAAACTTTATTATTGCGCCTGAACTTAATCAACCTGCAGGGTTTAGCGCAATAAACATTATTGAGCTCCTTAAGGGGATGTCATTATCCTATACGGATACGAGTACCAATACAGATAATCAGATATCATATATTAACTGCTATCACCCAAGATACAGAGTACTCAAGTTACTATATAACTCTTGCTCATAGTAAGTCAAAGTGATAGACGAATCAATATATATATATCTGACATCTTATTAGTATTAAGATCTTATAAGTCACCGAGATCTCTAATTCTTCACTTAAGTCAGATAGAAGAATATATCTCACTGTGGTCCTATCAATACGTATTACGTACCAGTATAGATAAGTAGTCAAGACAAACTACTTCCATCTATACCGCAACCTAAACCAATAACTTGTCCTAGAGTTATTTCGGTTGTGATCATATTATATCTCTTAAGGTTAATCCAATTATATGGTCTTCTGTGATCTACAACACACCATATAATCTACTTATATAGAGATAAAGAACATACATATGCAATCATGAACCCAATCAGATAGGAGATTAAATAGTGAAAACAGGAATCATTGTATACAAGCATAAAACGTTCTTGCTTTCAGTATACAAATCCAACAGATACGATATTGGCCCTATGATGGATTACTATATCGGTATGGATTATTGTGTACATGGATGTTGACCGTCAGTCGTCTCTTAGTCGGCCGATCATGGTGATTGAGAAGGAGGCCTACTTCTCTTCACACGATGTGTATTGATTGTTTTGCCGTACTAAGGTACATACATATTATTATTGTCTGCGAACTCATATCTCTACTATTGATTAATTTTGACGTTTATTATGATATTGCATGCACAAGTTCTTTAAAAACTCAATATTTTCTTTGTTTGCATTTAAAATGGGCAAGTTCCACATATAGCTCTAAAGAGCAAAGATTTCAACTATTTTTGGCTTATGTTCATTGAGTACTCTGTACTCAGCCCTGCATATGTTTCTAAATGTGCAGGATAAGCGAGGATGGAGAATGGGCTAGTGCTAGCGAGGGTTTTGTTTCTCATGTTCACCATGTACCGTGATTTCATTTCTTATAGTAGTATTATGATATGGAAGTTTATTATTGAGTCAGTCGAGGAAGTTACTCTCAGCTATATGTCTCCACACATATAGTCTGTTTACGTTTTGCTGCGATACTTTGAGAACTTTTGAAACCTTGAGACTTTTGAATACTTTAGTTTGTCTATTTTGTAAATACTTATGAAAATGATGACGCTTCTGCGCTTGTGATGCCTATTATGATTATGTCGATGTTGATATTATCTTATTGTTTGATTTAGCATTGTCTTATTGATAGCTTCCGCTTGATGTTTAGTCAAGTTTCTCATTTTTTACCTCTTTCTTTTATTTAGTCGTACGATACTCAATCTACGATATCACTAGCTAGATATCGGGCTGCAACAACGGCCATGGAACCCTCAAACCAAGAACTTCTACAACCCAAAATTCCAAAGACAAAGCTGCCCGAGCCAGAGGCTATTGTGTCCACGAGACCACTAACCAAGTGATCAAGAAAGAGAAAAATGAAGCCTGTGCCCATGAGGTTGAAAACTGACTGGAGAAAGTTCAACATTGGTTGGGAGCTTGGTTTTCAAGCACAAAATTTGGAGAAATTTGGCATACGGTCTACGAAGATGCTGTAAATTGCAAGGAAATGATGAAGAGAGTATATGACCAGTTCCAATTTGTCATGGCCAAGCGATTCGTGTCAAAAAATTTGAACATGGTCGCAAAATATTTCTTTATGATCCAGACTGAATAAAAAGAAGCGTCATGCCCACAACAATAACTAGGGTGTTGGTCAGGAATCTACCTAGTAATTTTTTATTTTTTAGTTTATTTCAATTTACTTTTCTTTTTCTTTTAGTTTAACATATAGCTAGGTAGTTGACTTTTACATAGGGTATGATTTGTTCATGGCATACAAGTATGGAAGTATCAAGGATGAAGTCGTTTTAAGTTCTGATGTTGAGGGCAAGAAAATAGTTGTTGTGCCCAACACAATGACCAACGAGATCACAGAGCAGTTGGATAAAATGGAAGAGTCGGGTCGTATATGATGCCCTCAATGTTCGTTTCCAGTTTGCTAGATTGAGGTATTTTGTTTACCCCTCCTCTAAAGGATGCCATCCCGTTTGTTTTTTTAGGTCTTTAGATTTTTGTTTTGTTTCGTTTTTGGGTCTATTGGTGATTGACCGCTCCTTGGTCAATCATTTGTTTGTTGTTCTCGAGTCTATTAGTTTTAGGTTTTTGCCGATCCTTCTTTTTCACCCACTTTGCCCATGGCAATGTGTGTGGGCCGGTGAGAGAGGGGGATCGCTTCTTCTTCTTGTTGTTGTTTTTTTTTTCTTTTTTTCTTTTTTGTTGGTGTCAGTCCTTCTTATCGACCCACTTTGCCCAAGACAAAGTGTGTGAGTGAGAAGGATTGTATTTGATTGTTTCTAGTCTTTTTGGTTCGCGAGTTGGCCCAATTGTTGACCCTCTTTGCCCAAGGAAAAGTGTGTGGGTGGGAGGGGATGGAGGGCGTCTACCCATCTTTGTCTATTTCTTTGTTTTCTTTTTAGTCGTCAGCATGTGATAGGAATAATTTTGTCACCTTGAGCGTGGTGAATTCTTTAGACTTTGCAAGTTTTTAAAGGTTTTCTAATTTTGCATGATCATATGTAGACAAATATGACGAATCAAATTGAGCATGCCTTGTGAGTTTTGGGCCTAATTTTGTATTAATCATGACCATCATAACTTTTTGGTTCTTGTGTGTTTGTGACAACCTCATTTTGGGTGTAGCTAGAACATGCGTGCATTTCTTAATCGAGGCCCTATTGACCTAGATCAAAATGCTTAAAGAACTTGGGCAATTTTCTTTTATTTAGCCCACTAAGCCAAAAATATATTACCCGTTGTTATTTCCCTTGTTAGCCCCTTTGAGCTTGAAACGTTCTTTCAAATTCACTAAAAATTTAGACATGAAAAGAATAAGCCTTACTGGTTTAAGATGAATCAGGAGCAATTAAAGGAGAAAAATGATGGAAATTAAGAGGTAAGACGCTCAAAGCAATGAAATGAAAAATGAAGACAAAATGCCTTAAACAAAAAGACGTAGGAAAAAATTAGAAAAGAAATAATCTGAAGTAGTTCACGTTGTATGTGCTTAGGCCCGTGATAAAAGGCATGAAATCCATCTAGGCCAAGATAATAATATCTTCACCACGAGTTTAAAATGACCTTAGCCTAGATCCAAATTCTTCCCACCTCATGCCTTAAGCCACATTACAACCAAATAAAATACCTAAGGATAAGTATTTAGAATCTAGTCTAAATGATGGATATGTAGAAAGCATGCAAACATGTGGCAAGCCCATCTTGAGCATAAACAATAAACCCAAACACAAGATTGGAGAGTGTTGGTGAGGAATAACTCCATAAGCTCAGTCCAAATTTTTATTGTCTGATAGTTATTGCATTGAATTTACTTGTTGAAGTTGCCATATTCTTTGTGACTTATTTTTCCTGTGTAGGCTGATTTTTGTGTCTTGATTTTTTTTTTTTTTGGGGCAAGTTACGCTTGCACGCTTGAGGAAAAACATGGTTAAAGTTTGTGTGTCGAGTCCAACTTTTATGCTCATTTTTATGTCGTGTATAGGTTTAGATTGAGTCGTTTTTCTTTATTTAGCAGTTTTTTGTGTCTGGGAAACACACTAATGAGGTTGGGCTAGAGGAGGCTGAATTGGCACAACGGAACACTTATTTGGGATTTGGGCATGAGAATTTGCTTGTGTGTATTCCTGAAGTGCTTGGCTTGATTCAAATATGATCTAATACATCTTGATCAGTTAATTGATCACTAATTAATTGAGTAGACTTAGATCACCAATAAATCGAGATTATAGGATGTGTATGATCACTTTACGTCTTGAGAATATTGTGAGAACGAAAGATTGAAGTAGATTATGGTTTGCTTTTGTCAATATTAGGTCTACATGGAGGCTCAATGTTTCTTAGTTTAATTACATGTACTGAGGTGTCCTCGTGTGTGGTTGGTCAAGATGGTTAACTAGCATGTAATGAGGTGTCCATCTCCCCTCCCCCCCTTCCCCTTTTTTTGTTGTGACACGAGAAACAACTACACCAACTCTATGTGAAATCGATCATAACTTATCACTGGCACTACGCTTGTTTTGGACAAGCCCGAAAAGGAATACTAATCAAGTTAGTTGGAACGAAGGGAGTAATATATATTAATATATCATATCATATAAAGAGGCAAAAATAATGCTCCCTTCATCCTGAAAAAATAGTCCTAAAAAGAAGTAACATGAATTTTAATAAAAGTGGTTGACTATATTTTAAGTAGAGAAAGTATTCCAACTTAGAGGTAGTGGTTTTAGTGGATAGTGGGAATAAAAGTGATTAACATATATGGTAAAATAGGTAAATAAATTGATATATTAAAGGTAATATATTATGAGAAAATGCCTATCAATATAGTACAATTATTTTTATGGACATCCCAAAATGTAAACTATAACTATTTTTCTAGGATAGAATAAATTATAATTGTATAACAAAGTTGCAGTCATGTTCTCAATAAATTACATAATTGTAATAATATATTAATATATTAAGTACTCCCCCCTGTCTCATGAATCTTGACACGTATTTCTTTTTGGGTCGTCCCATGAATCTTGACACATTTCTAAATAAGATAATAATTAGTCAAAAAATAAAGGGTCTTAATTACATTCTCTCTCCTACTTTATCACTTTATTACTTCTATCTCCTACTTTATCACTTTTATACTTTATTATCTACACACTTAAAACACTAATCTACAATTCCTTAATTCCCATGCCGAAACCAAACGTGTCAAGATTCGTGGGACAGATGGAATAATTTTTTAGAAGGCATTTGATTTGGTGGATATATGCTAAATGAGATTGATATGATTAAGAGAATGATTAAATAATTCATCTAACTTTGGAGTGATAAATAATCAATTATTTGAATGATTAGATGCATGTAAAATTATCAATCACATACCTAATCATGCAAATCAAATATTTAATTAAGATAAATTATTTTACCAATCATGCAAATCAAATATTTAATTAAGATAAATTATTTTACCAATCATGCCTTATCTCTCAAATCAAACGCATCCTTAATCACATCTTATCAATCATAAAAAGTACACCATCTAAGAAATGAAAATGTGGAAAAAAGATGAGCAATTAACTAAAATGTTCCTATACTATATATTATGGAAGCCGATTAAGGCAAAAAAACACAAAGCACTAGATTATAGATACATATATAAATTATAATCAAATTTTATAAACTTTTTTACATGTTATCAATTAGTGAATCTTCTGAGGCCATAATATACCTGAAATAATTGTTTTTCAATAAAGGAAAAACTTTATGCATGTATATGGAGCAATATTAAACTAGTTGGAGCCAAACTCTCGATTCCACCTTTCGAGTTCAGCCCACTTGCTTCGCTGTAAGCTAGGCCTGATAACAGTCATTGCCTTCTGAAAATCTCCATATCTTAACCTCCTAACCTGAACATAGCAACACAGAGTTTTACGGATGCTCAGTCTAATTACAACAACGAGAACTTGAATGCTTCCAAACACAAGATGTGAGAGAGAGGCTTTAAAGCCAGATGATGTAGCAAATTAGGCTAGTGACATCAATATTGATTCTTGTTGTGGATTTTTGGTAACTAAAATCGGTGGAGGATTAGCAGATGAAAATAGTGGAAGATTATATAATAACCTGATTTGCCTGGACTGTGAGAATGTCTGCACCTAGCTCTCTGATTGGCATCATTGCAGCTTCCTCACACAAAGCTTGTAGGTCGCTTCCGGAATACCCTACAAAGATAACATTACCACAGTATCATATCGTGGTTCTGAGCAATACTCGTGATTCAGTACGAATTTCTCTGTTGTTATTCTGCAGGAATGACGTGACAAGTTCCTGGCCAAAATATTAAATCTAGATGATAGTTGTAGCTCATGATTTTTGGTAATTTTGTTCAATTTTCCATCTAGTTCATAGACGACTGTATGCTCAAGAGAAAACAAAGATATAACAGCTACTTTCGCCTTACCATCAGTTTCAGCCACAAGTCTCTCTACATCTCTATCTGTTTTACAAGAATAATAAACCATGTTAGTATCATATATTTATCCAACTATGATGAGATAAAATCATGCTTTTACCCGGCAAAGAAAATGCTTGACCCTTGAGCTTATGCTTCAGAAGAACTCTCCTAGCATTTGCATCTGGCAAAGGAATGTAGATTCTTTTTACCTGTGCAAACATACCGAAAGGGAAAAAGAAATTGATGTTACAGTTAGCTCGCTAGAGGTTCTTGAATGTATTTAACAACACTTTCCAGCCATTTTCCCTTTCCAGAATCAAACTTGCAAGTGGCCAAAAATAACAAGAAAATAACATCCTTAAGCAAAACCAACCTAATTAAGAACTTTCATGTTTATTCATAGACCCCCAAGGCATATGTAATGCATGTGCACATTTGATCCCATCTGAAGTATAACTGTTCTCTATGCACTTGGTCAACCCAATTTATTTTAATAGAAAGACAATTGGCTTCTGAAACATCTACATATAAATGCCAATTTCAGTGAAAAAGAACAAAGGTGCTGGCCCCCAACTTTTTTAAAATCCAATATATGGATTGCATCCAATGGAAGTTGTACAACAGTATATTAGATAGATGCAGCTTTAGGTTGTTCTGTCTTTGCTTGTTTGTTATATTCTGGAGACCTTGGTGGTTATTATGGTACTCTTTTTCCTTCTGAGCTTTTTCCCGTGTGGGGGGTTTTACTCACAAGGTTTTAATGAGGATATATAAGTACCTCTTCTTTGCCCCGTTGTATGCCCCTCCCCGACTCTTTTGAGTGGTATTCCCTTTGTACTTTGTTTTTTTTGTCTATAATAAATTTATTTACCCACCAAAAAAAAATAAAAATCCAGAATTCAGTTAATAATCATGCCACAAGGAGTAGTTTTGTGAACTCTTGCTAACCAGTCTTCTAAGAACTGCATCGTCCAATTCTTGGGGTTTATTGGTTGCACCTGCAATAGCATATGAATATGTGAGAAATAGAAGAACATAGCACGATAAATTATAGACCAAAGAGTGTATTCCCATTTAAACATGGAGGTTATATAGTTGCTCAGAAATGAAGGTTAGGCAGAAGATATATACACAAAAAGACGAGAACTGCAATTACACCAACAATAAGATCTCAAAAATATCTGTAACAAAATTGAAACACACAAGATTGATCAAAGAGATAAAGCATTTGGATGGTAAAACTTACCAATGACAGTAACTAAATCACCAGAATTTGATGCTACCCCATCAAACTGAACTAGAAACTCAGACTTCAACCTTCTACTTGCTTCATTCTCATTCTCTGTTCTTGTTGACATAATACTATCAATCTGCGTCCAAAAAATTACAATAAGTTCACAGGAACAAGTCAACCACCACTAGCTCAATTTGTGGAAAGTGAACCATAGATATGGCACAAGAGGGATGCTACACAAAGATAACCGCTAATCACAAATTCTAACAATGATTGTAGGGCACTAGGGCAGTGATACTCCATTCCTAGAGGGTGCCACATAGTTTTCTTAATTCATAGAGGCACTTATATCCGCAACGTGATGGAATGGAAGTTTGTAATTAGAACCCCGCAATAAATTTCAGGACTGTACAGTACCTCATCAATGAAAATCACTGATGGCTGCCTGGAAATGGCAACCTGAAAAAGAGTACGAACAAGCTTTTCGCCCTCTCCCACCTACCATGCAAACATACGAGGACTTTAGATAGTACACGTAAACAGAACAAGGGCTTAGACCCACCTAAAATAACATGTAAGGAAGGAAGAAAGGGAGACAAGACACACCCACTTTGATGTCAGTGAAGAAGCAGAAACATTAAAAAAGGTAGCTTCAGATTCTGAAGCAACTGCTTTAGCAAGCAGGGTTTTCCCAGTGCCAGGTGGTCCAAAGAGCAATAAACCTGCAAAAACATTTAGTCCCTAAACTTTCATCAAGAAATGTCGTCCAGTCTACTATTTATTATGTAATTCATTCCCTAATATTACCTTTGGCTGGTTTTCGAAGTCCAGTAAAAAGGTCTCTTCTTTTTGTTGGTAGAATAACCATTTCTGTCAATGCTTGTTTTGCCATCTCAAGACCAGCTACAAGGGCAAAGTTACATTGAAACATTGAATATGGCTAAAGACTAAGAAGACATCTCTAATGAAAATATCACAGCCACTAACCAATGTCTTCCCATTTAACTGAAGGGCTATGATCAACAATCACAGAGTTTATCATCTCTACCAATTTAGCATCATGACCACCAGCAGATCCCTGAGCAGATTTTTGCAACGTTGAAGCATTGTTTCCTTGACTCCTCAGAGCAGGACCAGCTCTGCTACTGACAGAAACTTTTTGTGCTGCCACTTTTCTTGGATGTGAAGCCGAAGATGAAACTATCCCAGTTTGCAACTTTGGTGATGTGCTCTAACAAAATGGTTAGAAGGGAAAAATGGGTTAAACTGGTGGTTGAACTCCGCATAATTTCCCATAGACATGCAAGTGAAAAGGTGAAGAAATATCACTTCCTCCCTCCCAATTAAAGGTACAGAACTACAGGTCATCATGACAGGTTCTCCAGTTTCAAGCTTTAAGCACTAATGTACTGTACAAAACTCTTCTGTAAAACCACCATAACAGGTGACACTATTAGGAGCTCATTTATAATTGTCTTAGGGGAAGCACATTTATAGAATAAAGGATACAAAATCCAGAGACTAACTTACAGGTCAGTTAAAGCTTTCCATACCTTGATTTCTGATGATCCACCTGAGATAGGCAAGAAGGCACAGAGGAGCACATCAATTTTTTATTTATTTTTTGACCATCGAAGGTGGCAAGGTACTTGTTTCAAATTTAGGAAGTTGCTAAGGACGGAAGTTAGTAATAACCTGTTCTTCGAGTTAACGTTTGCAGTCTGTCTGCTACTTGACCCTGCCATTTTGATATCTTCTGCCTATAAGATTTCACCTTCTCCATTTCACTATGGGAAATTATACAAAAATGAAAACAAAGATGCACCAAGAACTAAGTTAGTTTAATATACCAAGATGTGGGAGAATCAGCAAGTACAACTGACAATGCAGAATTCAGAACATTTATCTTCTTACAATAATCATCAGATAGAGAATTTATTGAAGATAAGAATGCATCTCCTATTATGGATCTGATTCATATTTTACTGCATAGATATCAACTTTAGGACATGTATAGTTCAATTTCTCGTGTGAAGATTTAACTTTCGAACTGTCACGCAATCCCAATATGCATATGTGCTCAAGCAAAAAAATTCACAATTAAACAGCATATAATAAAAAGGGTTCATACAGTTAAGATACTTAGCAGACAGATAACCAACTGTAAGTGAGAAACGAACGCACTCACATGTCCAAATTCAATTTTCCATTAAATCAATAAAAACCTAAATCATGCTGCACACCCCCCATTAATCAATATGCATAACCGTAGAAAAACACACAAATTGATAATTCCAGATTAACCACCATCGCGATACCTAGAGGTGATGTACGAAGGCACAGGAGTGGAAACCGCTTCACCCAGTATCCTCTGCGCATTCTGGTAACAAAAAATGGCGTCGTCAGGTAACCCCCACTCCTCAGCGCGAACAGCCTTGGCGATCTCCTCTTTGGCCAAATCAAAGTAACCTTTCAGCTTATAAGCGGTCCGCTCATTCCCCGTCGAAACACCGCCCTCCGCGTCCATCGCTCCGCCGCCTGTGGTGCTAGGGTTTCTCTCAGTCTGTACCGAATCGGAGAAGATCGAACTAAAATTCTCGATGATATCTTTCAGAAAGCTCATTCTATGAAAACATTCATCCGTCACATTGGCCGATTCGAAGATTTTCGGAAGAGAATTTGAAGAAGAAACTTTCTGCAGTCAGTGGCTTGAGAATTGCTAATTCGAGTTGCAAACTCAACGCAGCTCGCAAAATTGACTTCTTGCAATTTTACAATCCAATTAACAGATTCCGTTTGGTTTTCTATTCACGCGATGTCTTTTAAAATTAGGCTCAAAATTAAAAATGTCCACTTATATATGAAAAATAGTTACTCTTATAAATTTATTGTATTTATATTTTTGAATTCATTGAATTAATTTTGATGTCTCCATTGTATTAATACTTATGCGATAAAAGTTTTACACAATTTCATAATTTTATACTTTCTCAGTAAAATTAATGAAATATTAATTGATATTGATCAAAAGGGATGATATTTTCTTCATTTTTTGAATTTAATGCTCATCGGCTACCTCAAATTACATGTGCACAATTAAAATTTTTGAGATAGCCGCCCACTTAAAATTGAGGTAATTAAGCTGCTAGCTCGAATTTGCTTGGCCGACGATTACCTCAATTTTAAGGGGATCGCTACCTCAGTCTTTTTTATTTTGTTTAATGAGGCTATATATCCATCGGCTAGCTCAGTTGAAGGAATATTTTGACTGTATCATTATTATTCTATTATTTTTTAAATTTTAACCACGTCAACCCCATCTATATCGGTTACCTCAAATCACATGTGCACAATTAAAATTTTTGAGGTAGTCGCCCACTTAAAATTAAGGTAATAAAGCAGCTAGCTCGAATTTGCTTGGCCGATTACCTCAATTTTAAGGGGATCGCTACCTCAATATTTTTTTTTTATTTAAGGGCTAAATGCCAAAAAAATACCTATAACTATATGACTCATCGCGTTTAGAGCTGTCAAACCTTGCGGGCCGGGCCGGCCCGACCCAACCCAGCGGGCCTAGGCAATTTTTTGGGCCGGGTCGGGCCGGCCCAAAATTTCAGCGGGCCTTGAACATTGAAGCCCATCCCGGCCCTATACGGGCCGCCGGGCGGGTCGGGCCAAAACGGGCCAAAATTTAATAAATATATATATATATATATATATTTAGTTCCAAAAATTAATAAATTAAATCAAATTTAAAGAAAAAAATTGAAGACAAATTCGATGAAACAAAAAGGGCCTTAAACAATCTACTTCTAAATTACGTAATTTTGACTAAAATTAAATGTAAACAAATATGACTAAAACAAAATGTAAACAATATGAATACAAGTAAAAAACAAAAACTAATTGCAAAAACAACAAAAATTGAAAACGGTTTATTCACAAATTAATTAATACAGTAATCAAATCAACTGGAATCAAATAACAACCACCTAAAATAAATAAATCTTTCAAGTAAAAATAATTTAATATTGATTGTTGATTGCTAATTTAAATCCTAAGTTAGACTTCGACTCGTCATTGTCGTCAATTGAAGAAATGGACTTAGATTGGGTTGGGTCCATTGGAATTTGGGAGGAAATATAAATTTTCAAAATTTTCACCTTCTATATTGACGGGCCAATTTAGGCCCAAAAGCCCGACGGGTTTTTTGGCCCGCGGGCCGCATGGGCCGGGCCAGGGAGGCCCGGTTTTTTTTGGGCCTTGAAAATCCTAGCCCAACCCGGCCAAAACTACGGGCGGGCCCATCGGGCCGGGCCATTTTCAGCCCATTTTGACAGTCCTAATCGCGTTTTACATCGGTTTCAGAATTTCTGCCTTAGTATATCCAACTAACCCTCCAATTGCGTTTTGCACACTATGTAGTTTTCCGGCAAAATTGAAGCTGACTTGGCAGCCGGACTTATCTACGTGGCAAGGAATTTCGATATTCAACGCGACGTCGCTTTGCCTCACGTTTATTTGAAAGTGTTATAACAAAACATCGTCGTTTTTCTTGCAATTAAAATTAAGAACCCTTGTTAGGTCCGGAGGGTCTCGAATTGGTGTATGGGGGGGAATACACCTATAGGCTATTTTCGATCTTTTCAAGAGATCCAAACGAAACTTCAAACACAAACTCATACACATGTTTACTAAAAAGAGTTTTGATCACAACAGGGTTGACGACTGATACTGAATACTCTTCCGTAAGGAGTTATCAATAAAGTCAAAAGAACTTAACTGATGCACGTAAGGCTTCAGTCGAGTTTGATAAACAGAGATGTTATAAATCTTACTGACTATCAGATGATAGATTAGTCAGACTGATAACACACGCAGCGAAAAACTTTTATTTCGCAATAGCCTGTGAAGTTTCTCTTTGCAATTAATCAGTTTTCAGTTTATGAAAGGAAGAGCACACGTATGAAAGTAAAAACTGAAAAGCTTTAAATAACACAGAGATTTTTACGTGGTTCGAAAAATACTTCCTACATCCACGGTCGGTTGATCAGACCAACAACTTCACTCTACAAGTGCTTACTGGTGCACTGCAAACCTGAACATGTGCTTACGGGTGCACACAACCGAAACAACCGAAGATCCAATCTTCAGTACCAACACACCTTGTTGGATTTCTCACTCCTAGCACGCACTGGGCACTAGGATCTCACGGAGACAGAACGCCTTTCTGAACTCCTTTACAACACAAACACTCGATTCAGTCGGTTGAAGGGAAGTTTGAAAACTTGCCAACTAAACTTCAAAGAACAAGTTCTTTGCAGTTAGTTTGACCTAGGCTTTGGATAAACGAGGTTTGCCTAAGGTCTAAGAGAATTTATTTAATCAGCAGTGACTGATTTTTGGCTTTGGAATTCTCTACTTCGATTCAAACTTTGGAGAGTCTGGGCTTTAGCTGAGAAATAATTTTGGCAGAGTTTCAGCTTATGTCGTTGAATCGGTGAAGATTGAAGTGATCCTCGAGCGCTATTTATAGGAGAAGTCTTGAATAGATCTGTTGGCGGAGAAGGTCTTCAAGATTTCTTCCGTTAGAGAGTAATTTGAACTTGGGCTGAGGCTTCAATCTTCGAGGTTCCTTGTTTGGTGAGAACGACTATCTTGAAGAGCAGGAGATGCAACATCTCTGAAAAGGTAATCACCAAAGAGGAGTGACCCCTGCAGAGAAAGGACGATCCTGAGATCTCTGCATTTAATTCGGCTGTACTTCTAGAGTGCGTGGCTTCCTTTGAACGTTGGAGGTTCAGTCCGAGGAAGAATGTTTAACTGATACTTGACTTTAGTATCAGTCCGCTGATTCCACGTGGCACGCATTAAGTAATCAGTCAAAATTGATTCTTCGACTGGTGCTTCAGTCGGCAACTTCAGTCTTCAGTCTTCAGTCCTTCGTTCTTCAGTCTTCAGTCTTCAGAACAGCAAGCTAAACTAGAAAAAGAACTCTAACACTTGAGTTCGAGCAGTTCTAGTCTATTACAAAAGAAACCTATTGATTTTGGTATCATCAAAACAAGGATTAGGATATTTCATTAAGTTCCCAATAATTTTCCCTTTTTTGATGATGCCAAAACCACACAACAGTTCTAAGCAAGAAAAAGGCAGAACTCAAAGCACAAGTTATTAAACAGGGTGAATACTATTCCCCTTTAACAAAAGATCCTAAAACTTGTACTCAGAGAGAAGAACGCAACAGTTCAAACAGAACAAGGACAAGACAGAAAAATATTAATCAGAGCCTGGACAAAAAGTTATTGTCTTCAGGTTGAGATCAAAAATAAGTTATTTTTCATTAAAAGAAAAACTGATGAGACATCAGTCGAGGTACAGGGCAAGACAAACAAGGGAGCATAAACAACAAAGAAAACACATGGGAAACCCATGGACTCCAGCAGTCTGCTTGTCTGCGCCTTGAACTTCTTGGTCTTCATCTTCAGTCTTCATGTTCCTAAGCTTGTTCCATTCACACTTATTTTCCGTTGACTTGAGGTCTTTAATGAAACGTCATCCTTACAACTTCTGGTGATCCTTTTACTTTACCATCTTCAGTCTTTCAAGAAGATGCAGGGAACTACCTTCGAGAAGGTTTTTCTCTGACTTCCTACTTTTCCCCTTTTTGGCAACATCAAAAAGAGAGCTGATGATGGAAGCTATGATCAGACGGTACTTAACTCCGATTCTCAAGAACTCGTGAGAGGACTCGAGAAGAGGATGAGTCCAGAGATGCAGAAGAGAAAGATGCCAGTGGGGAGGTGAGAGGTGAGAAGGGAGACGGAGAAGTGAAGGAGACGGAAAGGTGGAGAAGAGCAGTGTGAAGGAAAGGAAAGTATGCATAGCATCTTGGAGATATTCAAGAGATGCGGCCATACATACGAACCTTAAAGGGAGAGGGGGAGAGACAAGAGGTGGTGAGGAAGAGGAGTGATAAAAGTGAGGAGGGAGACAGAAGAAATGCATGGCGAGCCTTTGGTGAAAGAAGTAGTACAAAATAGGGCTCGTCATACATGCGGGGAAGGAATGTGAGGAGAAAAAATCAAATCAGCGATAGTCGTGAGGACTAACACTGTCGATATTGTGCCGGTTGACAATGAGCTCCTGCTCATTGTTGTTGCACACCATGGAAGCTCACAAAAGATGTGAGAGAAGCCTGAAGGCCGGGTGAAGTCCTCTTTGGAGAGAGTGACTTCAAACCGTATCCTTGAGAACCAAAGAGGTTTATTGGTGCCGGGCATGAGGATGGAAGACACTCACGTTGCTGGATATAAGTGAGAGTAGAAATAAGTTTGATGTCGAAGAGACGTTGAGATCCAGTGGAAGGGTCCGGTGTAGACCAAATATGTGAGCGTCAATCTCCCACTCCATGACTTCGCAGTCATTGATTTCTCATTTGTCGGAACAAAATTTTTCTCTGTAACTTTTTGAAAGATTGAAATTTTCTTCTCATAGTGAAGACTGTGGAAATTGTTAGTTGATGTAGAAAACAAAATAAGACATCAAGGTATAAATAGACCATTTTACCAAGAAAGAAGAAGAAAAAGTTTTTCGAAAACTATGCCTAAAACGGTTTTGAAGGAAAATTTCACGTCCGCCGTCACTGCAGAGGACAGAAAGCCTTCAATCTCATATTTTCATGCTTTTGGTTCTCGGTGTTTCATTCACAACAATGACAAGATGAGATTAAACACATTTGATAGGAAGGCTGATCCAGGAATCTTTCTTGGATATTCTGGAACTGAACGATCCAGCAAAGCCTATCGAGTGTTTAATTCTCAAACACTTTGTGTTGAACAAACACCACATGTTGTTTTTGATGACTCTACTGATGATTTCAGGAAACAGGAAACTGAAAGAAGTGTTGAGAACACTTGTTAGGTCCGGAGGGTCTCGAATAGGTGTATGGGGGGAGGAGAATACACCTATAGGCTATTTTCAATCTTTTCAAGAGATCAAAACGAAACTTCAAACACAAACTCAGACACCTGTTTACTGAAAAGAGTTTTGACCAAAACAGGGTTGACGACTGATACTGAATACTCTTCAGTAAGGAGTTATCAATAAAGTCAAAAGAACTTAACTGATGCATGTAAGGCTTTAGTCGAGTTTGATAAACAGAGATGTTATAAATCTTACTGACTATCAGAGGATAGATCAGTCAGACTGATAACACACACAGTGAAAAACTTTTGTTTCGCAATAGCCTGTGAGTTGAGCACGTTGTTAGTCTTAAGTTTCTCTTTGCAATTAATCAGTTTTCAGTTTACGAAAGGAAGAGCACAAGTATGAAAGTAAAAACTGAAAGCTGTAAATAACACGAGATTTTTACGTGGTTCGGTAAACACTTCCTACATCCACGATCGGTTGATCAGACCAACAACTTCACTCTGCAAGTGCTTACTGGTGCACTGCAAACCTAAACATGTGCTTACGGGTACACACAACCGAAACAACCGAAGATCCAATCTTCAGTACCAACACACCTTGTTGGATTTCTCACTCCTAGTACACACTGGGCACTAGGATCTCACGGAGACAGAACGCCTTTCTAAACTCCTTTACAACATAAACACTCGATTCAGTCGGTTGAAGAGAGGTTTGAAAACTTGCCAACTAAACTTTAAAGAACAAGTTCTTTGCAGTTAGTTTGACCTAGGCTTTGGATAAATGAGGTTTGCCTAAGGTCTAAGAGAATTTATGTAATCAGCAGTGACTGATTTTTGGCTTTGGGATTCTCTTCTTCGATTCAAACTTTGTAGAGTCTGGGCTTTAGCTGAGAAACAATTTTGACAGAGTTTCAGCTTATGTCGTTGAATCGGTGAAGATTGAAGTGATCCTCGAGCGCTATTTATAGGAGAAGTCTTGAATAGATCTGTTGGCGGAGAAGGTCTTCAAGATTTTCATAAGTACTTTAATCGTATAATTTGGTACTTACTCTCCATGTGTTTGACCCCTTGTGGTTCATGAATTCCTTAGAGTTTGCAACTGCACTTGAGTTATCACGAAGGTGATCCTCTCACGCAAACTAGAAATCACTCTTAGATCCTGAAGATAGTGGTCAAACCAAAAGGTTTTACCTCCCAAGGAAAACACATAGATCGAGGTCATTATTCTTTGTTCTGGTCAGCCTGGAAATCCGAAATCGTATAATCCAAAAAGGAACTAAACTGTCTAACTGGTAAACTATCCTTATTCTCTAGTCAGGGACTTGAAAATATAATTTACCACAGTTCAGTGTCCTTAACTAGGACTATACAGATATCTTACAATCATGCTAACTGCATAGAAAATATAAGATCTCGTACATAGCAATCCATACATGAAGCTATATACTGTGGAAACGTAGAATACTGCCTTCATTTCCTCAACCTTAATAGGCATCTTAAGACATATGTCTTTAGATAAAGGAACGCCATAGCTCAAAGGTTGCAATCCTTTCTTGGCGGTATGCATACTAAAACGAGTATTCTCAGTATCAATGTAAGACACTCGAGATAAGCCCAACATCATTTTCTAGTGATCCCTTATAACCTTGATCACAAAGATGTATACTATACCTCCTTAGTCTTTCATCTGAAACTGTTCGGATAACCACTACTTTATGTCTGATAATAACTCCATATTGTCGCCAATTAGGAGGGTACTATCTACATAAAATGCAAGATAAACCACGTCACCGATGACACAAGGTGCTTCTCTTCCTCCCCCACGTAACCTTAAGGCTGCTGCACATAGATGCCTTACCTTATCTAAGGTAATAGTTTTAGAAAAACAAATTTGACATCCATTTGCCAGACCTTGATGGTTTAAGACTTTAAGTGAGATGCTATGAGTAAAATGGTCTGAATTCCTGAGCATAGAAACTGGCGAAAGAACATCATCATAATCTATACCCTCATACTGGATATAACCTTTCACCACCAGTCTAGCTTTAAAAGCTACGACCTTGCTCATTCGGACTTATCATTCTCTTGTATACTCACTTGCAACCTATGGCTTTACGGCATTTTGGTAGCAAGATTTTTTCTAGTATACAACACATAGTATTAATGGATTGCTCCATTGAGGTGTGCCAGGAATCTATATTCTCGTCTCCCACTAATTCTAAGTAGATATCTAGGTCGATTTTCTTATATTCACTACCAGGGACCGAATCTAAAGATTCTCCCAAGAACATAAATCGATCGGGTTGTCCCTCCCACTACGATGGAGTTGTGGTGGCACGTATATGTTAACAGTGTGTGTAGTGTCTTGTGGTACAAGCTCTTGCACACTTGGCTTGAGTTATGGAATCGCCTGTCTATTGCCTTCAATTTTTGAAGCACAATATCTGACTTGGATGAATTATTATTCACATAGTCCACTTCTAAGAATCGTTTGTCATTGCTAATAACCATCTTCTGATTCTTTAGGACTAATTGCAAAGATGCATAACTCATCATCGAACATATTTTTCCAAGAGTGACCTATTTCTTCTCTCCACCACACCATCTTATATAGGGATTACACGATGTAGTAAACTGGGTTGGAATCCCAAACTCTGATAATGCATCAGAAAAGATCATCCCTAACACATTATTGGCCCTTTATCCCCTTTGCCATGAATGACCCTGATCTCCATCTTTTCCTCTATACAGGATTCGCAGGTTCCAAATGGTACAATCCGGACTGAATCCAATGTACTATTTAGACACGAGCCTTTGGATCCTGTTAAGATAGATGTGACCTAATCTAGGGTATCAATATATATGTAAGATCCTCATGAAAGATTAGCCTTAACTTCTCTCATTTTTTTTGTTTGATGATGTACATGCAATATAAAGGTATTTTGTAGACAAGTTATAGTATGAAGAGAGATGTTCAAAAATACCAGAATAGACAACTTTGTCATTTCTTATGATAGAAACACTACTATCAAAAATGGCATAAGATCCATTTATTCAAAATTTTAGAACATGATAAGGAACTCTCAAGAACTAAACTATGTCTTTAGGACTTAAAGACAAGTCTCCAATTGCAACAACTGCGACTCTATGTTGGATTTGTATACTGAAAGCAAGAACGTTTTATGCTTGTATACAATGATTCATGTATTCACTATTTTATCTCCTATCTGATTGGGTTCATGATTGCATATGTATGTTCTTTATCTTTATATAAGTAGATTATATGGTGTGTTGTAGATCACAGAAGACCATATAATTGGAATAACCTTAAGAGATATAATATAATCACAGCCGAAATAACTCCAGGACAAGTTATTGGTTTAGGCTGCAGTATAGATGGAAGTAGTTTGTCTTGACTACTTATCTATACTGGTACGTCATAACGTATTGATAGGACCACAGTGAGATGTATTCTTCTATCTGACTTAAGTGAAGAATCAAGATCTCGGTAACTTATATGATCTTAATACTAATAAGATTTCAGATATATATGTTGATTCGTTTATCACTTTGATTTACTATGAGCGAGAGTTATATAGTAACTTGAGTACTCTGTATCTAGGGTAATAGCGGTTAATATATGATATTTGATTATCTGTATTAGTACTCGTATCCGTATAGGATAATGACATCCCCTTAAGGAGCTCAATAATGTTTATTGCGTTAAACCCTGCAGGTTGATTAAGTTCAGGCGCAATAATAAGTTTTGAGTGGTACTACTTAAGGATTACAAAGAGATTAATTAATTAAGGCTGTCAGAGCTATAATTAATTAATGGATGTCGGATATTTTAAATACGAGGATTTAATAAGTCTAAATACAAGCCCCGACTCATCACCGGCAATAAAGGGGTAAGTCAATATCGGTTCTCTAGTGGAATGAACTGATATTTATAAATTAATTATGGTCTGGGCTGATCATAGATAAATTAATTTATTTGAGGCCCATCTTTATTCCTGGTATCTGGTCCCTGGACTGGCCCAATGTCTCCTAGCCTAAGTAGGGCTAGAAATCGCCCCCTACCTATAACTGGCGCCCCCTCCCTTTGTTCTGTATTATAAATACAGCTGTCGGCTCTCAGGAAACACACACTGATAATTATTAGGGTTTTGAGAGCAATAAGGAGGCGCAAGAAACGTAGGGAGATTTCTAGCTTGGGACTTTCATAGCTCGTTGTCCATCCAACGGTGAAAGCTGAGTGGGATACAGTCGAGAAGATCAGAACTGGAGTCCTTTGACACGATCATCAACGACCTCTGCATCCGCTTCACAAGTAAGTATTTCCTAACACCTATGTGCAGCTGTTAAATTCATAGGAGCATGTTAAGATTAATCGTTGTATGATAAATTAATAATATTCCAAGAAACGATCATCGGGCAAACGGAACGTTAATTCAATTTTATATTCCTGCACTCTAGTCACGTTGCCTATGAAGACAATCATCTCATCACTTTTCAGCTTCCTTGTCAGCTTAAAAAGCCATGCAAGGTGCAACAATCATTATCAGTTTTTTTTTTGTTATCCACTACTCACAACTGAGTATAAAACGAGCTGACATGTCTCAGTTACTACAGCAAGTGAAGTACCTTAATCCTTTGCCTTGAGTATTGAAAGAAAAATTCTCCAATACTTAATCTTATCACACCACTACTCCTACTATTTCCTTTGTCTTTCTTGCCCCTTGGACCTTTCTTCTTCCCGTCTTTCGACGAAGAAGATGGCCATCTTTTAGCAATAACAAGTTCTTGAGATTTAGCATGATGCTAAGAGCATCACCCATGCCCTGATGTTAGAGTTGCAAGATTTGTGACATTATTCTCATAATATAACATTCAGCCACACTATTCGTCACATGCCACCTTTTATGCAGTTCATTTTTACCATCAGTTGTCTCATGTTTGAACAAATAGAATGTGGAGTAGTAAGCAACACAAAAAATTGTGCTAGTTTGTGATGAAGATAAACTCCAAAAAGTGATTCCATATATATATATATAGACCGGCTAAAGACTTTTTGCAAAAATAAATAAACAGTAGGAGACATAGACATATCTGAAAGTAAACAATTAAACATGCAAGAACATGAAGCACATAATTCGTAACAATAATATTGTAACCTTTTGATAAAATAATATTAATGAAACCTCCAACAGCCCAAGGAATCTCACGAGTAAGCCACGTTCAGTGTGGACGTTTACACATGAACCCCTCAACCAGACTATTCACCTAGTCGTTTAATTTCCATCCATGTAAATTTAACCTTTTTGACAAAGGAAATTAATAGTTGGACCTTAAGTAGACCATATCATATTCAAGAAGGGACTCCGTTGGGGAGTTGTACATTGTATTTGAAATGATATCTAAGCAACGACCACAATTTAACCTTGACAATTAAATTCTCGAAATTAGCATACTCACTAGGACCATACCGCTTTCAATTTAACCTCTTGGTTATCTTATTTAAAATCCATCCTCTAAAGTACTTATGAAAATCATACGAGTAAGCCACGTTCGTGTGGACGTTTACCGCATAACTCCCACTACTTAAATGGATTTAAATATTTTTAATAGAAATCTCAACTTAACAAACTTGTGAAATCAAATATGAAGTAAGCCACGTTCGTGTGGACGTTTACTCATATTCTCAATCACTTTGTCTTGAGACCGCATGTGGAGGTCTACATAATTTTAAGAATAAAAATTATTAAGTAATAACCGCAATCTAACTTTGAAATTAAATTCTCGAATTTGACATACTCACTAAGGCCATGCCGCATTCAATTTAATTTCTTAGTTATCTTATTTAAAATCCATCCTCTAAAGTACTTATGAAAATCTTACGAGTAAGCAACGTTCGTGTGGACGTTTACCGCATAACTCCCACTACTTAAATGAATTTAAATATTTTTAATACAAATCTCAAGTTAACAAACTTGTGAAATCAAATATGAAGTAAGCCACGTTCGTGTGGACGTTTACTCATATTCTCAATCACTTTGTCTTGAGACCGCATGTGGAGGTCTACATAATTTTAAGAATAAAAATTATTAAGTAATAACCACAATCTAACTTTGAAATTAAATTCTCGAATTTGACATACTCACTAGGACCATGCCGCATTCAATTTAATTTCTTAGTTATCTTATTTAAAATCCATCCTCTAAAGTACTAATGAAAATCTTACGAGTAAGCCACGTTCGTGTGGACGTTTACCGCATAACTCCCACTACTTAAATGGATTTAAATATTTTTAATAGAAATCTCAACTTAACAAACTTGTGAAATCAAATATGAAGTAAGCCACGTTCGTGTGGACGTTTACTCATATTCTAAAACACTTTGTCTTGAGACCGTTTGTGGAAATCTAAATAATTTTTAATCATCTATAAAATTATTAATACAGCTTAGTCTTTTTCTTTCAAAAGGTTTTGATCATGCTCAAACACATAATCTTAAACATGCTCTTCTAGAACGCAACACGTAAAACATGCTCGCAGAATTCTAAAACATGCTTAAGAAAACGATAAACCTAGCATGCTTGTCTAAGCGCAGTTAATAAACACATATTAACAAGCAAAGACAAAAACAGCATGCAAAGAGCATAAAGGATTAACACCACGACATACAAAGAACAAAATAAAAGAAATAAAGATCTTCGTGACCCATTCGTGGAATCCTAATTCTAATCTATTACATTTAAAATAGAAAAGAAATACTCAAAAACGTAAAAACTCGGCCCGAAGCAGCTCCATCAGGCCCGTCTTTGAAACTAGGGTTTGGAACCCCTAGGGTTTGCCTCGAAATCCATGCGCCGCCGCGGAAACGCTGCCCAGCGCAGCCAGGGCAGCCCTGCCGGGAGCGCAGCTCTGCTCTGGATCGCAGCTCTGCTCTGAAGCGCAGCTCTGCTCTGGAGCGTTGCTGGGCACAGCCCTGCGCCGAAGCGCTGCTGAGTCCAGCTCTACCCTGGAACGCTGCTCTGACCCGTAGCGCTGCTCTGCCCCGAAGCGCCGCTGAGCGTAGCCATGCGCCGAAGCGCTGCTGAGCGCAGCTATGCCTCGGAGCGCTGCCCTTCGCAGACCTAGGGTTTGTGCAACAGCACAGTCCTGTTCCGCCTTCCACTCCTACGACCTGTTCTCCGTTCCTCGTCTGATCGTCGTCATTCTCGTCTCGTTTTACCATAATTACAGATTACAGCCGAAAAACAAAGTACAACTTGAAATTCTAATCTAACCACTGATTTTCTCGTGGTGGAAAAACAATTACAACATCAAAACGACGTATCCCACGAAGAACAGCAGCAAAAAAACAAAATAAAAACACGCACATATTAATCGAACGCGAATTATCAGACAGAGCCAAGAAAACTAATTCGGGCTCTGATACCAATTGAAGGAATATTAAACTTAATTAATACTCGATTTGCCCGAGGATCGTCTCTTGGATTATCCAATCGTATTTTGTCCAGAAATACGACTTCGTCCTTTTCGAAAGAGCTTTCCGTGGCCGCCTGTTTCGTCCAAATCCGAGTTCTGTAGAGGAAGTTATGGCCGTTCTTCGGAAACTGCCAGAACTTGATTTCCTGCGAAAAACTGACTCCAGCTCAGATCTTCTGAACTATATCCCGCTCAGTTCCCAACGTTGGATGGACAACGAACTATGAGAACTCCCAGAGACAGTAGCCGCCTACTCAGTATTGTCGCCCCACTCTGCTTTCTCAAAACCCTAATATTTTTATGTATTTTACAGTTGTATTTATAGACAAAATATAGTCCTAGGGCACCAATAACTGTGATTGGGCGTCCCCTACTGTTTCCTGGGCTCAGGAGACTTTGGGCCAGTCCAGGGATCAGATACAAGGAATAAAGATGGGCCTCTAATGAATTAATTTCTATGATCAGCCCAGATCATAATTAATTCATAAGTATTAATTCATTCCACTAGAGAATCAATACTGACTTACCCCTTTATTGCCGGTGATGAGTCGGGGCTTGTATTTAGACTTATTAAATCTCCGTATTTAAAATATCTGATATCCATTAATTAATTAGAGCTCTGACAGCTTAAATTAATTAATATCTTTGTAATCCTTAAGCAGTACCACTCAAACTTTATTATTGCTCCTGAACTTAATCAACCTGCAGGGTTTAACGCAATAAACCTTATTGAGCTCTTTAAGGGGATGTCATTATCCTATACCGGATACGGGTACTAATACAGATAATCAAATATCATATATTGACCGCTGTCACTCAAGATACAGAGTACTCAAGTTACTATATATATAACTCTCACCCATAGTAAGTCAAAGTGATATACGAATCAACATACATATTTGAAATCTTATTAGTATTAAGATTCTATTAAGTCACCGAGATCTTGATTCTTCACTTATGACAAATAGAAGAATACATCTCACTGTGATCCTATCAATACGTTATGACGTACCAGTATAGACATGTAGTCAAGACAAACTCCTTCCATCTATACTGCAGCCTAAACCAACGACTCGTCCTAGAGTCATCTCGGCTGTGATTAGTTTATATCTCTTAAGGTTATTCCAATTATATGGTCTTCTGTGATCTACAACACACCATATAATCTACTTATATAGAGACAAAGGACATACATATGCAATCATGAACACAATAAGATAGGAGATTAAAATAGTGAACTTAGGAAACATTGTATACAAGCATAAAACGTTCTTGCTTTCAGTATACAAATCCAACATAGATTGCACAGTTAATTGCTTAACCATTTCTTTTTTAAATTACATAGTTAAATTCTCCTCACTGTGTATGCATCTTTGTGGGGTCCGTTGTGGGGTTAAAGGAGCTGCATTGTCAAATGATAATGATAATCAAGAATTTGGTACAATCACTACAACAAAAAGTATGTATTGAGACACTTATTTAGGGACATTTTTTATCATGTGTCTCTAAATATATTTTTGGGACACTTGTTAAATACTAATTAAATATGGAGGCATATAATTAAATATTTCACTAATTAAAATACTTACAACACACGACTGTCTTCTTCCTCCCACTTCGAATTTCACTCAAACCCACAATATTTCTCTATTGCGTGAAATACCCAAATTTCGATTTCACTCATATCTCGCCGCTGCTGCGCCACCAATATCCCGCAGGCCGCTGCTGCGCCGTCGTCTCTGTTTTGCATTTTTTGGGGAATTTGAATTTTGCCCTAACCGCTCACAGCCCCCCCCCCCCCCCCCCCCCCGCGGCGTGCAGTTCAATCCGTTCCCTCCGCCGTTCAAACTTTGAATTCGCCGTTCAATCCGCTCACAGACCCTCAATCCGCCGACGATGTCCAGTTCAAGCTCGTTCGCCGATTGAAACAATTAAAGTGTTTCAAGTCCTCCGCTGCCTCCGACGATTGAAACAATTAAATAGGACGCCGTCGGATTTGGTCACCCACACCGCTGCCAAGCCCTCTGCCGCCGCCGTCGGATTCCGCCGCTGCCAAGTAATTTTTCTTCTTTAATTTCAGTGATTTTTCTTGTCAATGAGCATGTATATTGAGTGGCTTTTTTCAGAAATTCTACTACTTAGAATTCTGATTAATATGAGTCTGATTATCAGACTAATATTATTCTTCCTCTGTAAATTTTGCTAACTTGAGCATAGATGCTTGTAGGCTTTTCTCTCAAAAGCTCCGCAAGGAATTGTAAGATATCTTTATTTCTTTATTAATAAAGCTTGCTCATTTTGTGTGACACAATTTTAATTCTAAATCATTGTTAGATGTGTCTGGGAGTGCGGTTTGTCTCTGTTGGCCGCCCACACCACATTTCTAAATCTTGAACTCCAAGATATTAAAAGCTCATAATGGTTTTGCTTATTCTTTTTTTCTTTTTCCCCTCATTTTATGCAGACTCGTGGGCTAAGAGCTGGACAAGTAGGAGCAAAGAAGGGGATAAGTTTTGTTGAGGTATTCCACTTGCATCTTTCTCGATTCTGATTATTGAATGATTAACAAGCAATCATACTTTTGCATATTTTTCTATGTGTTGGATAGGAACAGGATATTCATTGATTATCATTAAATAAGTAGGAGCATCATTTAGTATATGGCAACTCTTAACATTGTATTCTTGACTCCTTGACTTGTAATCGCAATCCCACTGGTTCAAAATGAAAACGCTAGCTATTTTAATTTTTAAGTTGTGTTGGTGAAACACTAATGAATTCGTGTGAGATGTAGAGACATGATTAGCTGAAGACTAGTATATATTAAGTTAGCATATTCTCATTGGTCCAATGCTTATTCAAATTTATAGGCGTTATATGGTTTTGTTCAAATTTCTTCTGCACTTAATCACGACTAAAATTACCCTTCAGTCACTGCTGCCTGCTAGCTAAGGTTGTTGTCTCTCATAATTTTTTTTTTCATTGTAGTTATATTTGCTATGTTTTTTTTTTTTTCATTGTTCAAGTTAGAGGTATGATATGATTTTTTTTTTCATTGTAGTTATATTTGCTATGTTTTTTATTCCTCGTGTTTTTGTTATTATGTTGCTAATTGTTATTATATGTCTAGTTACATTATATTTATTATTATCTAAATTTATGTTAGCAGTTAAACTTTATGTGTTTCCTGTTTTCAGGTTCCTTTGGATGTTATTCGTGGCCCCTTAGTGGATGAAGTGCATCAGCAACTTAATACTTGATAATCGTGTCACTACATCTTAATGTATTCTAGTTCAATGTTGCTTAATGTATATTTGGTACTACGTCTTAGACCTATATGTCTTTCATGTTACTGTACCGTCAACTAATTTGTCAAAGCGCAGGTGTTAATGCAAACTGGTGATGCACAACTAGAAATGAGAGGAAGGTGTAGTGTCGGTCAAAAGGTAAATGCTAGTTGGCATGACTAGAATGAACTTTGAATCACTTCATCTCATTCATGCCTTTTATGGGTCAATGTGTTTCGTCGTCCTTTTTCAGGTTCTTGCTTCACTTATCATAAGATTGGCAGTAGCGGAAACCTTTTGCCTTAATGGCGGAATACTTGCACTGGATGAACCAACCACAAACTTGGATGGCCCCAACTCTGAGTCTTGTAACAGCTTTACTTATGTATGTGTGACTAGTAAGCCTATCTCTCGTCTTTAAAGATAACATAATTCCATGTTTTCTTTCGTTGCAGTCAACATAGCATTATTGAAGCGCAAGAAATATTTGATTGATCATGTTCAGAGTAAATTTATTGTACTTGTGTAGGTTTTATCTTTAATTTGTTTACTGTAGTTTTGTAGCAAGATTCTCTATTGCAACTAAATGTTTTTTACAACGTATTATAATCTTTGGGTTAGAATGCTCTGCTTGTTTAACATTAGCTTCTTGAATTAAGACCAAAGATTAGTTTAGTGAGGGACGATGTGGAAGGATTATGTTCTCTAACATGTGATGTCTTTTGTATATTTTTTGCAGGGGTCCAACCTATGGTTACAGGGGAAAGGTGTTGCTTGCTTTTGAGGATAATGACTCTTCCAAAATTGGTGTTAGATTTGATAGGACTTTTCATTTATATCGAATTGCATTTTGGATTGTTTAGTTATTGAAATGTTGAATTCATATATCAAAAGAATATGATATGATTGTATTTGTACAGTAAGTGCCTTTATATAGTAATTTTGGGGCATAAAATTTTTAATACTACGGATAATAGTATTTCTAATTTCTATTGAATGTTAAAATAAGTGTCTCATGTGTTCATCTTAAGACACATAAGTGTCCCATAATATTAATTTCGAGACATAAAACGAATTATAAGGCTACAAATAACTGTCCCGATACTTAAGCAAAAGACACAAATAAGTGTCCCATAACATTAATTTGGGGACATAAAATGAACTTTAAGACACATATTTTTTGTCCCAATACTTAAGCAAAGGACACAAATAAGTGCCCCAATATTTCTTTTGAAGGCACAAATAAATATCCCTATAAACTTAATAATAGGATTCAAAATATTTTAAAGGGCACTTTTATGTGCCTCTAGATATCAATTTCGGGGCATAAAAAATTGTCTTGTAATCTATTGATATCGAGGCACATAAAAAGTGTCCCCAACCCTATTGGGACACGATACCTAGAGGCACATGTACTAAGTGCCCCGAAAATAAGAAGTGCCCCAATAGAGCACATATTGGGGCACTTTTTGGTGTCCGGAAAGCCATTTTTTGTTGTAGTGAATCTTGAACCAGTAGGTCGTTATCCAACTTGATCTCTTTACTGAATGGTTGTAGAGAAATCCTTGAGCAATGATTTCTTAATTCTATTTGGGATTTTCTAACAATGCAACTCCAACCTTCTTCTGTGTTTTGTACATATTTCTTGGGGACCCGTGGTCACTACTTTGGCAGAATAGTTATGCATGCATGGTGGTGCAAAATACTGTGTGTAACTAAATAATTTCTATGCAACAACTCAACACACAATATTTCGTGCAAGTAGTAAGCACTAAAAATACAACAAGAATTTTTACTTTCACAAAAACCTCATGTGTGTAACTAAATACATCAGAAAATGCAAATAGCTTCATTTATGCAGCAACATAATATTTATGTGCAAACTATTATATTCTATGCAACAACTCACAAGTTAAATGCAATTAGCCAAAAAACCAAAGCAAAGCAACAAGATACCATTACCGAGTAACACAATTCTCTCATGTGTGCAAATAACTCACAATAGTTTCACCTGTGCAACAACTCAACATTTTGGTGCAAAAAAGAATTTTAATCCACACAATAATTAAAGAAAAATCGAGCAACACAATATCTTCATCTATGCAATAATTTAATATTTCCGTGTAATTTATTATTTCATGTGCACCAACTCACAACATTCATGCAATTATCCAAAAAATCAAAGCTAAGCAACAAAATATAATAATCGAGCAATAAACTACGAAACTATGCAACTATGCAAATCGATTAAGCTTCATGATGCAAATCGATTAATTCAACCACACCAAAATTTTGGGGAAAAGCCAAAAATTATTAGGCGTGAATAAATTAATACCTAATTAAGCGTGAATAAATAACTAAAATCTTATCTATAATTAATTCAATATAATACAAATTACTTAATTAGCCTTTAAACTATTAAAAACTAAAAAAACGGAACCTAATAATTAGACTACCTAATTAGGCGTGAATTAGAAAATGAAATAATCATAATCATTAGATCTAAAATTTTAAAGGCTAAGATTAGGTTCTTAGTTCTCATTTTAAAACCTCTTCCTATATATATATATATATAAATCAGCGTAGAGACGGGGAAGGCTGAAGAAGATGGTCGTGGAGGAATAATGGATTGGGAAGAAAGAGAAGAAAAAGAAAAAAGAAAGAAGAATGGGGCGGTGCTGGGGGTTGGGAGGGGTTTAATTTTTTTTTCAATTATCTTTTCTATTAATTTTGATTTTTGATTTTTTTCATTTTAAAATCTTAAAGTTTTTTAATTCTTTTAGTTTTTTTTTTACCTAATTTTTAATTAATGTAATGTTGAAAATTTTAATTGAATGAAATGCAATATCTATACTCCATTAAGCCTTAACCTATGTGGCATATCTAAAATCTCACCATTTCAAAATTTACCATATATAATCTTCATCATTTATTAATTAATTAACTATTACATTCTATATAAAGATTCATTAATCATAATAAATATATATATATATATATATATATATAATAATATTAACATTACATATAATCTAAATTAATAAATTTTATTATTTATTTTTTCTAGATAAAAATTAGATTTACATGTCTGATAAGAAAAAAATTATAATCTATATACGATAAATTATTTTAATTGAATGTTAGTGATTAGATGTATATTTGTTATTAATTTTATATTTCTCAATAGCGTACATATTATATGTATATGTTGCAATATATTATATTGTATGAATATATATATATATATATATATATATATATATAATTATTCTTAATTTTCAATAAAATTAATTTTAAATTAAGTTTGAATTGAGACATGCACGTATATGTAATTATAAACGGGTCCGGTCATTGATTTACATGTTTGCATAATAAGGCACATATCCTATAAACTGATTACTTTAAAACAAAATCTTATTTTATGTCTATCAAAATAACTAAAATTTTATTTTTATTTTTTATAAAATAAATCCATACATTTTATTTATATAGGGAAGAAAAATGTATTTTTCATTTCTGCAAACTTTATTTGTTTTTGTTCGTCCATTACTACAATAATAATAATAATAATAATAATAATAATAATAATAATAATAATAATAATAATAATAATAATAATAATAATAAATTATGAAATTAGTAATGCATAAATGAAGAATTTAGATAAAGAACAATAGTGATGAGGAGTAATATATGTAGAGCAGAGGAATCTACTTACCAGTGGAATCACGGGGAGCAGCGAAGTAGATTTCATCAAAAGAATCGTACTCGCTGGAAGAATCATCCTCACCAGAGGAAGCGCACTCGCCAGAAGAGTCAGCAAAATCCTCGCCAGAGGAATCGGCGAAATCCTCACCAGAGGAGTCAGCGAAATCCTCGAAACAGGAATCATAAAAATCCTAGAGAAGAAGATCAGAGAAACGCTTGGAACAAGCACAGCGGACCAAACCAAAGACATTCCCAACAGAGGAGTCATTCAGACTTCAACAAAAACAGAAATCATACTCTACCTTACAAAAATATACACCGCAGATGGAGATCTGGGAATGCGGGCTCAACATCAACAAGCAACAAAAATAACACAAAGCACGAAAGAAAGCAGGAGCAACACAGCGATCTAGAAGCAAGTCAAATGGTGAAGAAATTTCATTCAGAAATGCCAAAGAGGCAAGCTATACACCAAAGGCCACAGATAAGTACCAAGTTTTTACAAATTAAAAAGTTACAAAAGTATTCGTAGAGACAGAAGGGAGATTGGGGCCATCAAGAGGGCGGAACGGAGGAGTCTGGAGCAAGAGCAGAGGAAGCTGGAGCAGAGGTAGAGGAAACCGGGGGATGGACAGCACTTGCAGAGACCTGGCTAGAAGAGGCTCCCTCTGTAAACACCTGCAGCGGGCCAGCATCCCTCACCTTAGGGAGACGGGCTTCCACGTCCAAAAGCTTCATAGCTTCTTGCACATATGATTTTTCATCTCTATACAGGGTAAAAAGCTGATCCACCGCGGAGGAAGAGGAAGCAGAATCTTCGAAGGTTGAGGCCGCCAGACCAGAAGGCTGGGGAGGCTCCATGCTATATTGGAAAAATACCCGGGTGCTGTTACCAGTTGGATCCCGCAGCCGGTTCACGAAGCCCACCAGGGAAGCAGTGAAAGCAGGCATATACATCGGAGCAGCAGGCAATGCGTCAGACCCGACCCCAAAGGCAAAGTAGGGAAGGGCCCTATCCAATACCGGATACCACCACGCAGGTTTCTTCGGGGAAGCCTCAGTGATCCCCATCAGCTTGTTCACGTCTTCATCCTTGATGTTCTCCATCAAGGCCTGCATGTTCAGAGCATCGATTTGCTCCGGGGCTGCCCCCACCATCTCCAACGCCTTTGTGGCGGACTGCTTTATCACATAGGCGAAGAGGGGCCCGAAGTCCTCTAGATACTCTGGAGTTTGCTTAAAGACCGCCAAGGTGCCCTCCAACATCATCCCCAGGAAGTGCTGGCCTTGTGGAGACAAGAAATACTCCAGACGCTGGTCCCGTACCCCCAGGACATAACCACGGTGCTGAGCCTCCACGCAAGTTTTCCTCCAGCCACGCTTGGCCTCCTTATAGTCATCCTCATACCTCGCCTTGAATTTGGCAAGGCTCTCGTGACTCTCCTTCGTCACCCTCGCCAGTTCAGAGGCCAAGGAGGCCTTCTCCACCTCTGCCTGGGCCAACTGAGCCTTTAACTCGGCAACCTCCGCCTCAGTTTTGCTGAGACGCTCCACCACGCCGGCCACGTCATCATCACGCTTGGCCACCGCCGCTTGCTCATTTTCCCTCTCTTTCTCCAATGCATCATAATCTTGGATGCACTGGATGGCCCCCCAGAGTCGGGACTCCATCTGCAAGAAGTAAAGTGAGTACTGTCAGACCAGAGAAATAATTCTTGCCAGAAGAATGGTTTTAGTTAGAGAAATGGCTTTTCGCCAGAAAAATCAAGAGGTTAGTAATTTGATCTTCAAATAAAAATACAAAATGCAGGATACCTGAAGAGCCAACTGACCAAGATGGCTGGTCAGAGTCTCTCGTTTCAATTTCTCCACCACCTCCTTGTCCTTCGGATGGACACGGGCAGATAGGGCTTCAACAAACTGCTGCCCCGATAGACGCGCAATCGGACCAGGGATAGTCACCTCTGTCTCCTCGGTAGGAGGGGCTACAACCTTGCCTTTACCCTTTTTGGCGGCTCCTGCCCCACTAGCAGACTTCTTCGCGGGCTCCATGGACTTGCCGGCCTTTTTCAGGCCCTCTTGCTTCTCTTTTTCGCCCAAGGAGATCAGGCTCCTCTTCCTTTTCTTTGTGACGTCTTGGGCCGAGTCGGAGGAGGGGACTTCATCAGTAATGTCCACAACAGGGACATCCTCTCTACCAGCACCGGATCCCCCACCGGCACCAGAACGTCTGCGCCTATGAATAAGGCCACTGACATCAACCTCCGGGTCCTCTGAGCTGAATGTGCGCAGGGCCTCCACATTCTTCCCCTTATCAGGGTGAAAGCCCTGGGAGGGGGTGACCATCTCAGAAATCGCTGTCATCGGGTGAGAGGTGTCCACCTCGGGCGTGGTTGGTTGTTCTGAAGGGCCCATACGGGAAGCAGAGCCTCCCGAGCCACGTTCCCCGCTGCGAGTGGGAGAAACAGCGGCAGCTAGATTAAGCCCACACTTGGTCCTCCAAGCCATGTCTGCAAATAAAAAATTCTACACTGTTAGAATCAGGGTAACAAAAGTTAATATATTTTCTAACACATATTTTTACCTATTGATTTCTTTGGATACAGGGGAAATAAGCCATTAGCTGCCAGAGCCGAATTGTTTTCGGCAAGGTATCTACAGGGTAGGGGCTCGACACCATTCATGGCATTGAGTCGGGCTATAACTCCTAGGTTAAACTCAGAGGGGGCGCCCGGAGAAGCTGGTTTATAGGTGGTCCGAGGGCTGTGCCATTCCAGCTCCAGAGCGCCATGATCACGCCAGGAGCCAATAAGAGTGCGCACATAACAATATTGGTTTAAAAAACCTTTGTCAAAAGAATTTAAGGAAGAAAGAAAGGTAGTAGGATATTTTTGAAGACCAACAAAACTATACAAAGGGCTGCCTTGCATGCGGAGAGATTGGGTCTGGAAAAATAATTCGGCCGTGTTTCCAACACCATGGGCGCGGCACAGAATGTGGAAGGCGTATAGTCTCCGGATGGCAGAGGGGGTAATCTGGTAAAAGGGAATGCGGTAATGGTTGGAGACATCAACCAGGAGAGCAGGGGGAGGAAGCCTTAGGCCAGCATCTATCTGGGCTTGCCAGATGGCCACGGTTTTATGATCACGAAGTTTTTCTGGGGGCGAAGAGGCTTTGGAGAAGGCTATGAACTTTAAGCCGTCGGGACGACGACACTTGCTCCTCATCTTTTCCATCGCCGCGACACTGAGGCGAGATTCGAGAACAGGCTTCGGAGGTTGGGGTGCATTTTTAGTTCTCTTTTTAGGCCTGGAGGGACTTGGAGTAGCCTGAGAATCGTATGAGGCGGAGGGGGAAGAAAGGTTTTCGAGATCCTGGGGCTGGGGAGAAGAAGATGAAGAATCTCGGGGAGAAGGAGAGGGCGACCGCGAGGGTTGGGGAACGGAAGTGGAGGCCATTGTCAGAATCTTCAAAACCTAGGGTTTCTAACACGCTCAATCAGAGCACCAACAATTATGTAACTACGCTACAACTAATTACAGATACCAGGAAAGGGAGCACGCGAGTTACCTAAGGTCGGGAGTTCTTTAAAGTCGACGGATGGGGCTGGAACGGTAGGGTCGCAAGAAAATCGCCGGAACAGTAAGAAGGAGATCACCGAAACTTAGAGAAGAAAATGAGGAAGGGCGGAAACAGAATGAAGAAGATGAAGGAATAGAAATTCAAAACTGACTATGTAACGTACGCGGGCAGCTATCGGTATACGGGATGAACGACGCGTGGCCCTAAAAAGCAATCGACGGTCGAGGATTTCTACGGGGAGGCGAAAGGACGCGAAGGCTGAAAAAGTAACCTCGGGATACGGAAAAAGCACTGTAGGAGGGGCGGGCATTTAATGCTGATGACGTCATCCACGCGGGCGAATCTTCTGACTAGTTGCACCGTTCCAGAGCGAACTAGTCAGACCAAAGGGGGGAGTAGCAAAACAGCACTCTTACAATATTAGAACTAGTCAGACCACAGGGCTTACCTTTGCTTTCTTACAATATTAGAACTCTTATGTCTTCATGATTTACAGGGATCAAGGAAAACAGCACAGCGCTGGCTTCAACAATACCTCGCTGGTTGAACACGAAGAATACCCGGTTCAACCAGACTAGAGGGGGGAGTAGTTGATGAGGAGTAATATATGTAGAGCAGAGGAATCTACTTACCAGTGGAATCACGGGGAGCAGCAAGGTAGATTTCATCAAAAGGATTGTACTCGCTGGAAGAATCATCCTCACCAGAGGAAGCGCACTCGCCAGAGGAACCATCCTCACCAGAGGAATCATACTCGCCAGAGGAACCATTCTCACCAGAGGAATCTTGCTCGCCAGAGAAGTCACTTTCGCCAGAAGAGTCTCGTCCACCAGAGAAATCACTTTCGCCAGAGGAGTCTCGCCCACCAGAGAAGTCACTTTCGCCAGAAGGAAGCAATAAAAGCGCGGTGAAATCTCCCGCGTAAAGATGAATTCCCTATAATACCCTCGACCACGCAAGGCGCATGCGTGTATGCCGATTTTACTATTTTGCCCTCCCATGTAATCTATAAATAAGCCTTGAGCTCGTGCATTGTACGTTACGTTATCTTTCATTCTCAATACAGCAATAGTTTTTCTCTTGAGCTCCTGCATTCCGACTGTTTTCTTTGTCTCTTCCGTTCAATCACACTAGTTATAGTCTACGTTTATTGCTCTTTAGTCTAGGTGTTGATTCCTTATTTCACTAAATAGAGGATATGATGTTAAAATATATTATAAATCTTTAATCATGTATCAAATTTATAATAATTTCAATCGAGTGAAGAATTCATATAAATCACCTCATTTCACATTGAGTATTTTTATAAGATTTCACCAAAATAAAACTTATACAAGAATAAGCTCTTGCTCTCCAAATTAAAAATCTACATTTAATTGGCGGAATGATTGAGACTAATACAATTTGAATTGTTTTGTCAATTTAATTTGACCAAATTTATTTAATTAAATACATGGTCTAATTAATTTATTTTGAAAAAATAAATTGTTTTGATTAAGTAAATTATTTCTTCAATTTAATTTGATTATAAAATAATATATTTTGTATAAAATTTTAAAAATAAAATTTGGATTCAACATAGATTTTTTATGAAAATTTATCAATTAAATTACTAAATAAGTTAATACAATTTGAATCTCGTGTCAACTTTCTTAAGCTACACACGAGATGATTTTCAAAACTTAGTTATGGTCTTTCAAACTTCAAACGAGATAATGTTCATGAGTCAATTTTATTCTTTCAATTTTCAAACGGAATGATGCTCGAAACTCAAGATTTGAAGATAATTAATGTTCACGAGTCCATTTTATTCTTTCAAATTTCAAACGAAATGATGCTTGAAACTCAATTATGATATTTCAAGCTCCACATAAAATAATGCACAAAAAATTGTCAAGATTTTTCAAGCTGCATACAAGATGATGTTTAGAAGTTAGTTATGATCTTATAAGCTAAAGATGATAATGATCTTTAAAGCTACACACAAGATAATTCTTGTAACTTAATTGTGGTCATTCAAAGTTCAAATGAGATGATACTGACAAGTTAAATTTATTTTTTTAAACTCCAAACGAGATGATTCTTGGAACCCAATTATAATATTTAGAACTAATAATGCATAAAAGTTTGTCAAGTTCCATACAAAATGATGTTTACAAGTTAGTTATGATGTTAGAAGCTTCAAATCATACAATTTCACAAGTCAACTTTGACTTTTAAAGCTCCAGATAGTTATGTTAAAAAAACTTGACGCGTAAAAGTTTATTTTTTTGTATTTTAAGGTCTAGACGAGATGATACTCAAAAGTCTGATGTTCAAACATTAGTTGTTGTTTTCCGAAATTTAGATTATAATATGATCCTACAAGGTTCAGACGAGATGATGCTCAGATAAAATAAAATTTTCAATATCGATACATTTTTCAAAATATTATTAAATAAAAATGTACATAAAAAGAATATTTATTATTCTAACAAAAGGTTAACATTTAATTGAGGAATATGATTCAAATTAATATAATTTCAACTATATTACCTTAAATTAAATAAACTTAAAAATAATTTATATAATAAGTTAAAATAATTTCCCGGTGAATTTCGACGGGTTGCGCACTAGTTGAAATTTAATTTTGATAAAATGTTGGATTTGAAAATTGAAAAGTTAAAATGGAAATGGGGAAATTAGAGCCGATTTTAGAGCCTTTGCATTAGAGAGTGGAGATGGGACCATCTTGTTAAAGCCTTCTTGCATTGGAGATGCTCTTGTACATAGGACGGGTGATGGGTTGGACGTCGAGTATGATCGTTGCACACCATGATTGATTACCAAAATACAAATGAATTTTTTTTAATGATACTCCCTTAAAATTTTCCATTAAACAATCATCCTTGAGTTCCATACGACAAGTAAAATAATCTTGCCAGAATTGAGAAAACAAAGTTACAATGAGGTCATCACAATTATTGTTCCAATAAGAGTAGCAACATTGTCGTATGAAACAAAAGTTTTTCAAGCACAAATGTAAGCACTAGCTAGTTTAATCCTCATCAGTCATCAATTCTTCTCCTCCATTTCTCCAAGATCAATCTATCTGCACACACATACATATATCTTCCCAATTGTTTTGCATATAGGTAGATAGATAGAATCAGTTGAAAAAAGATGCAAAAGGCTTGGGTGTATGAAGAGCATGGATCCAAGGAAGTTCTGAAGCTAAGAGACATTCCCATCCCATCTCCACAGCCTCATCAACTGCTCATCCAAGTCCATGCTGCAGCACTCAACCCTATTGATTCCAAGTTGCGCCAGAATCCATTAGGCCGCTTAGATCTTCCCGTGAGTCATTGAATCAATCCATAAAACATTGTATGAGATTCATGCTAATTTATCATGCCTAGCTGCTGGTCATGAGATTCTGTTGCAGGTTGTCCCTGGCTGTGACATGGCTGGCGTCGTGGTGGCAAAAGGAGACGGCGTGGTGAGATTCCAAGCCGGTGATGAGGTTTATGGCAACATTCAAGATTTTGGGAGAGGAGGGAAGCTGAAGCAGCTAGGAACCTTGGCTGAGTTCACTGCTGTGGAGGAGAGTTTAGTTGCTGTGAAACCAAGAAACTTGTCATTTGCAGAGGCTGCTAGCTTGCCTGTTGCTCTCCAGACAGCAGCTGAAGGCTTCAAGACTGCAGGTTTTGAGGAGGGGCAGTCGGTTTTCATAGTAGGCGGTGCAGGAGGTGTCGGGACTCTAGCCGTGCAGCTGGCTAAGCAGTGCTACAAGGCCTCTTTCGTGGCTGCAACCACCAGCACCAAGAAAGTGGAGTTTGTGAAGAGGTTGGGTGCTGATAAGGTGGTGGACTACACCAAGATAGCCTATGAACAAGTTGAGGAGAAATATGATCTTGTCTATGACACAATTGGTAAACAATATAATGTGTAGTAAATATGAATGCTGCAAGAATATGATCAACTTCTTTTTTGCAGGTGACTCGAGGAATTCCTATGTGGTGGCCAAGGAGGGAGGTTCTGTTGTGGACATAACATGGCCTCCATCCAATCCAAGAGCTCGATTTTCGAGCTTGACAGTTTCTGCTGATCTCTTGGTGAAGCTTAGGCCATATTTGGAGAGTGGGAAGCTCAAGGCAGTGGTTGATCCCATTGGCCCCTTCCATTTCAGTGATGTTATCAGTGCTTTCGGGTATATAGAAACGGGACGAGCCTGGGGAAAGGTCGTCGTCTCTCCCTTCTCCTCCATCAATGGATACTAGAGGACTGTATTCATTTTGTGAATATTCTGCCAAGAATGATTCAGATTCTGTGTCAATATACTGTATATATTGGAATTTATAGAAGACTACATGAATTTTCAATCAGATGAATCATACAAATGATCTATTATAAAAATTTAAGCAGAAGTTATGTGTTTAGATGTGATCAAGTTTCCTTGTGCTGCTCAACTGGGCAATGTGATATTCCAATTTCATTGGTTATGATCAAATCAATATTATCAAGTACTCTTTATGGGCCCTCATGAGAAAAAAATAATTTTTTTCAAAATAAAATTAAGATCAAGACCTGTGTGGTGCTTATCCAATATGACATATATGGTTTGCAATAAAATATCAAAGAAATAACATGAAACATCAAATCATTGTCTATCCTTATATTAGGACACATAAACTGCCAAATTCTCCTAAGTAATTCGAAACGTCTTCTCTCCTTGTTTTGTCTATGTGCATTTGTAATTTCTGCAGGTTCGTTATCATCAATGAACACTACCATTTTGTCTGAACTTGCTCTGATTTTTTAAAAGACTAGTCTTTTTTACATAGACTTGGGAAAAAAATCATCAACTTCTACAGAGATGGATATCATTAATGCCATCTTTTACATAACTGCAGCAGCAGCTTTGGCTGTTATATCACTAGTTTCAGCTCTGCTGCTCAGAATCTTTGTAGGAAAATCAGTCAAGAATCGAGACTACCCTCCGGTGGTTGGGACTGTTTTTGATCAGCTGTTCTACTTGAACAGGCTGTATGACTACCAAACAGAAATGGCCAAGAAGCATACAACTTGGAGGCTTCTAGCTCCGGATCAGAGCGAGGTATACACGGCTGATACACGAAACGTGGAATATATTCTCAAATCTAACTTCCACAACTTCAGCAAAGGGCAGTACAATCAAGACATCATGGGGGACTTGTTTGGTCAAGGGATCTTCGTGGTGGATGGTGATAAGTGGCGCCAGCAGAAGAAGCTCGCGAGCTTTGAGTTCTCGACCAGAGTGCTGAGGGACTACAGCTGCTCGGTGTTCAGACTGAAAGCGGCAAAACTGGTGAAGACAGTACAGGAATTCTCCAAACACAACCTAGCTTTTGATGTGCAGGTAATGCAGATATCACCAACCATCTTTGTATATGAATCTGTACAGTTTTCTTTCTTCGACAGTTTTAGCTGACTCGTTGTGGCAGGCTTTGCTGATGAGATGCACCCTCGATTCAATATTCACTGTTGGTTTTGGAGTTGATCTGAACTGCCTAGAGGAGTCAAATGCAGAAGGAAATGAGTTCATCAAGGCTTTTGATGACTCGAATGAATTGGTGTATAGGCGTTATGTTGATCCTACATGGAAGATGAAGCGATACCTAAACATGTGTGGCGAAGCAACCTTGAGGAAGAACATCGACTTCATCCATAACTTTGTGGACAGAGTGATCAGAACTAAAAGAGAAGAGATGGAGAAGGAACAGAATGATGTGAGCCCATTTTCTTTAGTGCTTCCCAATATCTTATATAGTTACATAACTGATTCACATTTTCATGATTCAAGAATGTGAAGAAGGACTTGCTTTCAAGATTTCTGGTGGAGAGCAAGAAGGATCCCGAGACGATGAACAATCAGTACCTGAGAGATATTATCCTCAACTTCATGGTTGCTGGGAAAGACACCACAGCCAACACTCTTTCTTGGTTTGTTTACATACTCTGCAAGAATCCACTTATCCAAGAAAAAATTGCACAAGAAGTGAGAAGATTCTGCTCAAGAAATGAAGCTAGTGTTAGTGAATTTGTTGAGAACATCACAGAAGAAGCACTTGAAGAAATGCATTACCTTCATGCAACCATAACAGAGACCTTGAGGCTGTACCCTGCAGTTCCAGTGGTAAAGTAACACACACAATTTGAATCTTGTAATGATAAAATCATGATATCTTAGGTTGTTGCTAAACTCTTTTAGGATGGGAGGTGTGCTGAAACGGACGACACTCTGCCTGATGGCTACAGACTGAAAAGGGGAGACGGCGTATACTACATAGCTTATGCAATGGGGCGGATGTGCTATATCTGGGGGGACGACGCAGAGGAGTTCAAACCAGAGAGATGGCTCAAGAATGGGATGTTTCAGCCTGAATCGCCCTTCAAATTTGTGGCATTCAATGTAAATATATATGTATAAGCTTGTCTATACGAAGTCGAACTAACTCTACATGCGTTTGATGCTTTGCTTGATTTTCAGGCAGGCCCTAGGACGTGCCTAGGGAAGGATTTCGCCTATCGGCAAATGAAGATTGTATCGGCAGCACTACTTGGCTTTTTCAGGTTCAGATTGAGTGATGAGACCAAAAAAGTGACGTACAGAACAATGCTCACACTTCATATCAGTGGAGGCCTCGACGTTCATGCAGAACCAAGAACAGACTTGTTGATCTGAGATGTGAGGGAAGATAAACCAAGAGAGAGACGAGTACATAAAGATGGGAGACATGTTTGATAGTGATTTCTGCAGCCTTGATTTACAAAATACAATTACGAAAAAGAATCCGCAGAAATTTACATTGCTCTTATAGTAAAATACAATATCCTGACTTGTTTATACATATTTAGTGGCAAGAGCGGCCTCAACGGAACACAAAATTCTTTACACAACAATTATATAGTGAGAGACAAAAAATACACTCTTTTGTACACAATAATATCGGTAAAAAGGGCAAAGATATACATCATGAAGAAATCCATATGAGGCCTTTCATGCAACAAAACTTGCCAACTTGGTGGTATTACAAGTACAACTATTTAAGAAACATCGAACGACTTCACCACGTGGTATAGAGGTCCCTTTCATGTCTCGATGGGGAGCACCAGCCACCCATTGATGGCATATCAAGTCTTCCCAAAGGTAATATCGATCAGCTTAGACATTTTACTTCATAAAGGGAGATAATCCGTCACCTTCCCAACCCAGTTTGAGCATATGATCGACAACTTTCAAACTCAACTGCAAGGAAAAGGCGAGTTATATTTCCTTACAAATGAGCCTCAAGTAATATTCCCAAGCTGTGAATGCAATTGGAGAAATCATTTATGATATTTTTACACAAATAAGAAAAAGCTAGTGATACAAAGCATCATTTCCTTGTGGAAATGCCGAATACAGCAAAGCTGGGATGTTCTATAGTAGAATGGTATTCCAGAGTTCTCAAAGCACGTATTTCGTAACACATAAAAAGAAAGAGAAAAAAAAGCAAGAGAGTGATAACAAGTGCAACTTACAGAAGGATCTGTGAATATTATCAACTGTTTATCTACTGTAGAAACCAACAGATTTGTATTATCCTGGTTCAGAGCAATACAGATAATATCTTGTCCTTCTGCAAGTTCTAGCTTATGAAAGATCTGCAGGAAAAAGATCCCTAAGCATTAATAATAGATAACAATATGGTTATTATGGGCACAGATGTGACATATGGGGAATAAATTAAGTGCTTCAGAGTTCAGACATTTATAATTCCCAACAGGTGCAAATGGCACCAGATTTAATCATACCTTCAAAGTGTAGAGATCAAAGAAGCAGATAGAAGGTAGCTCCCGTCTATTTCCTTCATTTGATTCATGATCTGCATTTAGCCGCGGACTGTACTCAGAGCCTCCATCATTTTCCAGAGAAGGGTTTAGTCCAACCAAAGCACTACGACCATCAATAGAGACCTCTATGCAAGTAACTATTGATGAAACTGGAAGTTGTTTCGTAGCAACCAGAACTCCATTAAGAGTGTAAGTGCTGATATTACACAGATTCTTGTTCCAGGTTATTATGATTCCATCAGATGATAGGCACACAGAATGAGCATCTATGCCAGGAAGCCTTCTAAGCAGCCGACCTTGCCTTATAGAATGAATCAAGATATCAGAAGAATTGGAGCAGGAAGCAACAATCCCAAGATCTGAACTGACGGAGCAGCATGCTATTTCCCCTAGATGACCTCGAAGGACATGTATGGGACCCTCTATCCGGTGTCTCGTAGACTTGTCTGCCAAGTTAGATCTCCTTGCACTGCTTGGGGATCTAGGTGTGCTAGGATTACCTGAAAGCTCTGGCAAGCTGCCAGAGTGTGAAATTGTTGACCGATGTATTCTCCATAGTAGAACTGTTGCATCCCGAGATCCGGACACAAGATAGTTGCTATCATGAGACATAGCCAAGCACGTTACTGGGGCATAATGTCCTCTAGCCATTTCCAATGTTCTTGCTCCATCAGCTGAAACCAGCCTTATGCTGTTATCCACATGCCCACCTAAAACAGAATCTTAAGCCTTTAATACAAGTTTATGGAAAAGCCACTATCATATCAAAGTAAATGCCTAATGAGCTAGAAGCTAAAGTAATGCTGGGAACTTAAGAAGTATCAAGGAGATAGTATATGTCATAAATTACAATTCTGTGGGAAGATAGAACCATAATAAGAACTGAACCCCAATGAGTTGATTTAACTTTTTGGTTGGTAACCAATGTAAAGAAATTTATGACCAAATTATATTCGAAGAGACAGCCAGCTGGAACTTTCTAAAGTCACATATACTAGGAAGGGACGCATGGAAACCAGATTACTCTCAGAACACATGCTTACCAGTGATAATTTCTCTGTCACAAGTAATCGAAACTATCCTTGTGCTTTGGATTCCAGAACTTGGAAATGCTAGTGCTTGAGGAAAATTCCACTCTTCCGACTCAGATGGAGTTGGGGTTTTGAACATTCGCATAAAAGTTCCACCAGCAGCACCTGTACCAGGCTTTCCATGCTGAAGAAGGAAAGGTGTCCCCTGGCCATCAGGTGTGTTTGGTTGCCACTTATGTTGTGCTATATGTGCCGCTGGAGCATTGGTGTCAACAATTATAAGAGAGTCGGAAGATGCATGAATGGCGGCAGCAGGCAGATTGCAGCGTTCAGGAAAGGGAACCATGTAAGGCTTAAGCTCTGAGGGATTCCTGAAAATGGTCTATTCACGAGAAATACAATCAGATACACAGGACTTGCATCTTCCAGCGCAAACTCAGATAAATCTGGTTAAGCACACCAGCTAAGAAACAGATAAAGCTAGGTAGTATACGTTGTTGACAAAAATATTAACTGAAAGAGTATAAGCGATTCCCAGATAAAAACCCATTAATTTGGAGAGCAAGCAGCTAAGTGATTCTAAACCCAGGCACAAAAAATCGCTGATATCAGGAAATGTAGCCGAAAATTAAAAAGATTGTACATTCTTTGAGTTCAACAAGTAGCTTGTAATTCGGTTAGATTGTCAAGTTCAAAAATCAGTTTTATTCGTTCAGTTCAAATGCCTATAAAAACCAACTGAACAAATCAAATGCTAACCCCTATCTGTAAGCTACTGTTTTTTGAGATTCTATCGAGTATTAAGGTAGAATTGAATATGTGAAGCCTAGCCAAACTCAACTTCGGTCAAATCATTCCTGAATCTGATTTTATCACTATGGGTGATAGCTCTAATAAATTTAATTTAATGATATATTTGATGGCATATAATTTCCCATCCCCAAATCACATGGACTGTCGATACCTCTAATATTTCAACTCTAACTCCATGCAATTTCTCACGCTCTCACCCCCAAAGATTGGGAGATGAGACTCAAATGGCTATTACCCACATCTTCTATAACACGATTCAACTTTTTAACTGTGTCATGTCTGAAACAATTGCTATGGTCGTGCTTGTTTGTCTACAAGGGGAACAGTTAAGTATAACTACACATGGAAGGGAAACAGCACATAGAATTTGGGCATGGCATTAGAGAGTACCTGCATCTGAAGGACATCTGCCAGCTGCATCCTTTTCATGTGAGGCACTGTCAGAAGTTGTGAAGGGGTTTGGCCAAAGTAAGCAATCTGATCTTGGGTAGCACGCTGTTGTACCTTTAATATATATTTGAACATTTAAATAATTGCAGATTGGAGTGTGCGAATATTCTTCAGAAAAAGGATTGGGAATTGAACTAGAAAGCTAACTTACTGGGTCCGATATCTTATCAATGTCTACAGTTCCTTCATATGTAATATAAAAGAAAACATTATTTGCCTGTATAGCTTCTTTTCCACGTTGCTTGCACCTGAATATGTATAAGTTATAAGTTATTAACATATTATCATCAATAAACATGTGTGTGCATGTGAGGGATAGAAGGGAGAGAACAGGTTCAAGAGTTAAAAAAGAAAAGGAAAAATACCCAAATTTGAAAAGTGGGCTACAAGAGTAAAAAAGCGAAAAGTACCCAAATATGAGATCAATCCATTCATGCAAATGTTCTGAGACATGCTCACTCTCAAGTGCCATTCGATGTTTATGGACAAAGTCAACTGGATTTTCGGCCCAAGGGGGAAGCCGAACTGGGCCTATAATGTGAACAGATGGTATGAAAATAACAGAAAGCTATGCGGGAAATATTTGTCTTACTAAATTGTAATGGAAGCAAGCAACTGAGATGCATACCAAGCTTTTCGCCAAGTTGTGTTGTACCAAAGTCAATTGAGTTTTCATTGGTTAGAACCTCTGGAAGATAAAATAGCTCCGGAACCTAACATTCAGCATCGAAAAGGAAAAAATTAATAACTAATAAGGATATGAAAGAATAGAAGGAAACTACTCTTAAACCCAGGTCAAAAGGAAAAAATGCAACAAAAAGCATAATAAGCCACGAGAGAATTGATATATTTACCAATTCCTTTACGTCACTCATGTCCTCAAGAACTCCATTCCAAGTTGCAGCAATGTCTGAGAACATTCTGTCAGCATGATCAAACTTGCCGCCTTGAAGTTGAATAGAAAGGGTTGTAAAAGGTTCTATTCTAGTGAGGTAATACAATACCTGCCACATAAGATGGAATGAAAGCCTGGTATAGTTTAAAACTTGACGGAGAGTGATTTTGACACTAAGGGGTCATTTACTTTGCAAGATTGATAAGATACATGATTGAGTATTTATATCCTCAAGATTAGGATTTCTTCAATCCCACCCATCCAATGAGATATGAATCAAGCAAAATTAGCTCAAATGATAGAAATTATCAAGGGCCTTCATATATCCCTAAGTTTCAATCCATCTTAGTAAACAAGGGATTAGCCTTACTATTTTTGATCTCTCTAGGTTAATCCTCAAAAGTAAACACCCCCCTTAAAAGGATAGGAAAGAAAGAAATACTCCCACAGGAAAACAACTTCACTAGCTTATTCTAATAGAAGGTTCAAGAAAGTCAACTAGGAATCAATCATAATGCATATAGTGTAGCAATGAGTCTGCATGTTGCCTGATTTGATGCTCTTGGCTCTCAGTTAACTTGTGAATCAAATACGTGAAATTAAATTATTTTCATTCATATTGACCTTAATCTCATTCGACACACTACTGATGAGTGACCAGAATGGAAAATTTGATGTGATAATGACATCCAGTCTCCAACTAACCTACAACTCTGGATAAATTTTGACAAATTTTATGCCAGATCTCACAAAGAAATTGTGATAGATCAAATCTAGAGATGGTTCTTGCAATCATTACTAAGTACTCTCCATAAACGAAAATTGCTCAAATGCTATCTAACTAGTTTGCAGCTATGTGATCATGATGCTTGTAAGAATTTATAAATCTCAGTAAGCTTGAAGAATGGAAGTATTTGTATAATGTAAAGGATGAATAATAAGAGGACCCACTGTTCCAGCTGTTGAATAATGTGAGCCATAATGGAATCTGGGAATGACTGGATCCTCAAAGCTGGAGTATCTCTCTTGGAATTTATGTAATCTCTCAGAATTCAGGGCACCAATTGGCTGCAATACAAATTTTATGTAAAATTGAAGCACGATATAATTTAAAATTCCAATTATAAAAGAAAAAAAAAAAGATGTAAACCACCTTTGAGAGGTCTCTGAAAGAAGAAGGATTTGAAAGATCTAAGTTCTGTGAGCTGTAATCAGAAAGAATCCACGGGAATACAGGATACTGCACATAAAAATGCAGATAAGCATTAAAATATCATCTTTTCAATCATGAGATGAGTATGGAATATCAGTAAAATCTAACCTGTGTAATATCATTATAGCTGCGCCCAGCCAATGTATTAAGCTGCATCAAGTATTCAAAATTGCTGATCTGGACAAATTTATTAATGGCCTTAATATCAGAAACTTATCAGTTCAATTTAAATAAATGAATATTTGCACTTCAGGTTAATTTTCAAAAGTACCTCCCACCTAGCCCAGCGCTCCATCAGTTGAGTTCTCCTTAGAAGCTGTTCAGGTCTCTTCAATATAGGAAATAATAACATTTTTTAGAAGACTGCATAATAAGATCAATTTGAAATCTCAAAACAGCACGATCCAAGTATGCAGTTCACTTAGATTTACGAGTGGAATCGGTTTCTTTGCATGGAATATTACGCCTTAATCTCATTGGCAAACACAGATTTGTTTGCTTAGTTAATATAATACCACAAAATCAATACCTGAGTAGCTAGGTAGATATTGTTCAAATGAGGAGGACGGGCTTGGACAATAGCCCGATACGCATTTCTGCGTCCCTCAGTGCTCTGCAGGAAAAGGAGAGGTGGGGGTTATTAGTTACCCGAAAAAGATAAAATGTCAATCTTGTGGAATTATAGATTGTTTGGAGAAGCATACCCCAAAATCAAAAAAGTAATTTGACCTGTCAACCATGAACAGCTCAAGTGCACTTCTTCTCAACAGATATCTGCAAGAGAAATGAGTCGATAATTCACATTCCAAAAGAGACACCATAACATTCTAAGTAGTACTGAAACAAGATCAGAGACTCATGAATACAGAAGAAGAAATAATAGCTACCAGTAGGACAAATATGTTATATGGGAAATAACATATTCAAGAACATAATGCCTAGTAGACTCACACTTAATTAGGGATACAAAACCTTCAAGAGAAATCTAAATTAAAATGTTCCTTTACTTATAATAAAAATGAATAGATAATGTCCCTCCGGGAACACCCAAGCAGTAAACTTTCATTGCATACAAGAGAGAGGTCTTGGGTTCAGTCAGTAATCCATGAAACTTTGAGCAAGTAATCTTATAAGCATAGATAAGAGAAGATGTTTCTAGGAACTGAGTAACATTTTAAGCTCACGAGTAAGTCCATGAGGATAACTTAAATCCTTGAACAATGAAGTAGAGAATCATTTTCTTCAGCATTTACAGGAATCGGTCTCCCAGGGTAAATGAAACCCAATAAATGAAAAGGAAGCAAACGATATAATGAGAAGTTTAAGAGAATGAATAAATCATATTATAAGAAAAAGCTAAGAATAAAACAATACAAAGAAGTGAACAAAACAATATCATTTAGAGGCAGAAGAAAATAAGCAGTTGGAGCACCGTTACATGTAATATGACAAACATAAAAATAGATATGGTCAACTGAATGAACCAGTGTTTATTTAAACCTTCTGCTGTATACTTGGTGAAGTGACGATATCAACCAGCTTCGATCCTTTTCTTGAACTTCATTATAACCTTTGCTGTCCGCATCTGTCATAGCACTACTGTCCATGCGATCAATAATAAAATTGATTCTCCTGGTCGTTATCTGACAAAAGACATCATTTAACACATTTGAGAATATAATACTCCCTCCGTCCCACTTCAATTGGCACATTTGCCTTTTTTCTTTGTCCCACTACAATTGGCACTTTCACTTTTTCTACACACATAAAAGAAGTGGACCCTACCTACTTTACACTCTTTATCCTTTATTCTTAATCTCCGTGCCCACTTCAAAAGTGCCAATTGAAGTGGGACGGAGGGAGTATTAACAAGTGGTAATGCAGGTAAGTTCAACTTCAGCATGAGCATCATATTGTATTGAATGGAGCTTCAGTAAAGTGAATAGTAAGAGAATGGATAAGCCTATTAAATATAGTTTCGCCACCTAATGCAGCCAACAGCAAACCATAATTAGTCCCTCATCTTTTTTTTGGGTCCCGAAACCACACTGTTACTTCTTTACACCTACTAAACGAAGGCAGATAGGCAAAACACGAGTAAATATGAATCACCAGCACTTGTTTTTGCTGTCCCCTAGTATCATTTAATGGTTCCAATATTATCAGATGTTGAAATTTCCCATAGCAGCATCAGCAGAAAAGAACATCAGTTCGAGTCTTTTGGAAGCAGAAGTAAGACCACATTTTTGTATCAGGAAAATACAGGGTAACAATAAAGTATATCTTGATTAATGTATGCAGAACTTACTTGAAAAGTGCCTTTTAGGACCTTTAATGGACGAACCATTGATGATGGAAGCTCAAGAACAATCCTTTCATTATGCTCAAATGGGACATAGCCAGGGGCAACCAATGCTGGAACAGGTTCTGAGTCTAGGCTATCAGTAACTGGTACTTCCAAAGACTCCCCTGACTTCAGTGAATGCTCACCGCCTCCAGATGATATTCTCTGAATATCAGCAGGCAGTTCACCACTTGCTCTAGCATCCAAATAGGCCATGTCCTGCTCATCCTCCTCATTTCCCAAATCAGATGAAATGGCTTCTACGGCCAGGATAGAAGCATTAGATGGACTTGCAGCTTCAGGTTTTTCCTGTTTCTGCTCCATATGGTCTTCATAATTTGCAGCAGCACCATGGTGATCTGAGCCTTGATAGTTCCTCCGCAAAATTCTTCTCATTCTCGAAGAAGTTTCCATGAAATCTAGCTTCCAGAAAACCTAACACCATCAAAGTTCACACTAACAGATTATTGACTAACAAATCTTCTAATAAATCAGACAAGTCCATTTCGTATACATACATGCTTAGGTTTGCATAAATCGTCACTAAATGGACCAAAGAGACATTTCATCTCTATCAAGCAGTGGATAAGCTTGCGCCATTCACGTATTCCAATAAATAACCGGTGCTGAGATATTATATCAGCTTGTGACCTTCTGTCAACCTAAAATCACACAGAAAGTTCAGGTAACTGTGGGTTGTAATATCGGAGATGGTTGGAACTTTCAAAACAAGAATGCAATACCTCAGATCGCTGCATGTTTCTAGCCAAAGCTAAACTTCCAACGAGAACAGCAATATACTTGTAGGAAAGAGCATTCAAGTCCTTCCCATATACAGATTTTGAATCCACTGATTGTAAGCATTCCATCCAGGCAGTTCCCATGGCTTCAGAAACATTCCATCTTTTCACTCGTTCAGAATCACTTTTACTCCGACGCTGCGCAGATGTAGCCATTGCCACAGCACTGAGACCTCGTCCTGATCCAATTTTTGAATTACGCTGGAGGTCTCTGGCAGCAGCCAACGCAGCTGCTTTTGCAGCAGCTTTGTCCTTTGGAATAGGCTGAGATTTGCTAAGTGTCTCCAGCGGTTTCTGGAAACTTGAAAAAGTATGAAGCTTATTCGTTTTCCGCTCAAGCAATGATGAGTCACGCCGAAGATGTGAGGCAGTTGGAGGAGCAGTGGTTTCTCCACCAGCAGCACCGGCAGCAATCATTGATAATGCCATAGCAGCGGGGGGTGAGGCAAAAGAAGCAGCCCAACTAGGAGATAGCATAGCAAGAGCAGCCTAAAGGTATCAGTAAACAAATCTCAGTTAATCTATGGTCTGAGGAATGCAGTATCAGCTAGGAGGAAAGCGAATAATATAATCAAAGGGGTGACAGAAATCCGCTCTATCATGCCGAGCTACTTTTTTCTTTTTGGACGATATATAAATTGATCCAAGAATTATATGGAGGAAACCTGTGTTACAGGTCCCACTGAAGAAAGATGAGCTAAAATATATTTTTTTAAAAACCTGTTAAAGATGTAGGCAAAGTGAATCTATGGTTACAAACGATGATGTATCAAAGTAATTCTTGCAGCTTCATGTTAAGGATGGTTGCACATAGTTGAAGTATGCTTTCTCCACAGTTGGCCCAAGTTGAGCTTGGACAGATGTTTACGTGTGACTAGTTTAACATATGTGCAATGATGATTCACTATATACCATACTATGAGAGCCATCAAAAGCTGGGCCCTAGTTTGTGTGACTGAAAGAAACAATTCCAAACTTCAGGCAAGCTGTCATCTTTCAAAATAGGATTGGATAACCACCTCAATAGGTAGAGCATCTGCTGCCAGAGCACGATCATCAAGAACAAGGGGATTAGCACCATCTGCAGTAGCAAGTTCATGAATTCCTGCCAAAAGAGGCCGCCACCTTCTTAATACAGCAACAAAAGGAGGTAGGATGCCCTCCAGATATTGTTTACGTAGAGGACTTCGGTCCTTTCCAATTGCATGCCACACCTGCAACATAAAAAAAAATATTTAGCTAACAGCATATTACTTAGAATTGTATTTTAATCGTGCTAATTATGGACATATACAATGCAGCAGCAGAATAGAACAACTTTTACAGAAGGCATACAATACTGACCTCTGAATATAGGACACAAGATGTAACCAGCACTCGCTGCCTCTTCATCTCAGATATTGGCATGTTCAAGATTGGAGACAACACGCTGCACAGAATTAACAGTCAGCTAGTCTCATTTTGTAAGTATACACTGGAAAACATCATGTACTACCCAGGTGAGACAAACGCTAACATGCATGTGGCATTTCACAGCAACCAAAGAAGCCTAGCATTTCCTTATTAGTCACTCTTGACACCCTTTGAATCAGGAAACATAGGACTTTCATAGTTAAGGATATGTAAAGCTGCTATTCATTAAACAAACTCTCTTGTTCAAGCCCAGACCATAGGTCAATTGGCAGACTATGTAAAGGATATGTAAAGCTGCTATTCAATAAACAAACTCTCTTGTTCAAGCCACTGGGAGACCATAGGTCAACTGGCAGACTATGTACCACCATTAGATTTAGTGTTATCAAGTTGAGGTGTTTGTGTGACAACATGAACATGACACACCTTTAACTATCAGCTGACAATTAGTATACAATTACAAAGAGAAACTTAACAATAACAGAAGATTTTTGCATTTGAACTAATTATAAGCCACCACCAGGGATAAACTCCCTGCGAATAAAAATTCAAGTAGATTACATAGATGGTACCTCCAAAGCAAAGCTGATCGTGGTTTCCTACTTGGCATTCTAGTGTTTGTCTCAAACGACACGGTGCTGGTAGTTTTTCGATGGAAACCCTCCATTGACCTGTCTTCAGTACTGACATGCCTCATTAGCATGTGATCTTCACCATCATCATCTTCCCTTAATGAAGCAAGCACCATCCGAAGCATACAAAAGAAGGGTTGGTCACTATCCAATAAATGGTAAAGAGCTGCCATGCCTCCCATTCCAGTACCAGATCCTCCACCAATACCCAGACCACCACCAAGTCCAGACTCATCTAACAGCAAAGCTTGAAGCATTGCAACTGACTTCTTTATTAGTGGAAGTTCAATCCAGTTTCCATTAGCATCCTTCTCTAACGCCGATTTCCAGGACTCCCAACCACTGCCACCTCCACCAAATTCAGATGTTGCCGGAGGAAGTCCAACACCATACCACAACCGACTTCTGTATTTCCATCCTTCTGCCAAATCTAGGACACAGCTCCCATATGACACAAAAGCAGAGGAAACTGAATTATAAGGTTCTGCTGCCACTGCAGCCGTCAATCGTTCCATTACAGCTGGTGAAATTTGCCCATTACCATCCGCCATCGGAGCAAGAACCTACCAAGATCAAGTAGATTTAGTTTTTACTAGCTGTGACAATCAAATGCAGGAAATATGAAAGAGAGACTTTTGATCATGTGCAATGCTACACTCATTCAGGACCAAAGCTCCAACTATGTCTTTGAACGCACAAAGAAGAAAGTAGTTTTTGAGAACGACTAGCAGGCTTTTTGCAATGACACATAAGATATGACATTATGCTGTAAGAATGAGCCTTCTCAAATTTGACATACAGCACTTGACAAGAAAATGGTGTTTGACATCATACTAAGTAAAACTAAGTAAAAACAAGAAGCTAAAAAGGTTAAAACACATGCAAGTATCATAATAATAATGCAAGTTAAAAATGCTAATGTCGTCATATAATCTAGTACATATATACATTGAGAGAGGGTCGTCCAGAATCAGTAGTTGATGAATTTTGAGATGCCGTCGGATCTGAAGTTTCTCCACGTGTTGCAGTTGACGAGCGACCACCCAGATTAAATACACTTGAAAGTGGAGTTGCAGAAGTAGATGAAGCACTGTACAGTTTGCTTTGCAACCGTAAATGGTCCTCGACAAGCATCAAGATCACAATTGCATTCTCAACCAAAGCAACAGAAAGCTGAGCAGCATTCTCTGCTTCAATCTTTGCAGCCTTAGGTGTCAATCCTCCTGCTGCCACACCAGCAGCCGCTGCAGCAATAACTTGAGTCTGAAGCACAGAAAAGCTAAAATGCTGACATTGTTGTAGCATTGCAAGAATAGAGTAATCCTTAGAACATTATCAACATGTCAAGGTTTAGGATACAAGACCAATTTAACTTCATATTATGACAGGTAGGTAAAATATGGTAACTTTTTTGAGAAGACCTGAAAATGTTACCCTAGGAAGTAACTGAAAAAAGGATACACTTAAATAATGATAACAGCTTTGGACATTTATCAGTACTTGTTGAAACAATGTTTAAAAGTTGCATAAGATACAGAGGCCGAAGTTTTTACCAGCACAAGGCAGGAGGATAATACAGGCAACAAAAAGCAAAATATTGTTATAAAAGCAGCATATAGCATAGAAAGAAGGTTTTTGCAAATAAGTCGGCTAATAAAGAAAACTAACAACGAAACCTTATATGGCCAACCAGAAATGGAAATTTTTGTATCAAAGATAGAACATTACCTGATTCTGTAATTCTCTAGCAGCAAAGTCCAACAAGCTACCTAGAAGCCTTCTTTTGAAGATGGGCAATGATTCTTCCCGTCTGTGAAGCACAGTATCAGCCTCTTGAAGTCTAGAACAGTTCGTAAATTTTTAAATTTTTCTATAGCAGACCACTAGGTCCCATAATTGCCTGTATTGGCACAGGTTTGGTTTTAGATAGCTAACTGAACCTCAGACCATAATTCGGAGAGCACAACTGACAAGTTTTAACCTTATTGTACATAAGGGAATAAAACCAAACAATACAGTACTAAGATTTAGAAAAATCCATGGTGAACTCTCTACATTATAAAATCAAAATGCTACAAAATGTAATTTGCATAGGCAATACCTGATCCTTAGATCTCCAGTGCTAGAACCACCCACCATACACAGCCATTCTGCACAATGAATTGTAGCTTCAATATCCTGTCACAGTAATGACCAGATAAACCAATGAAACTCAGGAATTGACAAAGCCGAGGAAAAACAATGAGATTAGCTTAAACAAGAACAAAAAGAAGGATAAAATGTTATGGAATTGAAAGGCATAGACTTTATCTTGGCACCAAATCATTTGAAATAGTACACATGCTGCTCATGCACTAGGTGGCAAGGAACTAAATAAAGGTTGACACAGTAAAGAGCCAAAGCCATAGAATATACGATATCATCTTCAAGGCACTCCCCCCACCCCTCCCAAAAAGAAAAGAAAAATAAGGCAAAAGGAAAGCAAAATGAAGTGCATTGTGTTTAATGAGAAAAAATGCAACTTTGCAGTATTACAGTTATCTTGATAAGGATCATGGAAAATCATGACCATGATCTTATCATCAATCATAGTTTTCCTCGATATACTGAAAATATTAAGATCATCTGTCAAGTGCTCCATGAGTAGATTGTCGTGTTTCCAGACATTATTCACATTGTGCCTAATGCCTAATTGCCTATCAGTCAAGTTATTGCCTTCCATTCATAATTTAGATGGTCCTATACTTGGTGTTCTATTACTTATAATCTTTCAAACACCTCACTTGCTTGGCAGAATGTACAAGGATGTAATGGAAGACAACAAAAAGGAACATTAACCTTCCATCCATCCTTCTGGCGCATTGAATGTTCTAATAATATTATCAAGAAATTATGTATGAAGTCTTCTACATCCCTCAAGCTGGAAAGATTTCCGTTTTTACTTCCACCTTTCTGCATGTAAATCATAAATGAGAAATGGCACCACAGAAAGGTTCCATACAAATATCGATGTCAGCCATTATATGGGTAAGTGATGTGACCTCATGATTTGATATGAGAATCTCCAAGATCCACTCTGGCCATTCTTCCATGCTTGTTAGGCTGCTTCTATTTTCTGGATGACCGCAAGCCAAAATCAGAAGATCCTGATATGAAACACGAAGTGTGAGATTTCAAAGGGAAAAGGCACCAGTAGCACTATATTTAGCACTTCTCCAAAAAAGGCACTTTTTTTTAGCAATCATTTGAAATATAGTTTTAAGATGAGCATTATGGTAGAGTAGTAACTTCGGATAAAAACTTTTGACATGATGGTTTTATGAAATCAATACAAAGTTCCATTACATAATCAGACAGAAGAGAGGAGGAGAACAATGGAGAGACTTTCCAAAAAAAACTAATACTGGAGAGATATAACACCAAAATTTGAGGCATGCCATGTCAAATAAGAAACCCGTATGAAGGCCAGTGAGTTAGAAGAAAACAAGGGAATAACAAATATATGCCCAGAATAAGCCTGCAATTTATTGATATCCAGCATTAGCATTCATCAATTGGGAGACTCTGCCAAATACTGCTTTTAGACCAAAATATATACTTCTAATATCGAACATTCATCAATTGGGGGACTACCGAATAATCCTTTCAGACCAAAATATATACTTCTACTATTGAAGTTATCTTAGAAGTGGAGTCAAGTTTTCTTTACTAATCAAATTTATCCTCCAAAAACTCTCTGCAACACTACCTCTCCAAAAACTCCTAAAATAGCACAGAGAAAAACGAATAAGTGATGAACAGAAGGAAGTGGCAGCTTAAAGAGATTGAAACAGAAACAGGCTGATTTAATCTAAAATCAGATTATCCGATCCTGGCATAGTAGAATATCACAACTTAGCACCTGAAGTGCTCGACTTTGCAATGCTGTCGATGCATATGGAAGAGAACGAAGAAGAACCAACAAGATCTGCAAGTGCTCAAAGCGGTGACCTGGATCATGGAAGTTAAGGCCATCCTCTGTTGAAGACACATTTATCTGGAAAGCATAGATCACACCAAACCCTCAAAGTTAAACAGAGTACAAACTCTTCTCAAAAAACAGGCCAAAATACAATTCAAATTTAGCATCCCTATGCATTTAGTGGGGCATCAATAATTTATTATTCAAGCATAATATTGCCAACCATACATACTGGGCTTTCTGATCCAAGCAATACAAAGGAGCTCATGATATATTTGAAGCGAAAAACTTGTAATGAGGATAAATATGTTAGGTGGATATACATATTTGACCATACTCAGTTGCAACAGGCATGAGAATTTGTTCATTGCAATAGGCGTGAGAATGCATATCATTTCCATTTCACCTCTAAAACACGTACACTATTCGGCCAGAATTTGCACCAGCCATTCCTGACATAGTTAGTCATCCTAGCACTGTGTTACTCACCAAAGATGGATTTTTCTCACATAGGCCCGCTAAAAGGACTTATGGAAAAATAACAGAGTTTCTTAAGGCCTATTACAAAACAAATGGCACTGCAACATCAAGCAGAAGTTTCTTGAAAAAGAAAGAGGAAGCAAAAAGATGAAGACATACTGAGGCAGCCAATAAAGCCTTGTACGCGTTGCAAGTCAAAAGCCGGTTAGGTGCAGCTTGGAAAGCCTTTTGTAAACCAAAAAGAAGAAGAGAAACCTTGTCGTCAAACATGGTACCTCCTGCCTCAAGCAAACCAAGAAGGTTGCTTGTCACATCCAAAGGAGCAGGTGAATCGAATTTCAAATGTCCAGATATTACCAAAGCACCCAAGAGATTAATAATCCGTACGATTATACCGTCACTTTTGTCAGCATTATACACATTATTCCTTGCATTTTCAGCACTTATTAAGTAACTTATACCACCCAAGTTTCTAGGTAATGGATTTCCAGAGATGGACGATACCCTCTCAGTGTTAGATACTGTAGGACCATCAAAATTCTCGAGTTCAGAAGCATTCTCCTGTAAACTCAAATCTTTTCTCTCCAAAGATTTCTCATCACCTTGATTATTATCTTCATCTGTTTTGGCTGATGATAAACCCTTATCATGTTCTGCCAACAATTGTGAGACATCACGGTCTCCAGATTTCGTTTCACGCTGCAACAGAACAAGAAGGGTCTCCATGCCACCACATGATATAAATGCCTCAGCAAAGCTTTGAGCCCGGGATGTGTTTGGTTGAACCACAAGCCGGTAGATCAAATGCAGCACCCTAGCAACCTGGAAGGAGAGAGAAGCCATAGATTCCAGAAGATTCGTCAGACATGCTTAGAGAATTTCACAATGAGATGGATAAGAAGATTACTAGGTATCAAATAACCAGGAATGAGGACAGAATATTTGATTATACAAACAGATACCAAATACCGAATTGTTGGGAGTAAAGTGAAGGCAAAAATTTATACACATTCCAGAAAGGCAGTTTGAGTTGAAACATGTTATTTTTGTCATGTAGTTTCTATATGAGAGGCGTACAAATGACGAAATAGTCATATATATCATGCATGACCAAATAAATTGAGTCACTAGTTCAAGAAATGAACATAAATAGCCTTTCAGCTTGGCATTCGGCTAAGCTTATTAGCAGCTTTTCGAATCGGAAATCCCTAAAGTAAAATTACTAAGAAACCTATACATCTTATTTTCGGCTAAGTTTATTATACGTCTTATTTTAAAATTTATAAAATCTCATTTTCCAAAACTAGTCCAAGCATAATTTCATTTCCACATACAATCTCATAATCCCAGCTGAGAAAAGTTAAAACCAGACATGAAGATTGAAATGCAATTAAACAAGCCCATAGATTTCAGTGATCTGAGAGGACAGATGAGGTCATCACAACTAAGCTGCGATCCACGTGTGTTTATAAAAACTTTACATTCTGATATGCAATTGTTCAGATGCATGACTTATTTATTACCCATGACTACATGTAAAATAGGAACTTTACTAAGAGAAAATGACAGAAGGTTTCAACTACCGATCTATTTTAGACAAGAAACATAGGAAAGCATAATTGGGCATGCACCTGATTTGATTGGGGACAGTCAACCATGAAACCCAACAAACAGCGGATGTCGTCTGCAGCCAAGGACGGTGGAGCCGCCAATACTAATAGCTCAATAACCACTAAAAGTTCATCTACTAATGCATTCACTTCGCCAACAAGACGAGCATCCTCACTCATATAAAATGTATTAACAGAGTCAGTTTCACGGACAGTCCAATAGCATCGTCTGCAACCATCTAGGAGCATCTGGATAGCATTAGCATCTCGCATCACCGCTGACTCAGTGAAAACCATGTCTGCAAGTGATGATAAAAGCTTTTTTTGCAGTCCATAGCTGCATAATCTCCAAATTTTCAGATCAAGAAGCAGCGTACTAAAGAGCTGCACTTTAAGCGCATGATTGAACTTCTGGGACTGGCATAAGGAGACAATAGCAGCAACGAGTTCCTCGTGACCATCACGCTTTGCACATTTAAGTGAAGATAAAGTTTGGAGGAGATAATTCAAAATTCGCGATAGTATTTCAGGGCCTCTTCTTCGACAAAACTCTTCATTGTTTCCAGGGTGCCTAATAGCCAAAGATATGATTCTGAATACAGGAGCTGCAAGGGCAGTTGTGGCTAAGGACAAAGAAAGGTCACTTTTCCGTGGCTGAAGGCTATGCTCATGCACACTGCCAACTACCAAAGGCAGCAAGAAGATGGGGCCTCCATGAGCTAAGGCCCATAAAGCTTCTGTTGGCCGCATTCTTGTAGCAACATGCACTTGACCAAGAACCTCTGCCGGCCTCCGGAGGGTACCTTCATGCAAAATATCATTATTTACCAAGTAGGAGTAGCTTGTCAAGTAGTTCAAACCATGCATGAAAGAGAAGCAAGAACACAATGTCGAAAAATTGGATTCGTTAAGTTGATTTTGCGTGTAAATATGTAAATCTATAGCATAAAAGCAGGATCCACCAACAATGCTACAGTTAAGCAGCAGTTTACATGTCTGGGAAAACAATACCATCATCCAAGAAAGTAACTTTGACTCAAGAACTGGGAAAATGATGTAACGTGAAGGATAGGTCTATGCTGGAAAATAATTCTATCCATTAAGAGAGGGACGAAGGTGAATCTTTGAGATATTTTCAAGCTGTACCCTAATCAGTTTCAGGTGTCCCAAACCCAAAGCGAGAAACTAATCGACGCCAAAGAAATAAGAACCACCATATGATATCAAACTAGTATAACACAATCTTATATGGAGGTAATTAGCAACCATCAGCCATTTCTAACTTAAAGAAACAGGGTGAACACAAATTGCGAATAAGATTATATTTACAATCAACTTTGTGAACCATTATTTAATACTGAGTTATTCAAAAGAGTAATCTTGATACCTGCTGCACCAGAAGGAGAAGCATCCGGACAGAAACGGCCACTGAGCAAATTAGGATGGTATAGCAGATGAAGACATCCAGCAATTTCAGCATCTAGAAGTGCACTGTCCCGTGCCATATTATGGACATGATTGGTTGTTGCCAGCCATGGGGATCCAGCAGCAGTTCCAAATGAAGGCAGCACATCGCCTCCTCTATAAGCCAAAAGTGCCATCCTTTCTGGCCCAATCGGTTCCTTAAATATATATACAGGTCCCATCTCAGCAAACAAAGGACACTGGCGGCGACGGCGTTGTAATCCAGCCATAGTTGGAGGAGGATTTGTGCCAATGCAGCAAAATGCAAGAGGCTTCGAAATTCTTGGCAAATCAAACGGACGACTTTCATACAAGGAACCATCAATGTACAGCCTCAGCTCACTTTCTGCTTTACCGAGGAGACCCTGTTTGACAGTATGTTCAAGGCCAATAAAATACCAGCACTGCGGCTTGAAAGCATGAGTAAAATGCAGTGAAGCTTTCCTTCCCTTCCCACTTCCACATTCAACAACCAGAAATTGAGCATGAAAATATGCTTCCATCCCTTGATTGTCAGCAGATAGGAAACTGAATAGACGAGGCATGTGTGCTGTGCCTTCACCAGCTAGTGCACTAGCAGCTGCAGCAGCTGACATAGGGGATGACTTCCCGGATGTGGCAGCAGCAGCCATTGCAATTGCAGCTGCAGTAGTTGCTGTACTTATGTTGTCAGCAAACGATTCAATGTAGATCCAAGTAGCAAATGCATATCCATTGGTGAAAGGCCACCTGCTTTCACCTGGGCCCAGCAGACCCGAACTCTCACCATCAAACTCAAAAGTAATTGCTGGACCCAAGACCTCTTTTTCAGCCATTGCTTTCTCTAGTGAGTGCATTAAACGAGATGCCCAGACTGTCCTGAGAATTCTGTTAATTACTTGAAGCCAATAGTGCAGATCTCGTGGACTAAGCGAATGCCCAGCTAAGTACTGAATACAGTAGCAGAGAGGAGTGCCATCCCATTTCATTTTCTCTGTCGAACAGATATCCTGAACAAACATCCTCTCAGCAGACCGAAGTAATACCCCCAACAAACCAGCCATGGAGCACATTGCTCTATTTCTAGTGCAAGCACGCAAGATAGCTAGCAGTCCTCTCGCCATCTTAGTCTTAGGAGACATGAAACCATCAAAATCTCCCATGTCAGGAAGCCAGGGAATGAGCTCACCAGCCACTATTGCAGCCCTAGAGTTCAGCATCACACTGGGCGGATTATCATCCAAATTCTCTTCAAAAGACTCAACTCCTCCCATGGTAGCAAGAAGTGAATCAACTACTAAGTAAGCCATAGCAACTGCATCATTATTTCCTCCAAACCTCTCAAGACCACTAACAACATTCTTCAGCTTTTCCAAACTTTCTGGCTTCCCCATTATTGCTGAATCTACTAAATGCAAAAGCTCTGGAGACCCAGTAGGCGAAAACTGTTTGGACTTTGGCTTTTGAGGTGAATCGGCAGAGTATCCAAAATCTCCATACGAATGCAAAGCATCAAGACTAGATGAAGACAGGGACTCATTGATGTCATAGTTGGAATCATTCTCAGCTCCAAAGCTTGAGCGGAGACCATCAAGTCCTACATCCGGTGGAGAATCAATACCAGATGACGGAACATTTGGAAAGGAAAATTCAAATGTTTCCTCACTACCAGTAGATGAATGTCTGATATCATCAGGACCTGGAGACTGATTTGTTTCAATACCTATTTTTTCCTTATCTTTCAGCGGAACATGCTCAAAAAGATCATCGTCTAAAATAGGAGAGGCTGGATTTATTCCCTCTAAATCTGTACCACCACCCACATTGTCGGCATGACTAACATCTGTTTCCAAATCTGCAGCTTTAGATATTCCTATATTATCATCTAGACTGGTGCCTTCCTTTTGTGGCACAAAGTCATCACCAGAAATTTCTTTATGGTTTTTTGTTTCCTCTTCTTCCATTTTCTAACAATATATAAACATATATATGTATATATTTACTATTGTAGATTCCTCAAATGAAATTGCTTGTAATAAACCTGAAAAATATAATTGGAAGCAGTCAATCATATAGAATTAATAAGCAAGCTGAAGTTCCAACTCCTGACGAACAAGAGAGAGAGAGAGAGAGAACAATGAAGAGCAAAACCAAACTGGAAATATACACTTTCAAAAACTGAGACTCCACTCAATTTAGGTTTTATGTATTTTTCTAACATGACAGACAGTTTAATCATTTCGAGTTTCAACTAAAACTCGTATATCATCGACCTGGGGGTAAACGTCGGAGCTAATGCAAGCTTAAGATTTATACAATCTAGTCAACTAAAACAAAATGCACCCTACATGAATTCACCACTCAAACAACGTTCTCCTTTCCCACCACACGCATACAAATCAAAGAACAAGCACAAGTAAAAAAGTGAAGTTAAAGACACTCAATCAACAGATCCCAGCAACGCATTACGAATTCCACGGCTACAAAACGAAATGCAGATCACGCTTCGGCATCCAAGGATCACAAATTCATGCAAACATACGTGGCGATAAGAATTCGCAAGGATTGCCGCGAATGCAGAGTGTTAATTATTGTTTGTTACCTTATAATAAAAGAATCGCGACCAAATCCGGCGATTTGATTGAATCAACCTTCATAAATATGGGATAAGCTACGGTGATCGGATGAAGAAATTCGGAGAAAATGAATGAGAAGAGAGGAATCGAAATAGGAGGCGAACGGAGCGCGGATGATAATAGTCCGAGCCACCCAAATAAATATTTCTGCTCCAAATTATGAACTGTGATTCTATTTGTGCAGTTTTGCCCAATAATTTGTTGTTCATCCCTAAATTGGGCCGATCCGGATCATTAAAGCCCAATAACAGAGATTAAATCTGGGGAAATTTTACAGTTTTTCTGTCTTTTTCTTTTTCATTTCGTTTTGTAGGATAAAGTGCATATTTAGGTTTAATAGTTTCCTTTAGATAGTACTATAAAGACGTTTACAATTGAAGTTTGGAAATAAGATATAGTGTGTAAAGCTTGTAAGGATACGTGAATTAATTCATTCGAAAGAGTTTGACCAAAACCTTACAAGTTTCTATAATTATAATGGTAGAATAATAATCTACACATGCAGGTGGTATCAACATATTTGGAGTAATTTTCATCATTAGAATGAGAAATTATATAAACCACGTTTAAAGGAATTGTGATTATTTATAGTCTATAATTAATTAGCTAGAACTTCCATTCTGCGATGCACGACGAACATCGAAATTAAATGACGTGTTTAAATAATAAAAACATATTAAATAAAATTAAAATATAAATAAATGAAAAATATGTTTTAATAATAAAATAAAATAATCCACATCAATTACTCAATAAAATCTTGAATTTGAAATGTAGATTTTCAACTTTGTATTAAGTATAATGATAATTATAGTTATTAGATAAATTTAAATTGTTTGATAATGAAAATTGACATTACACATTATTATTATTATTATTATTATTATTATTATTATTATTATTATTATTATTATTATTATTATTATTATTATTATTAAAGATTCTTAGGTCAAGATATCTAAACACGTTTGGTTATGCAAAACAGTCTATTGCAAATTCCCCGATCTGGCTTGGTATGAACGATGAGGTGGATCAGTTGGTGGAAGATTCTTATGTTTGTATTGATCGTGGCGATTGTACTTATTTCTGGCGGGATGATTGGTTGGGTTATAAGCTTGTTGATAAGCTTAATATTCCACATTATATGCATGAGTTCCTTAATTTTTCTGTTTAGGATTATTTTTATGATGGCGTTTGGTATTTGTTAGGTCCTGAGGGTCTCGAATAGGTGTATGGGGGGGGAATACACCTATAGGCTATTTTTCTCTTAATCTACTGACCTCAATCAGAGGGATCTCAGTCAGAGATCAAAACGAAACTTTGCACGCAAACAAGGACTCCTGTTTTACTGAAATCAGTTTTGACCAACAGGGTTGACGACTGATACTGAAAGCTCTTCAGTAATGAGTTATCAGTTAAGTTACTGGAACTTAACTGATCCAAGTAAGGGCTTCAGTCGTGTTTGCAAAGATAGAGATGATATCACTCTTCCTTACTATCAGAGGATAGTTCAGTCAGATTGATATCATACGCAGCGGAAATTAAACTTAGTTTCGTAATAGCCTCGGTGGAGTAGGTTGTTGGATTAAGGTTTCTCTTTGCTGTTATTCAGTGTTCAGTTTTATCAATTGAAATAGCACAAGTAAGAATGTAAAACTGAAAGCTGTAAATAACACAGAGACTTTTACGTGGTTCGGAAAAACCCTTTCCTACATCCACGGTTTGTTGATCAGACCAACAATCCACTCCGCAAGTGCTTCACTGATGCACTGCAAACCGTACATGTGTGCTTGCCTGGTGCACACAACCGTAAACTGAAGAAAACCCTTCTTCAGCACCCACACACCTCGCATAGGATTTCCCTGCTAAGCACACCTCGTGCTCAGACTTTTCACTCAGAGTTCAGAGTACCTTCCTGAACTCCGAACCACTCAAACACTCTTATGGGGAGGAGGTTTGAACGAGTGCCAACTATACTTACAAAGAACAAGTTCTTTGAAGCAAGTTTGACCTTTGGCTTCTGGGTAAACAGATATATGCCTAGGGTCTAAGAGAATGTATGTAATCAGCAGTGACTAATTTTGGCTTTGGAATTCTCTTCTTCGATTCAAGCTTTGGGGCGGTTAAGCTTTAGGCTGAGTAGCAATTTTGGCAGAGCTTCAGCTTATATCGTTGAATCGGTGAAGGTTGAAGCGATCCTCGAGCGCTATTTGTAGGAGAACTCTTGAATAGATCCGTTGGTGTAAATCGTCCTCAAGATTTCTTCCGTTGGAGAGCAATTCGAATTTGGGCTGAGGCTTCAATCTTCGAGGTTCCTTGTCTGTGTGGAAACGGCTCTCTTTGATGGACAGGAGATGTGACATCTCTGAAAAGTAACCACCAGATAGGAATGACCTCTGCAGAGATAAGATATTCTGAGATCTCTGCATTTAATGCGGCTGTACTTGTGCGTACGTGGCTTCCTCTGAACGTTGGAAGATCAGTCATAGGAGGAATGTTCAACTGATACTTGACTTTAGTATCAGTCCTTTGCGCGCATTAAATAATCAGTCTTCAACTGATTCTTCAACTGATACTTCAGTTGGTATCTGCAGTCTTCAGTCTTCGTTCTTCAGTCTTCAGTCTTCAGTCTTCGACACCGCAACTAAACTAGAAACGAACTCTAACACTTGAGTTCTAAACGATTCTAGTCTATTACATATAAGTCCTATGAATTTTGGTATCATCAAAACAAGGGTTAGGATATTCCACAAGGTTCCCAACAATTTTCCCCTTTTTGATGATGCCAAAACCACACAACAGTTCTAGACAGCAAAAAGACTGAACTCACAGTACAAGTTCTAATCATGGGGTGAAAACAGTTCCCCCTTAACAATAGAACCTAAAAACTTGTACTTAGAGTAAGAACGAAAACAGTTCTAAAACAGAACAAAAAGAAGACAGAAAAACCATAATCAGAGTCTGGACAAAGAGTCATTGTCTTCAGGTTGAGATCAATAAGAAGTTGTTCTTTTCATTACGGAAAGACTGACAAAACATCAGTCTAAATTACAACTTGAGAACAGAAAAAAAACATTACAGAGGACATTCAACTGACTCAAGGTTTCTGATTGTAGAGTTTGAAGACTGTTTCCCATATCTTTCTGCCTTCCCTGGAGTCTGGATGAATGCTCCAAATTCTGCAAACTGTTCTGACTTCTTTCTTGATCCTTTCTCTGTCGACTCCATTCTTGATCCTTGGTGGAGTCACTACTTTCTTCTGAGGGTCAGGAATGCCTTTTCCATATTCCATCTGAGCTTCCAGCATTCGACGAACAAGATCTCGCTCTTCCAATTGCATCAGGAAGTACTTCCAGGCTTCATTCTTGCGCTCCTTGTCACCTTGGATATTTGCAAACACGATCCATTTGGTGTAGCGTTCCTTGATTTTCTCCCACCAGTCATTCAACTCTGACAGTATCCATTTATCTGGTCGCTCAAACTTTTCCAGATGAGATACAATCAATCCATTCTTGAGGTAATGTTCAAGCTTCTGACCTTCCTCCAGAGTTGAAATGAAGTCGACAGTTTTCTTCTTCTTCAGTTCAGATTCATTTGAGGAGCTTTCTCTGCTTCTCTTTCTGCTGGCTTCTACTGAGGCGAAAGTGGGAGCAACCCTTGCAGTGATTTCCTCAGCCTTGTTTTCCACCCTATTGAAAATCGAGGGGAGCATTTCCGCTTCTCTTCGCATGCGCTCCATTATATCCTCTTCCCCCTTTTTGGCATCAGCAGGAGGAAGTCGGCTTTGTAACTCTTAAAGATCTTTGAACATCTTCTGAAGGAGAGCGGAGTCAGGAGATTCCTTGGTTCGTTGGAGTTGCCTTTCCACCTGTGACAGTCGTTCCAGGATAGGCTGTACTGTCTTTGCAACTAGTTCCTTGACTTCGGTTCTTGGCATGAACGTCTGTAGGAACTCAAGTTCCATTTCTCGGATCTTGTCAGTTAGTCCAATGTATTGTGTCTTCCTTTCAATCTCTGATTCGAGGAAGAGTGTGTACAATTCTGCGTGATCCTTCCGAATTTTGGGAAGACCTTTCTCTGGATCAAGCATTTCATACTTGTATCTGAGTAGAGCTTTTTTTTCCTTCTCTATCCGCTGTTGGAGCTCATTGATCAAGCCCGCATGATAGACCATGTCTTCGGTTGCCTGTTTCTCAACTTCTTTAAGCTTTTTCACGAACTTTTTACCATAGATTTGCTGTAGTTCGAGTTCGTGCTTGAGTGAGTCAATTTCAAGCCGTTGATCAGCAAGCTGGTTCAGCAGTATATCCATTGGTCTTTCTTCACCATCAGAGATCCGTAATAGATGTCTGTGCGGCCGATTGTGTTTCCAGATGGTGAGACGCACATCGGTTTCCGTATCTGAATCAAACAGAACAGGTCCTTCTGCGCGAGGAAGCTCGACGTGTTCTATTAGAACATCTGATTCGGCAGGAGAATTCTGCTCTTGCTGACGCTCTTCATTGGTTTTGGATGTGGAGGCCTCGGCTTGACTGGTTGAAGCAGGGCGATCTGTTCTTTCTTCAAAAGACTGCAGAATTGCTTGCTCTTGACTGATGTCCTGGCCTTCAGGTGGAATAGTCTCATCAGTGCTCAAGAGTGTTGACGAAGGCGGAGGAGACTTGAGGATGTCGTCAGCTCGTTCTTCAGAATTTGGACGATCAGCATTGTCTGCTGATCTCTCTTCTTCTACTGAAAGAGGAGTATCATCTACAGTGATGCTAGCCTGGTCTTCTTCAGCAGGAATTGTCGGATGAGAAGATGGTAACTCCGGTTGACTGATTGAATCAGTCATTGGTTGTACATCGGCGGCAGGGTAAGCAGCAGCTTCCGCCGGTTGTGCAGTGTCATCAACTGGAGAGCTGTGAGCCTCAGTAACTTCCTCTATGATGAGAGGCTCGTCAAACACCTTTGATGTCCCAACATCGTCGTTGAGTGACAAGAGACGTCTGAAATGTTTGGAGGAGTACAAGTAATTCATGGCAAAGCTGTCAAAGTCATGAATTACATCCCAAACACTTTTAATTTGAAAGAGGCTGATTAGGGAAGCCTCTTCCATCTCGAACGAGTCTTCAGCTTCAGGGCAGAGAAGACTGTTGATTCTTGGGCATGGCGCTGTCTTTAGTAGAGTATACGTGAGGAGTCTATGAAGGTCCCTGTAGACTCCTAATGACATATCGACATCACCAATTATGCGTTGGAGGTGATTGGTGGCATTTTGTTGAGCTTCAGACTGAAGTTCAACAGCTTCCTGAGTGCCTTTGAAAAAGGAGGTGGAGGCTGGTTCTGGGACAGCTTCCATAACTGCTCTGCCTTTGGATTTTGGAGAGAGTTTCCAAGGCATCTCAGTTGGTATTGAGGGTTTTTTAGGGAGAAAGGTACGTACACGGCGTGGCACATTTGTGCGAGCAGGAGGATTTGATGGAGGCGAATCAGGGGCTTCAGAATCAGATGATGGAGGAGAAGAGATATCAATCACCTTTGTCTTCAAAGAAGGTTTGGGATCCCTTCTTGCCAGTTTGAAAAGACGAAGGCTATCTGTGAATGCGATCATCTTTGGCCATTGCACAAATTCGTGCTTTTCTGTTCCCTTGATAATGATCTGGGAGACCCTGTTCCCTTGTCGAACCATCATCGCCGGCCTTGTGTTGTGAGCCTCGTTGTAAAGAAGCTTCAGGTAAGCTTCTTCCCAGTTGAAGCATTTCTTTTCCATAAGAGCTGCCATGACATTCTTCTGAGGTTGAGAAGCTTTGTTGGGCGTCCCTGTAGCACCTATCCAGCACTTCTGGATAATTTTGCCCAGCGTGGTAAACTCCAAATGAAGATGGGATAGAGTAACTTGACTCTCTGTAGATTCGGATTCATCCTTCATTGCAGACTTGAGAGTTTGGTTTGCGTCTTTATCAGTCAGTTTGGAGAGGGAAGACCCACCGTTTGGTAGATTGAACAAATCCCTGACAATTTCGGAGACGTTGAGAGTCTCTTCAATGCATTTTGCCCCGTCGATGATGCTGACCTTTGAGATTAGTTCTTCGGAGTTGTTGAATCTGAGATTCTCGTAGAATTCTCTGACAGCGTCGTCGAGTAGGTACTTTGGTTCACTTGTGACAAACTTCATCCATCCGTTCCGGTGAAGAATTTCTGAGACCTTTGCATATTCTGGTTTCTTTTTTCAAAAGATTCCATGTGCACCGTCTGCTCGTATCTAACATCTTTCTCTCTTGGAGTATCCTTTTTGTTATCAGTCCTCTTCATGTCTGTCTTGGCCATCTCGAATAAGAAATCTGAAAGAAAATTGCAGGGTGTGTTCTCACAGTAGAGTGCTGTGGATTTTGAAAGTTAGAGAGAGAGAGTGCAAAATTGATGGAGAAAGGAGGAATGTCAGTAATGAAGAAAGTGTGATCGTGGGAGATGAACAGTTTCCTAGGGCAATCGAAAAGACGTGGGCGATTTGAAATCTGCGCGCCAAATCAGTTTTAATGAATTTTGACGTCCGTAATAAATGCCCGTCAGAAAAGTGTCTTGAAAAATGAGATATGAACTGATATAGAATATTTGTCATAATCTCTTGCTGAAAATAGGCGGCGTATAGTGCATGCAATGATTCGAAAATATATGCTCAAAAATAGATTTTGGAAATTGAAAGTCTAATGTAGAACGCAATCTCGTCAGTTAATCATTAACACTCATAGGCCCTATTTTCATTACAAGTCCAAGTAATAGAAAATACGAACAAGTTCCCAACAATCAGTGAAGACAACAGACAAGTACTGGAAAAGCTTAAACAGAGTTCCCCCTAAATTAGATAAACCATAATCATTAAGAGTAAATTAGGCAAGGGGAACAAAGACTGAATAATCATGAATCAACTTAATACTCAGTAAAGGACAAAGTTTCAAACTAAAGTGCTGAAGAACATAACAAAGAAAAACGAACTAAGACAATCTAAGAACATCATATTCAAAATAACGAGTTTCTGTTTAGATGACATTCCTTGATCTTCTTTAGTCCTTAGTTGATGCGGAGTTGTTTGCTTGGCTTCCTTGGAGGACTTCCTTTTGGTTCTTCAGTCAGCTTCCCTTTTCCTTTTCTGTCCTCTTCTCGTTTGTCTTTGCCATTAGACTCAGGGACCTCGTTGAATTTATTCTGGATTTCCAGTTGCTGTTGAAGATGAGTGACTGTTGATTCAAGAATTGCAATTTTGACTCTCAGCTCATATGAAGCTTCTTCTTGAATGAGCAGCCTCTCGTCCAGCATCTGAACTCTTTCTTCAGTGGTAGTTTCAGCAGGTTCGTGCTCTTCAGCTGGCGTTCGTTCTTTTGTTGCTTTGGCTGGAGCAGTCTGATGCAGTGGAGATTCATGGTGGACTCTGATGTCCTCAGCATTATCTTCTTTGAGAAGACCTCTGGAAGTGAGGTACAGTCTGAAGTTGGGTGCCCAGTCGTGGATGCCATCCCAAACATTTGTGACCTTGAATTTCTCAAAGATGCTGTTCTCCAATGTTTCCATCTCTCCTTCAGTGAGAACTTCATCAATCTCCTTGTATTGAGATTTGGGTAGGGTTTTGACGAAGATAAAGAAGAAGTAACTGACAAGAGCCTAAAACTCTTCAGGGTTTAAGGAAGCTAAGACAGCGGGAAAAAGGGTTGTGACACAGTGTTCTGACAATTGTATCACGAAGTCTTTGAGAAGGGTAGTTTGATTGACCAAGGTTGAGGATGAGGATGCGGCATTGACGTCAGTAACTTCATCAAACTTTGCCTTCTTGTTGAACCCTTCAAGACAGTAGTGAAAGAAACCTCTGAGAGGAAGTTCTTCAGAATCAGTTTCTCTGTCATTGGTTGCTTGTGTCTCCTCTGTCGGTTGTTTTCCTTCATCTGGTGGAGGGATAGTAGGAGCCTGTTGTTGAGGAGTTTCCGTGCTTGGCAAAAGAGCTTCATCAGAAGATTTTGGTGTATCTTCTTCATATTCCTCATTGTGTGATTTTTGAGGAGTATCCAGTGAGATCTTGACTGGAGACGACACGCTGTCGAACTTTCTTTTGGTTGAACCTCGAGTCTTGTATCGTGGCTCAGAAGTGAGGAGAGGAATTTCAGTTGAGATACTGATATTCCCTCTGAGTGAACTTTTCTGTTTTTCAAACAAATGAGTGGTGGAAGACACTTGAGTATTGTTCTTCCAGAAACAAGGTGTCTCCTTAGCACTATGAAGAATGAGTGCAAAAACTCTGGTTCCTTGACGCAGATGCCTGGTGGAGTGGGATTCTGAAGGAATATTAAACTGAATTAACGTTCCGTTTGCCCGATGATCGTTTCTTGGAATATTATTAATTTATCATACAACGATTAATTCCTAACATGCTCCTATGAATTTAACAGCTGCACGTTGGAGCTCAGAAATACCTGAAGAATTCAGAAGAATTCGCAGATTCGCATCTGAACAGACCAGTCAGCTTCAAGCCTTCGTTTGAAGCCTCAAACGTCCTCAAATCGTATTTCGCCCAGATATACGACTTCTTCGTCTTCGAGAGAGCTTTCCGTGGCCGCCTGATTCGTCTGAATCGGAGTTCTGTGGAGGAAGTTATGGCCGTTTTACGGAGACTGCAAGAACTTGGTTTCCTGCGAAAATCTGACTCCAGCTCTGATCTTCTCGACTGTATCCCGCTCAGCTTTCACCGTTGGATGGACAACGATCTATGAAAGTCCCAAGAGAGAAATAAGCCCCACACGTTTTTCTTCTCTGCGCCCCACAACTCTCAAAACCCTAATATTTTATCAATGTGTTTTCCTGAGAGCTGACAGCTGTATTTAATTAAAATTAAATACGTGTGTGCACAGAATTAGTGTAGGAGGCGTTTTTCTCTCCTTCTAGGGCTAGGAGACATTGGGCCAGTCCAGGGACCAGATACAAGGAATAAAGATGGGCCTCAAATAAATTAATTTATCTATGGTCAGCCCAGACCATAATTAATTTATAAATATCAGTTCATTCCACTAGAGAACCGATACTGACTTACCCCTTTATTGCCGGTGATGAGTCGGGGGCTTGTATTTAGACTTATTAAATCTCCGTATTTAAAATATCCGACATCCATTAATTAATTAGAGCTCTGACAGCTTAAATTAATTAATCTCTTAATAATTCCTTAAGCAGTACCACTCAAACTTTATTATTACGCCTGAACTTAATCAACCTGCAGGGTTTAGCGTAATAAACCTTATTGAGCTCCTTAAGGGGATGTCATTATCCTATACCGGATACGGGTACTAATACAGATAATCAAATATCATATATTAACCGCTATCACCCAAGATACAGAGTACTCGAGTTAGTATATAACTTTCACCCATAGTAAGTCAAAGTGATATACGAATTAATATATATATCTGAATACTTATTAGTATTAAGATTTATGAGTCACCGAGATCTTGATTCTTCACTTAAGTCAGATAGAAGAATACATCTCAAACTGTGGTCCTATCAATACGTAATGACGTACCAGTATAGACAAGTAGCCAAGACAAACTACTTCCATCTATACTGCAGCCTAAACCAATAACTTGTCCTAGAGTTATTTCGGCTGTGATCATATTATATCTCTTAAGGTTATTCCAATTATATGGTCCTCTGTGATCTACAACACACCATATAATCTACTTATATAGAGATAAAGAACATACATATGCAATCATGAACACAATCAGATAGGAGATTAGATAGTGAACTTAGGAAACATTGTATACAAGCATAAAACGTTCTTGCTTTCAGTATACAAATCCAACAATCTCCCACTTATACTAAAGCAAACTTTTAGTATACAATGCGTCTATTTACCAATCACCTAACACTTCTCCCACTTATACTTAAAGTTTCCTAAGTGGGTGGCATCAATCTGGCATCAATCGCATTCCCATCTTTCAATGACCATTTGCGATAAGCCTTTTGTGAAAGATCAGTAGGTTTCTCCAATATGTGAGGATTTATTCTTTGAGCACAAAAACCTCGATTTACGAATAATCGTATAACTTGGTACTTACTCTCCATGTGTTTAACCCCTTGTGGTTCTTGGATTCCTTAGAGTTTGCAACTGCACTTGAGGTATCACGAAGGTGATGCTCCCACGCAAACTAGGAATTACCCTTAGATCCTGGAGATAGTGGTCAAACCAAAAGGTTTTACCTCCCAAGAAAAAAAACACATAGCTCGAGGTAATTATTCTTTGTTCCGGTTAGCCTGGAAATCCGAAATCGTATAATCCAAAAAGGAACTAAACTGTCTAACTGGTAAACTATCCTTATTCTCTAGTCAGAGACTTGAAAATATGATTTACCACAGTTCAGTGTCCTTAACTAGGACTATACAGATATCTTACAACCATGCTAACTGCATAGCAAAAATAAGATCTCGTACATAGCAAACCATACATGAAGCTATCTACTGCGGAAACGTAGAATACTGCCTTCATTTCCTCAACCTCAACAGGTATCTTAAGACATAGTCTTTAGATAAAGGAACGCCATATCTAAAAGGTAGCAATCCTTTCTTGGCGGTATTCATACTACAACGAGTATTCTCAGTATCAATGTAAGACACTCGAGATAAGCCCAACATCTTTTTCTAGTGATCCCTTATAACCTTGATCACAAGGATGTATACTGTACCTCCTTAGTCTTTCATCTGAGACTGTTCGGATAACCATTACTTTATGTCTTGATAATAGCTCCATATTGTCGCCAATTAGGAGGATATTATCTACATAAAATGCAAGATAAACCACATCACCGATGACACGAGAGCGATTGACACGAGATGTTTCTCTCCCTCCCTCACGTAACCTCGATGGTTTAAGTGAGCTGTTATGGGTAAAATGATCCGAATGTTCTGAGCATGGCACTGGCGAAAATATCATCATAACCTATACCTTCACACTGGGCATAACCTTTCGCCACCAGTCTAGCTTTAAAAGCTACGACCTTGCTCATTCGGACTTATCATTCTCTTGTATACTCACTTGCAACCTATGGCTTTACGGCATTCTGGTAGCAAGATTTTCTTAGTATACAACCATATTCTTAATGGATTCCTCCATTGAGGCGTGCCAGAAATCTACATTCTCGTCTTCCACTAATTCCAAGTAGATATCTGGGTCGATTCTCTTATATTCACTACCAGGGACTGAATCCAAAGATTCTCCCAAGAACATAAATCGATCAGGTTGTCCCACAACCCTCCCACTACAATGGATCTGTGGTGGCACATGTGTGTCAACAGTGCGTGCAGTGTCTTGTGGTACAAAACTCTTGCACACTTGGCTTGGGTGATGGAATCGCCTGTCTAATGTCTTCAATTTCTTGAAGTACACTATCTGACTTGGATTAGTGATTACTCCCATAGTCCACTTCTAAGAATCGTGTGTCATTGCTAATAACCACCTTCTGATTCTTTAGGGCTAATTGCAAAGATACATAACTCATCATTGAACATATTTTTCCAAGATTGACCTATTTCTTCTCTCCACCACACCATCTTATATAGGGATTACACGGTGTAGTAAACTGGGTTGGAATCCCAAACACTGAAATGAATCAGAAAAGATCATTCCTAACACATTATTGGCCCTTTATCCCCTTTGCCATGAATGACCCGGTCTCCATCTTTTCCTCTATACAGGATTCGCAGGTTCCAAAAGGTACAACATGGATTGAATCCAATGTACTACTTAGACACGAGCCTTTGGATCCTGTTAAGATAGATGTGACCTAATCTAGGGTGTCAATATATGTGTAAGATCCTCATGAGAGATTAGCCTTAACTTTTTCTCTTTCTTTTGTTCGATGATGTAAATGCAATATAAAGGTATTTTGAAGACAAGTTATAGTGTGAAGAGAGATGTTCAAAAAATACCAGAATAGACAACTTTTGTCATTTCTTATGATAGAAACACCACTATCAAAAATGACATAAGATCCATCTATTCAAAATTTTGGAACATGATAAGGAACTCTCAAAAACTAAACTATGTCTTTAGGACTTAAAGACAAGTCTTCAATTGCAGCAACTGCGACTCTAGTCACGTTGCCTATGAAGACAATCATCTCATCACTTCTCAGCTTCCTTGACAACCTTAAAGCCATGCAAGGTGCAACAATCATTATCAGTTTCTCTCGTTATCCACTACTCACAACTGAGTAGAAAACGAGCTGACATGTCTCAGTTACTATAGCAAGTGAAGTACCTTAACCCTTTGCCTTGAGTATTGAAAGAAGAAATTTCCAATACTCAATCTTATCACACCACTACTCCCACTATTTCCCTTGTCTTTCTTGCCCCTTGGACCCTTCTTCTTCCCGTCATTCGACGAAGAAGATGGCTCTCTTTTGGCAATAACAAGTGCTTGCACATCTCTTTCCGACAACTTCCTTAGCCGTAACTAGAGCATTCAACAACTCAAAAAGAGTATTATCTTTCTTGCTCATAACAGCGTTGAGGCGGAAGTTCTTAATTAAAAGACTTGGGAAGAGAGTTCAGGATAATATCGACTTTTTGCCTCACCGTCGATACTCCCACTGAGCAAGTCAAGTCCGTCAAAATTTGCATGACATGCTCGTGCACTGAGCTGTGCTCACTCATAAAAATAACGAGATTACTCTCATCAAATTTAAATGAGCAGCTCAGTCCAACTCTTCGAACACTTTCTTGAGATTCAGCATGATGCTAATAGCATCGTCCATGCCCTGATGTTGAAGCTACAAGGTTTGTGTCATTATACTCATAATATAGCATATAGCCACATTATTCGTCTTATGCCACCTTTTATGTAATTCATTTTTCTCATCAGTTGACTCATTGTTCGGACCATAAGAACGTGGAGTAGTAAGCAACACAAAGAAGACTTGTGTTAATTTGTGATAAAGATAAAAATCCAAAACTGCGTTTCCATTTTATATATGTGGACCGGTTAAAAGACTTTGTGCAAGAATAAAGAAACAGGAGACATAGACATATCTGAAAGTAAACAAATAAACATGTAAGAACATGAAGCACATAATTCGTAACAATAATATTGTAACCTTTTGATAAAACAATATTATTGAAACCTCCAACCGCTCAAAGAATTCCATGTGCAAGCCACGCGGGTGGACGTTTACACACGAACTCCTCAACCAGACTATTTACCTAGTCGTTTAATTTCCATCCATGTCAACTTAACCTTTTGACAAAAGAAATTAATAGTTGGACCTTAACTAGACCATATCATAATCAAGAAGGGACTCCTCGGGGAGTTGTACATTGTACTTGATATGATATCTAAGCAATGACCACAATTTAACCTTGATAATTAAATTCTCGAAATTGACATACTCACTCGGACCATGCCGCTTTCAATTTAATTATCTTGGTTATCTTATTTAATTCCATTCTCCAAAGTACTCGTGGAAATTATACTAGCAAGCCACGCGGGTGGACGTTTACTGCATAACTCCCACTACTTTAATGGATTTAAATATTTTTATAGAAACCTCATCTGACAAACTTATGAGAGGACAAATATGAAGTAAGCCACGCGGGTGGACGTTTACTCACATCGCCAATCACTTTGTCTAGAGACCGCTTGTGGAGGTCTATATAATTTTAAGAATAAAATTATTAAGTAGTAACCACAACCTAACTTTTGAAATTAAATTCTTGAATTTGACATACTCACAAGGACCATGCCGCATTCAATTTAATTCCTTAGTTATCTTATTTAATTCCATCGTCTAAAGTACTCGTGAAAAATTATACAAGTAAGCCACGCGGGTGGACGTTTACTGCATAACTCCCACTACTTTAATGGATTTAAATATTTTTATAGAAACCTCATCTGACAAACTTATGAGAGGACAAATATGAAGTAAGTCACGCGGGTGGACGTTTACTCACATCACCAATCACTTTGTCTAGAGACCGTTTGTGGAGATCTAAATAATTTTAATCGTCTATAAAATTATTAATACAGCTTAGTCTTTTTCTTTCAAAAGGTTTGATCATGCTCAACACATAATCCTAAACATGCTCTTCTAGAACGCAACATGTAAAACATGCTCGCAGAATTCTAAAACATGCTTAAGAAAACGATAAACCTAGCATGCTTGTCTAAGCGCAGTTAATAAACACATATTAACAAGCAAAGACAAAAACAGCATGCAAAGAGCATAAAGGATTAACACCACGACATGCAAAGAACAGAATTAAAACAATAAAGTTCTTCGTGACCCATTCGTGGAATCCCAATTCTAATCTATTACATTTAAAACAGAAAAGAAAAGGCTCAAAAAACGTAAAAACTCGGCCCGAACAGCTTCATCAGGCCCGTCTTTGAAAAAAGGGTTTGGGCCCCCTAGGGTTTGAAAATCGGCCACCTAGGGTTTGGAACCCTAGGCTCCGCCGCCTCCCTTCCTCGACAGCCGCTGGACAGCGCCGCCACAGCAGCTCCCGGCGTGCATCGCAGCACCCCGGCGCACATCCCGGCACGAGCAGCAGCCCGGCGCGGCACCCGCCTGGCTCGGCAGCAGCTCTCGGCGCCACCAGCTGCAGCAGCAGGCGCTCGCAGCCACCAGCAGCGGGCTCCAGCGCGGACTGGACGGCAGCAGCGGCAGCGGCAGTGCGTCGCCTCCCGGGCACGCCGCGTGCACAGCGCGCAGGCACTGCCCGAGGCGCGCGCTGCCCCCATCGCTCGCCTTGACCCGCGCCATCAGCAGCGGACTCCGGCCCCTCGGCGCGCAAGCAGCAACTCGGCAGCAGCGGCCGTGTGACGCCGTCCGGGCACGCAGCGCGCGAAGCGCACATGCGCAGCCCTAGGCGTGCACCGCCTCCACTCGCCCCAGCCCTGCCTCGCCTCGCCTCGGCCTCGCCTCGCTGATCCACACGAGCAGCAGCAAGGACGCACGACGCCAGCCCGGGCGCGCGACGCACAGCGCACAAGCGCTCGTGCGCGCGCGGCCCTCGGCGCCGGCGGCCTTGCTCGCTCCGTGCCCGTTGGCCTCCGTTCCACCAAACACCGTTCCTCGTTGTTGATTCGTCGTCATCCTCGTTTCGTTCCTCGGTTTTACAGATTTACAACGGAAAAACAAACACAATTGAAATCCTAATCTAACCACGGATTTTCTCGTGGTGAAAAACGATTACAACGTCAAACGACGTATTCCACGAATCAACGAACCACGAAGAACAACAGCAGTAAAAACAAGCACATTATTAATCGTACATAAATTAATAATAGAGCCAAGAAAATAATCCTGGGCTCTGATACCAATTGAAGGAATATTAAACTGAATTAACGTTCCGTTTGCCCGATGATCGTTTCTTGGAATATTATTAATTTATCATACAACGATTAATTCCTAACATGCTCCTATGAATTTAACAGCTGCACGTTGGAGCTCAGAAATACCTGAAGAATTCAGAAGAATTCGCAGATTCGCATCTGAACAGACCAGTCAGCTTCAAGCCTTCGTTTGAAGCCTCAAACGTCCTCAAATCGTATTTCGCCCAGATATACGACTTCTTCGTCTTCGAGAGAGCTTTCCGTGGCCGCCTGATTCGTCTGAATCGGAGTTCTGTGGAGGAAGTTATGGCCGTTTTACGGAGACTGCCAGAACTTGGTTTCCTGCGAAAATCTGACTCCAGCTCTGATCTTCTCGACTGTATCCCGCTCAGCTTTCACCGTTGGATGGACAACGATCTATGAAAGTCCCAAGAGAGAAATAAGCCCCACACGTTTTTCTTCTCTGCGCCCCACAGCTCTCAAAACCCTAATATTTTATCAATGTGTTTTCCTGAGAGCTGACAGCTGTATTTAATTAAAATTAAATACGTGTGTGCACAGAATTAGTGTAGGAGGCGTTTTTCTCTCCTTCTAGGGCTAGGAGACATTGGGCCAGTCCAGGGACCAGATACAAGGAATAAAGATGGGCCTCAAATAAATTAATTTATCTATGGTCAGCCCAGACCATAATTAATTTATAAATATCAGTTCATTCCACTAGAGAACCGATACTGACTTACCCCTTTATTGCCGGTGATGAGTCGGGGGCTTGTATTTAGACTTATTAAATCTCCGTATTTAAAATATCCGACATCCATTAATTAATTAGAGCTCTGACATCTTAAATTAATTAATCTCTTAATAATTCCTTAAGCAGTACCACTCAAACTTTATTATTACGCCTGAACTTAATCAACCTGCAGGGTTTAGCGTAATAAACCTTATTGAGCTCCTTAAGGGGATGTCATTATCCTATACCGGATACGGGTACTAATACAGATAATCAAATATCATATATTAACCGCTATCACCCAAGATACAGAGTACTCGAGTTAGTATATAACTTTCACCCATAGTAAGTCAAAGTGATATACGAATTAATATATATATCTGAATACTTATTAGTATTAAGATTTATGAGTCACCGAGATCTTGATTCTTCACTTAAGTCAGATAGAAGAATACATCTCAAACTGTGGTCCTATCAATACGTAATGACGTACCAGTATAGACAAGTAGCCAAGACAAACTACTTCCATCTATACTGCAGCCTAAACCAATAACTTGTCCTAGAGTTATTTCGGCTGTGATCATATTATATCTCTTAAGGTTATTCCAATTATATGGTCCTCTGTGATCTACAACACACCATATAATCTACTTATATAGAGATAAAGAACATACATATGCAATCATGAACACAATCAGATAGGAGATTAGATAGTGAACTTAGGAAACATTGTATACAAGCATAAAACGTTCTTGCTTTCAGTATACAAATCCAACAGATTCCTTCTTCTCTTCAGCGAGAATCTGAATGTAGGCCTTCTCCCAGTTGAATAGGCCTTTCTGCATCAGGGCGATCAACACTAATTTATGTGGTCTAGAGAGATGACCTGGGGATCCAAGAGTGCCAAACCAGGATTTCTTGATTATTTTGGCAATGGGTTTGAGATGAGGATGAATTCTTGAAATACTCAGAACATTGGTGATGGCGCGGTCGGCAGATGTATTGTTCATCAGCGCCTCTCTCATATGCTATGTGGCTTCATCATCGGTGAAGAATGGGGCTGGTCCATCAGTCGGGAGGTTGAACATTTCCCTAGCCTCTTGAGATATGTTGATGGACATCTTTGTTGATTCTGAGAAGCCTTCATTCGTGAAAATAGAAATCTCTGTTTTGAGTTCACCAGTCAATTCATCTGTTTTGATGTTGTCGTAGAATTCTCGGATGATTGACTTGTCGAGAAGAAACTCAGGCGAACATTGAACGAACTTCATCCATCCATGTCGTTCTAATATCTCGTTGATCTTGTTGAAATCAGCAAACTGTTGGAGTGACTCCAATGTGACAACAGATTCGTAACAAACAACTTGTTGTGATGCTGATTTTCCCATTTGGATCTTTAAGAGGTTTTCTGCAAAAGTTTGATGGCTGATTCTCACAGAGGTAAAGCTGTGGGTTCTTACTGTTAGTCTTGCAGAAAAAGGTACTCTCAAGGAATTTTGCACACAAAGATTTCTCTGAGATTGAGTAAATCTTTTAGTCGAAGATGAAACGTTTTTGAAGAAAGTGTGAGAGATGGTGCATAAGGCGGTTTCAATAAACGTTTGAAATCCGTGCAAATGGAGTCATGACACGTGGATCACTCCGCTTGTTAGTAAAAAGGACGGGATCGTGTGATCGTGTGACAACCGTTTTAAAATAAGTATGCACGTGTCTAATACATATAATAACGAGAGTAATTAAAGAGACACGTCAGACTAAGCACAATACAGCCGAAGAGTAATAATGAAAAAACAGTCATAGATACAAGTGATATTGTTGAGAGAAGCTTACACAGTGATTATCACTAGTTACAACGTTGCTTGAAGTGTAGGTTCCCCCTGAGTTTTATGACTGATTCTCCTTTAATTTCAAGTCCGTTGGCTGTTACTGCATGCTCCTTTCACGTTCCATCTTTCTTCTGTGCTGAAGTGATTCCTCACGGATCACTCTTTCAAAAACTTCTGACGTCAATTTGAATTCTGTCTTTGTTTCCTTGAGACGTTGTAGAAGTTCTTATTTCTGTGACTGAAGAAGTTTCAGTCTGTTGATCAGTCTGCGCTCCTGTACATCTCTTTTATCTGCTTCATCTTCATCTGTGATGAAGTGGCGCATGACGATCCTTCGAGCATCTTGCACTAGATCAGTCTCTTTGATGATCTGTTTGTGCTCCCTAAGAAGATTTTCAAATCTCGTTCTTAGGTGTTGATACTCTAGTCGTGTTTGATCATATCTGCTCGTTGCTTCTGATTGCGAGTGGGTTGGACTCTGGTTTTCTTCTGGAAAGATGAACCTTTCTTCTTCATCAGAATCCAATGATCCCATCTCAAGTCCACTGATTCATCGAAAATATGTATGAACATAATCGCTGGAGGAATCTTTCTTGTTCCTGTACATTGTTAGAGAAAGCAGGGAGAAGCACACAGGAAACAGGAAACGAACACAGAGCAAGAAATCTCAAGAGTAAACTTGAGAAAAGATTTTTGATCAAAAACAATGATACCCTCAAAAGGATCTAGTTCAAATAGAACCTAGTCAGATGCAGATAGTTCTTGCGAACAACTTGCTCTGATACCAATTGTTAGGTCCTGAGGGTCTCGAATAGGTGTATGGGGGGGAGGGAAATACATCTATAGGCTATTTTTCTCTTAATCTACTGACCTCAATCAGAGGGATCTCAGTCAGAGATCAAAACGAAACTTTGCACGCAAACAAGGACTCCTGTTTTACTGAAATCAGTTTTGACCAACAGGGTTGGCGACTGATACTGAAAGCTCTTCAGTAATGAGTTATCAGTTAAGTTACTGGAACTTAACTGATCCAAGTAAGGGCTTCAGTCGTGTTTGTAAAGATAGAGATGATATCACTCTTCCTTACTATCAGAGGATAGTTCAGTCAGATTGATATCATACGCAGCGGAAATTAAACTTAGTTTCGTAATAGCCTTGGTGGAGCAGGTTGTTGGATTAAGGTTTCTCTTTGCTGTTATTCAGTGTTCAGTTTTATCAATTGAAATAGCACAAGTAAGAATGTAAAACTGAAAGCTGTAAATAACACAGAGACTTTTACGTGGTTCGGAAAAACCCTTTCCTACATCCACGGTTGGTTTGATCAGACCAACAATCCACTCCGCAAGTGCTTCACTGGTGCACTGCAAACCGTACCCGTGTGCTTGCCTGGTGCACACAACCGTAAACTGAAGAAAACCCTTCTTCAGCACCCACACACCTCACGTAGGATTTCCCTGCTAAGCACACCTCGTGCTCAGACTTTTCACTCAGAGTTCAGAGTAACTTCCTGAACTCCGAACCACTCAAACACTCTTATGGGGAGGAGGTTTGAACGAGTGCCAACTATACTTACAAAGAACAAGTTCTTTGAAGCAAGTTTGACCTTTGGCTTCTGGGTAAACAAATATATGCCTAGGGTCTAAGAGAATGTATGTAATCAGCAGTGACTGATTTTGGCTTTGGAATTCTCTTCTTCGATTCAAGCTTTGGGGCGGTTAAGCTTTAGGCTGAGTAGCAATTTTGGCAGAGCTTCAGCTTATGTCGTTGAATCGGTGAAGGTTGAAGTGATCCTCGAGCGCTATTTGTAGGAGAACTCTTGAATAGATCCGTTGGCGTAAATCGTCCTCAAGATTTCTTCCATTGGAGAGCAATTCGAATTTGGGTTGAGGCTTCAATCTTCGAGGTTCCTTGCCTGTGTGGAAACGGCTCTCTTTGATGGACAGGAGATGTGACATCTCTGAAAAGTAACCACCAGATAGGAATGACCTCTGCAGAGATAAGATATTCTGAGATCTCTGCATTTAATGCGGCTGTACTTGTGCGTACGTGGCTTCCTCTGAACGTTGGAAGATCAGTCCTAGGAGGAATGTTCAACTGATACTTGACTTTAGTATCAGTCCTTTGCGCGCATTATATAATCAGTCTTCAACTGATTCTTCAACTGATACTTCAGTTGGTATCTGCAGTCTTCTGTCTTCAGTCTTCAGTCTTCGACACCGCAACTAAACTAGAAACGAACTCTAACACTTGAGTTCTAAACGATTCTAGTCTATTACATATAAGTCCTATGAATTTTGGTATCATCAAAACAAGGGTTAGGATATTCCACAAGGTTCCCAACAGTATTTTTCTGCTTCCTTTGTCAATCATTTCCCAAAGGTGGTTGCCGATATTTTGTTGGTTCCTATAGGAGGAGATATCGACTCCAGATTTTGGAAGCATTCTGTCCGTGGTGAGGTTTCGGCTGCTTTGGGTTTTTCTAGCACGTGTCATCGGTTTCCAACTGTTAAGTGGGGTACGTGGATTTGGGAATCATATATTCCTATTAGGCGTTCTATTCTCTGCTGGCGTGTTCTTCATGGGCGCTTTCCCACTCTTGATATTCTTATTTGCCAGGGTTTGATTGCACCTAATGCGTGCTCATTTTGCTTAAGGGAAAGAGAATCATTTCTCATGTTATGTGGGGTTGTTATAGGATTCGTCCGTTGTGGAAAGAATTTCTTAGCTGGTTTGGCAAAAAAGAATTTCTTTTCTTTGAGCTCTCAAATTGAATCTTTCTGGAAAGCTGGGATACTTACTTTGATGTGGAAGATTTGGGATTGTCGAAATTCTATTATCTTTGACGATAAACGTTTTGAGGAGAGACCGTTGTTGGCTTTTGTGAAGTCTTATTTTAAGGAGATGGATGGCATTTTTCCTCGTCTTGGTACTGTTAAGAATATGTGGATTGATTATTCTATTACCAGGGCTCTTGGTATCGCTAGTCGTGCGGCGCCCCCTCCACGTATGATTGAGGTGCACTGGTGGCCGCCGGTTTACCACTGGATTAAGGTTAACACTGATGGCTCTGCTACAAGGGCCCCAGATCAGATTAATGTTAGTGGGGTTTTCTGGGATCAAAGGGCTTATGTTCGTGGTTGTTTTCATGTTAAAGGAGGCATTGGTTTTGCTTTTGAAGCAGAATTGTTAGCCATTATTACTTCCATCAATATTGCTCAAGATCGTGGCTGGCTGTATCTTTGGATTGAGGCAGATTCTATGTATGTGATTAGATTGTTGGAAGCTCATTCCAATGATGTTCCTTGGCGTTTTATGGCGTCTTGGAATAATACGTTTCGTCTTCTTTAGGAATTTAAATTGATAGTCACTCACATTTATAGAGAGGGCAATAAGCCGGCTGATATTATGGCTAATGGTGCGAGATGTTTTATCTTTTTTTGTGATGATTTTATAGGTATTTTCATTGTGCTAAAGGTTTATATTTTGGTCTCGTTCACTCAATAGTTGATTGCGTTGAGCTTATATGTCAATTTTGTTGTTTCAGGATTTGATGCTCTAATTGATTAATTAGTAGAAAAATATAGAGTTTGAATTCGGGTGATTGGTCTTAAGAAGAATTATATTTCGTCTCGATACGAGTCCGTAGGCAAAAATGGATCAAAAATCCGACTTGTAACGAAGGAGAACGGGCCAAAACAAAAACAGTGCGTGCCTACGCCCAGGTGCCCACGGTCACACCCACGGCCGCGGCAATGACAGCAGCTTACCTGTTTCCTCGCGGTGCGCGAATTCACCCGCAGCCGCGCCGCGCGATTTCTAGCGCCCATCGCCACTCAAATGCCCCCGCGCCGTGCAACTTTCTCCCATACACTCCCCTTGGCGCTGGAAACACCCCGCGCCGCTGCCTTCTTCCAGCACCGGCCCCGTGGCGCTCAAACACCCCGCGCCGCGCGCTCACAACAACCCCGTGCTGAGCAATTAACTCGCGCCTGCGCACTTCCCTTTAACTTTGAGAAAAACGTGTTTTCACTTTGGGGAGTATAAAAGAGCTGACTTCTCTTTTGTTAGGGCACACTCACTTCCGCCCACGTTCTGGCACCACAAAACATTAGGGTTTGATTTTTCTTTTCATTTTCCTAGTACTACTGTTCTAGATTTATTGACTTCTGTTCTTGAACTGCGTTTTCCTTGGAGTTGTAAGGATTGACTTCTCGACGTTTTTATTGGTATTTCTTATATTCTTTTTCACTACTACAAAAACGCTCATAGATAATGGATCCGTTATCTATGACCCCAAAAAACCGTTAAGTATACTGGTGTTATCTATGATACCGTCATACATAACGATAAAAAACTGTTATGTATAGTCGTATAGATAACGGTATGTGCGCTCATACATAACGGTAAACATCTGTTATTTATTAATATTTTTACCGTTATGTATTAGATATATATATATATATATATATACATACATATTTCATCATAGTTAACTGTTTTTTGCACTTTTTATAACGATTTTAACCGTTAACTTTGATAGAAATACATAACGGTTTTTTGCACTTTTTATAACAGTTTTTTGAACTTTTTATAGCTGTAATTTTTTTTAAAATTTTCCTGTTCTATATCTCAAAAATTAAATTAATAATTATCAAACAACAAAATAACATTGTCATAGATAACATATATTATATAACATCCAAAATATTATAATCACACAAAATATTCATACATTATTATCATCCAAAATCTTCATACATAATGTTTTGAGCCCAACTCAAAAAAAAAGGGAACTTCACATAATTTCCATTCAATCATAGTGCAACACCACTATAATCTCAAAGGAGCCACGACACCGAGGGAAATAAAAGACTTCATCATTTCTTACTTCTAAAGCAATTGCAGCTTCTCTCTTTAGGCATATATTGTCTTGTTTGAAGCATTGTATAGTGTCTCCAACATAGGCATCAATAGTGGGCACATTACTTTGCACATAGAGCTGCTCCGCAATTTCCTTTGTAGGTGCTGAAAATATGCCTTCAAATTTTCCCCACAAGAGGGATTCATGGTTGACTGGAGCCGCATGACCATTCTCAAATTCAGGTCTACCATTTGGAACATTTTTAATCCTTAAAACCTTTCCAACCTAGAAGCATGAGAGAAAAGTAACCAAAATCAATAACTCGCAAAGGAATTTCAATATCAAGAAATTGAATCTCATAAAACAAGCCTCTTGGCAAATAAGAGAATAAGAAAAAAGATGCAAACATTGTCCTGATATTGTTTACTTGCATTCTTCTGGTTGCAGTAAAGAAAAATATCAACTCTAGCAATCAGTTATAAAAGGAAAATAAGAGAAGTAGAATTGTACAAATTGAGGAGAGCTTCCACAGTAAGCAAGAACTAGTTGATGATACTAGAAATAATTCCTATACTAGAAATAGATAAAAGCGATAAATGACACCGAATATACGTGGTTCGATCACTAAAATGATCTACGTCCACGGAGTTGCTCGAGATTTCACTATCTTTGTGGGTGATTACACTGTACATTGTTCATGAATGAGAGAGTCCTTAAATCTAATAATGGAAGTCCTATTTATAAACATCTAAGTGGCCTTGGCCTATTTAATGTCTAGGGCCCATTAACCCATATAACTAAGCCTAGATCATTATTACAGAGCTGAGTCATCGGGAGTAATACAGAACTGGTGTAGAGCCGAGCTTGGCCAGGGCGAGAGCCTTGAGTGGTCAGAGCTGGTGTATATCATAGTTGGAAAGTGGGGTCGAGCAATGCCAAATCAGCCCTGTCAAATTCAGAGTTGCACCAAATACTTAAAATAAACATATTAGCGGTAATAATAATAATAATAAGAATAAATAGAGATATTCCGGTCCAATTGTGTCTAATGATGCTGCATACTTTACTCCTCATCAGTTCACAGCTCCTTCTCCTTTGTAAGTCCATTCCTCCGCATCTTTGGCTGGCAAAATTGCAGCCATCCACTTTAGACAAATAAAAAGCACTTATTTCTTGTTCCATTTTCCACACACAAAAGTGGAAGGGAAGCTCAATCGAATAAAAAGCACTTATTTCGAAGCACACACAAAAGTGGATAGAAGAAAGAGAGATTGAAGGAGAGAGGGAGAGAGAGAGAGAAAGCACAACTTGATCTATTATCTAAGTTAGAGAAGCTTTCAAACACCTGAATAATAATCTTTGCACATTCGTTGCAATGAAACATGGTCACGTAAATCCTCTGCAAGGTAAATCATATACATGTACTGTCAGAAATGGCAAACAAGAATTCATAAATAAATGAGCAAAAGTGATGAAGAAAATAAGGTTACTGACTTGCCTGAAGCAGATGCATGATTTGTGTTTAAGATTGCATTGACTTCGGCGTGGCATACATAACTGCAAGGAAGCAAGACTAAGGACTCAGTTAAAACTTCACTACTAGTTTGCTAGAATGAAAATAGGGGCGAAGAACGGCGCTAGGGCAACTGGAAAAATTCGCAGAGCAGCGTCGATGTTCGTTGTTTGCTGACCGGCGGAGATCGGGTCGACGGCGGCGGCCGGGAACCTAGGGTTTTAAGATTGGAGGCCAAAAGGAACGTGGTTTGTGGCTACCTCCACGGTTGAGACAACAGGAAATAGAGATCGTCGCCAGGGTGAGTCGGCTCCGAAGCCTTTAGGGCACTGATCGGGGTGGTACAAAGTTCTGCAACTGAAACGGGGAAGAAGATGAGTTTGGGAGCTGAAAGGGGTTTAGGGCGTAACACATTCAAAAATCGAAGTGGAAAATGGAGATTTCTTCTAGTGATAATTAGGGTTTTGATTTTATAATATTATTAAATTTAAAAATAAAACATAACAGTTTTGAGGCGCTCATATATAACGGTTAAAATAACTGTTATAAAAAGACGCTCATAGATAACGGTAGGCTTAACAGTTCGATAATACCGTTATTTATGCAACTAATAGATAACGCTCATACATAACGGATTACCTATGGATAACACTACATGGATAACGGAGTTTTGCAAAACCGTTATCTTTTCTTAAAAAAACCGTTATGTATGGAGTATTATGTATGTGTAATTTTGTAGTAGTGTTTCTATGAATCTTTATGTTGCATATTTCCATATGCTATTTCTTTTCTATCTTTTTAGGTTAGTAGAATTTATATTCAGTACTTTCAATTTTACAGAATTCTATTCAGTGATTTATTTCAGTAGGTTGTTATTTAATTATCATTTAGTTATTGCCTAGGGTTTAATAATTATTACTGCATCGGTACTTGTGATATGTTTTATTCTGCATTGTCATTCCTTAAAACTATATTTACATTTCGTTCATTTAATTATGCACATTAATGGATTAGAACAAACAACCAATTCTTGATTAGAGTGTTAACATTTATTACTTTCTGTGTGTGACGTATTTGCACTACAACAAAAATTGGATACGACATCACACAAACGACACTGATTTTTGTCAAAGTCTGAGGTCTTATATATTTTTTCTGTGGTCTTATGTTTGTGTGTGGTCTTTTAGCACAAAAATATGCTAATAGACACTAGACTTATGTGTTTGTTGTTATAAATGAGATGTGAAAAGTAATCTATAACACTGGTCGTAATAGTCCATGTTTATATGTATAGTGTTATTTTTTAAAAATAATAAATTAATTTAAAAATAATCAAATTAAACAATTAAAAGTTCTTTTTAACTAATTGTTCACCGATTCTTAAAAAACAAGAGTTGTTGATCGTATAAACCATTATTTCCAATAATTAAAAAAAATTATAGTAAAATCAAAGTAAATTAGTTAAATGCTTAGTTTTTTTCCCTAAAACCAAAGTAATTCCCTGGTGAAAATTTAAAATGAAAATCGTCTCTCTAATTTTTCCTCCAAAACCAAATAATCCCTTGGTCAAAAATTCTGAAAATCGTCTCTCTCGCGCTCTTATAACCGCTGCCGCCGAACTAGTCTGTTATGTCGGGATCGGCGGTCATTCTCGTATGTTGCGGCGCTTGCTGGCTCTAATTTCCAGCCATTTTTACCTATTGCCAGCCGCTAAGGTTTTTACAGAACTCAACTAGGGTTTCAGGTGAGCTCTGTTCTATTTTCCGATGAATTGGAAATTATTTTATTATTTCATTCAGTGTCGAAGAAACTATGTTTATTATCATTGATTATATACATATATTTATGGAGTTATTTTGCTTATCTGCCTAGTTTGTCAAGGGATTTTGAATATTTAACCTGTTTTTGTTTACCCTTTTTCAGGTAAAATTGCTATTCTGCTTATTCATCTGGTCTTTTTTATTGTTTTGTATGTGATTCTCCGGATCTTTCTTCTCTCTTTGTGTTTGTGTTCTTAGGATTTTCTTCCCAATAATTCTGGTTCAAGATGTCATGGTTTTAATATCCCATTTTTCAATTTTGTTTTCAGTTCTCAACAATTCTTCTTTTGGTAGGGAAAGTTTATAATAGATATTCTAAAGGCATGACATGAGACACAGGCGGTGGGCAACAATTATGGTGAGGAAATATGAACATTGGCAAGTGCGACGCTGTTAAAAGGGCATAGCTATTGATTGTAACTTTTTTCTTTTATAATATATCTTGTTTGCTATACATTTGTCTATTTTCTTCCTTACTAATTCTTTCACCCATAATTCCTGCAACAGGAGATCTTTTAAATAACTCAAATGGCGACCAACAAGTCACCAAAGCGAACTATCAAGGTCTTGTTCTCTATTTTTTTGCATGATTGTTTTTTATATAATCTAATTTGTCCTTTAAAGAATACTGCAGATATAGATTGTAACTTTTTTGAATTATTCTCTGAAGAATTTTGTCAAAAATGTGGTGGGGTAGGGTGGGGTGGGGGTGGGGGTATATGATATAATAATTGTGATGTTATGAGTAGTTCAAATTACAAATCAATTACATGATATCAATTGTTGTAGTATTCTTTTTAAATTGACTTTCTGTTGCCGATCAATTTACCCTTTTGGCACGATGGTAATACGATTTGGTTCATATGTGCTAGTTGATTAAATTAGTTGGGCATTTCAGTGGCTAACTCCCAAAACATAGTTTGATTTTGTAATGATTCCAGAAATTGTATTTCTAAAGCCTTATTAATATATTTGTAAGAATGATTAATTAGAGGCTTGGACTATAGGAATATTGGCCATGATTTGGGTTGATCGAGAAGCTGCCTGACATAGCATTAGAGAGTAAGAGTTAGACTCGATCTATTTGTTTTCTTCAATTAATTAAGGTGGTCTGCTTACATTGTTGTTCTAATGTATGATTTGTCCATTAAGCTATGGCAAATGTCTCTACAAAAGTAAAATGAATATTAATCTTTGAAATTCCTTTACTTAAATTGTGTAGTTTTTCAGTGAATACTTAAATTGCATACTTAAAATTGAAGATATGACATCACATTACTTGCTAAAATGTGAATTTTGAAGAGAAACTAAATTAGTGTGTTGCTTTATTTACTTATGAAAGAAGTATCTTCTTATGACCTAAAATAGTAGTACATATCATTCTCTAGGTACAATGATTTTTTTTTTTTCAATTCTATATAAATATGTTTATACTCAATAAAGTTGTATGCTTTATTTTAAGATTTATGTGGCCATCTCTAGATCACGTTATATCCCAAACTGTTGGGGAAAAAAGAATGCACATATAACCAATATTGGTTTCTATAATTAGAATAAGTACTTGTAATTATAAAAAATATGCTTTAGATTGTTATCAGCCTTTCTTTGGAATATATATTAAGTGCATTTTTTTATATTTAAATGTATATTAATGTGTGAAATTTTACACAAATGTGCAGGAGTTCTATCATCGTAAATTAGCATCAAACGATAGGCAAAAGTCCTTGAAGAAGATTTGCAGAAATAGGCATTTTGGCTGCTCAGCTAGGTATGTGATTGCATTTTATGTTTTATTGCATAATGCTAAATATCTTCTTCTGAATATTCCTGGTGGCTGATGAAGTGTCTAATGTATTTCAGAATAATTTAATCACCAGTTGTCGTTTTTATACCTTGAGTAATAAGATTTCGCCTTTTTCCTGATTAAAAAAAAAAATAGTAGTGGTATTAGTAATACCTTAATCCTGTGTTCAAGTTCAGTATGGTGTACTGTTATGGCTCAGGTAACTTGCCAGATCACACAAGAAACTGATGTATAGCAGTTGTCGTTTTTATATCTAAGTTATGATATAGTTATCTACCACCGAAAATGCTAGTGCTCCAATAGTGCTTTGAAATTGAAGATTTGATTTTAGTCTTTTTCTTTCATAGCGCATTTTAGAAATGATTGGGTTGTTAGTTCCTTTGTGACTGTGTTGTAAACCTATTAATACGTACTTTTGGTTTTAAGCTTATTATTCATGTAATCTTTCAGCTACCTACACCGCGATTTGAAGGATATATGGTGAAGGCAATGAAGACAATATTGAGCATATTGGTTGATGTACCACATGTTGAAGGAACGAATGAGTAACAAGTGTTAACTCATTTGAATCATTGTTGTGATAGAATTTATTTTGTAACGGATATGGTATAATTGATTGGGTTGAACTTAAGTTGTAATGAATATTGAAATTTTAAGAAATGATTGTGTTGCAATGAATATGATTTGTTAAGTTTTTATTTAAATATTAGATTTTTGAAAAAGAAAAAAATCTATGAAAATAAGATTTAATTTATTTTAATATTGTAGAATAGGGCATGATATTTTTTGGACCTACAACACTAGTAAAAAACTATAGTGGTATATAAAAACAAAATTGATTTTTTTTCAACTACGATAATAGACAAAAGTTAGTGTGATATATAGAAAAGACCACATACATTCGACACCTATAACACTGGTAATAAACTAATGTTGTTTAACAAAACGACTTTGGACTTTAGGTGTTTAAAGACCACATGCAATGCATGTTGTCATAAATATCTATGACAACAGGCAATGCCTGTGGTCTTTGAGCGCCTTTTTCCAAGCATCTACGACACTACCACTTACAACAACAGACATTTTTGCTATATGACAACAGGCAATGTCCATTGTCTATTAGCTTTTTTGTAGTAGTGTTGAATGCCCTGTAAAATCTTCCTTGAGAGACGACTTGGGTTAGCTTACCACACTAGGTGTAGGACTGCCCATACGGATCGTTTCTCGAAATATCATAATTCATCATACATCGATTAATTCCTAGCATGCTCATATTAATTTAAGTACTGCACATTGGAGTCAGAATTACTTACTTGTGAATTGGATGCAAAGGTCGTTGAGAACAGTCTCCAGCTTTGACCTTCTGAACTGTATCCCGCTCAATCCCCGACGCTGGAGGGACAACTAGGGATGTCAATCGGGCCAGCCCATCGGGTTTTCGGGCTAGCCCTATCGGGTTCCGGGTTAATCGGGTGCGGGCTAATCGGGTTGGAGATTTTTTCGGGTTGTAAATCTTCAACCCTAACCCTAAACGTTCGGGTTTCGGGCTAGCCCATCGGGTTGGAGATTTTGAATCGGAAGTTCCACCTTTGTAATTTTTGTATTCCTACAACAAAAATAATTGTATATGAATAATTTTATATAATTTTGAAATATGAATACATTCAAATATTTAAAAATAAATAAATAAATATAACTTGTCCTAATAAAAAACATAAAAGTTGTAGATTGAAAGCCTTAACATAGAAGAATCATGAATCGGGTAAAGACACAAATATTATTATAATAATCCCCTGAAAACATACTGACTAGAAAACAACGCCTATTTTCCTTTTCTGCTCTCACAGAAAACCTAGTTTATGATTTTACGTGTGTTCTGTTCTGAGAGTAGATAACTATATTTATAGTTATAAATACAGAGTTTGGGCCTTTTAATGAGTCAGACCTATTTTTCTCCTACTGGGCTCAGGAGACTTTGGGCCAGTTCAGGGATCAAATACAAGGAATAAAGACGTGCCTTAAATGAATTAATTCTTATGATCAGCCCAGATCATAATTAATTCACAAATATTAATTCATTTCACTAGAGAATCAATATTGACTTGCCCCTTTATTGCCGATGATGAGTCGGGGCTTGTATTTAGACTTATTAGACCCCCGTATTTAAAATATCCAACATCCATTAATTAATTAAAGCTTCTGACAGTTTATATTAATTAATTTCTTATTAATCCTTAAGCAGTACACTTCAACCTTTATTATTGCGCCCGAACTTAATCAACCTGCAGGGTTTAACGCAATAAACCTTTTGAGCTCCTTAAGGGGATGTTATTATCCTATACTGGATACGGTTACCTAATACAGATTACCAAATTTCATATATAAATTGCTATCACCCAAGATACAGAGTACTCAAGTTAATATATAACTCTCACCCATAGTAAATCAAAGCGATACATAATTTAATATATATATATATATATATATATATATATATATGTGAAATCTTATTAGGATTTAGGTCTCATTAAGTCACCGAGATTTTGATTCTTCACTTAGGTCAGACAGAAAAATACATCTCACTGTGATCCTATTAATACGTTTTCACGCACTAGTATAAATAAGTAGCCAAGACGAACTACTTTCATATATACTGCAGCCTAAACCAACGACTCGTCCTAGAGTCATCTCGATTGTGATCAATTTATATCTCATAAGGTTATTCTAACTATATGGTCTTCTGTGATCTACAACACACCATATAATCTACTTATATAGAGATAATAGGACATACATATGCAATCATGAACAATTCAGATAGGAGATTAACAGTGAACTTAGGAAACATTGTATACAAGCATAAAAAAGTTCTTGCTTTCAGTATACAAATCCAACAATCTCCCACTTATACTAAAGTAAACTTTAGTATACAATGAGACTATCTACTAGCTATTACTCCCTCCGTCCCACTAGACTTGGCACTTTTGAGTTGGGCACGGAGATTAAGAATAAAGGGTTAAGAGTGTAAAGTAGGTAGGGTCCACTTATTTTATGTGAGTAGAGAAAGTAGGGACCACATACTATTTTAGGAAAGTGCCAATTCTAGTGGGACAAACAAAAAAGGCAAGTGTGCCAAGTCTAGTGGGACGGAGGGAATACAAAACTATCACTTCTCCCACTTATACTAAAAGTTTCCTAAGTGGGTGGCATCAACCGCAATCTCATCCCTCGAGCATGCTTCTCATAGGTCTTTTGAGGTTAGCTCATGGTGAAAGGATCAACTAGGTTCTCCAAAGTACTAATCTTCTGAACCAGCACATCTCTTCGTTGTACGATTTCTCGTATGACAATGTACTTTCTTTCTACGTGTTTTGTGGCCTTGTGGGTCCTAGGGTTCCTTAGAATTTGCCACTGCACCTAAGTTACCACAATAAATTATGATACTCTTAGGCAAATTAGGTACCACGCTCAGATCCAAGAGGTAATTGTGGAACCATACGGCCTCTTTAGCAGCTACATATTCAGCTTCCATGGTGGAGTCCGCAATGCAACGCTGCTTTGCACTGCACCATGATACAACTCCACTTCCCAAGGTAAACACATAACCCGAGGTAGAACTCTTCTCATCCTGGTCAGCCTGGAAATCCGAATCTGAATAACCCAAAGGAGTTAGACTGTCTGACTGGTAAACTAGCCTATAATCTCCTGTCCTTTTTAGGTACATGAGTATATGCTTTACCGCAGTCCAGTGTCCTTGGCCAGGGTTTGACTGATATCTCACAACTATGCCCCGCGTCATAGCAAATATCAGGTCTCGTGTAAAGCATTGCATACATGAGGCTACCTGCAGTGAAAGCATATGGTACCTTCCTCATTTCCTCCACCTCACTAGGCGTCTTAGGACTCATATCCTTAGACAGAGGAATGCCATGTCTGAAAGGTAGCAATCCTTTCTTGGCGGTTTGCATGCTGAAACGAGCAATCACAGTATCAATGTAAGATGCTTGACACAAGCTCAACATCATTTTCTGGCGATCACGAACAACCTTGATCCCCAGGATGTACGCTGCATATCCTAAGTCTTTCATTTTAAAATGTTCGGATAACCATTTCTTTATGTTTGATAATAACTCCTTATTGTTGCCAATTAGGAGGATATCATCCACATAAAGTGCAAGAAAAACTACATCACCATTGACATCTAAACGGTACACACAACTTTCATTTTCACACCGACTAAACCCATAGGATTTAATCACTTCGTTAAAACGTAAGTTCCATGACCTGGAAGCTTGCTTAAGTCCATAAATGGACTTCTTAAGCTTCCATACGAGATGGTCCTCTCTCATCTTCACGAACCCTTCGGGTTGCTGCATATAGATATCCCTTCATTATTTAAGGAAACCATTTAAGAAAGCGGTTTTAACATCCATTTGCCAAACCTCAAGGTTCATGTGGGCTGCTATGGCAAGGAGTATTCGAATGGACTTAAGCATGGCAACCGGTGAAAATGTTTCATCATAATCAATACCTTTAACCTGGGTATACTCTTTAGCCACCAGTCTAGCCTTGAAAGCTGCGACTTCGCCATCCGAATTTCTCTTTCTCTTGTATACCCATCTGCTACCTATGGCCAAGCAGCCTTCTGGTAAAATACTTTTTTGTTATACATCCATATCAATCATGGGTTCTATCTTAGAAACCATGGAGTCGTACCAATAATCTGCATCCGCGTCTTCCATCGTTTGCCTGTAGTTATCTGGGTCGATGTCTCTCTGTTAATTAACATGAAGAAGATCCGAAGACTCTCCCAAGAACATGAATCATTCGGGTTGACAAACAACCCTCCCACTACGACGAAGCGGTGGTGGTACTGATGTGTCGATAGTGTATGCAGTGTCTTGTGGTACAATCTCTTGCACACTTGGCTTGGATAATGGAATCGCCTGTCCATTGCCTTCGATTTCTTGAAGGACAATATCGGACTTAGACCTATGGTTGTTCACATAGTCCTCTTCCAAGAATCGTGTGTTGCTGCTAACAACCACTTTTTGATCCTTAGGACTATAGAAGCAACAACCTTTCGTTCCCTTAGGATATCCTACAAACAACATTACCTCACATCTAAGATCCAATTTCCTGGCCTCCTTGTCCAGCACATATGCAGGACAACCCCAAATATTCATATGGCTCAAACTAGGCTGACGCCCTGACCATAACTCAGCAGGAGTTTTAGGAACTGATTTAGATGGCACTAGATTTAACATGCAGGCAGCTATTTCCAAGGCATATCCCCAAAACAAAATAGGCAAAGATGCATAGCTCATCATCGATCGTACCATTTCCAAAAGCGTTCTATTCCTCATTTTTGCTACACCGTTCTATTGAGGAGTACCCGGTGCAGTCAACTGGGATGCAATCCCAGATTCTAACAAGTATTTCTTAAACTCGTTCCCGAGGTATTCGCCACCACGATCAGACCGCAATGACTTGACACATTTACCTAACTTTTTCTCCACTTCTGCCTTGAACTCTTTGAATTTCTCAAAGCATTCAGACTTGTGGTGAAGCAGATAAATATATCCGTATCTCGAGTAATCGTCAATGAAAGTGACAAAATACTCATACCCTCTATGTAGGAACCATATTTTGATATATGATCCACGTGCCCGTGATCAATTTCGGATACCAAACGAATACATACAAAAATCACAAGTGCCTATTGCAAGATAACCAAAGCTTACTTGTAAATCTGGTGATGACAGACTCTAGTGTTGATCTTCCAACTTGTTCCCACGATAGAACTTGACGTTGGGTGGCAACGAGCTTCAAGTCATCTCCCTCAAAGTTGGCGTCTCCTCTTCTCCAATTCTGCTCTCACGTGTGTGTGAATAATTAATTAGGTTTAGGGTTGTCTTATTACTTATACTAGGTATTAGACATACCTAAATAATAAGCCCAAAACATAATTAAATCAGACCAAGCCCAAAGGCTTAAGAGAGGAGAGGGACGCCCACTTAAGGAGTACAACCTTTATTGGGCGAAGCGGGGATCTACTAGCTTGAATAAAGTTTGGCCTCCCAATGCTCGATTTTCTTATTCAGCCCAACATAAAATCGAGACATAAGTATTAATTTATTCCACTAGAAAATTAATATTGATTTACCTCTTTATTCTTTAGGTGAGTCAGGGCTAGCATTAGACTTAATTAATCTCTGGGTCTAAGATATCCAATATCCATCAATTAATTAATTAATTAGTCGTTTAATTATAAACGACATCTCGAGTGCTACCACTTAAACTTATTATCGTATCGGAACTAAATTCCACCTGCAGGGTTTAATACGATAAACTTATTAAATTCCTCGAGAGGATATTATCATCCTGTTATTAGCAGGACACGGATCCTTATTGTGATATAATCGCATGTCAAATAATAATTGTTATCACCCAAAGTATCGAGTATATTGAGTTTCAAGAGAACTCTCACCCATGATAAATCAAAGCAATAGTCAATATATTATTCACACTGATTAATCCAACTAAGATTAAGACTATTTAAGTCACCGAGATCTTGATTCTTAATTAGTCATAATATAAGAATTCATCTCACTGTGATCCTGTTCAATACACGAAGGTACTAGCATGTCACAGCCCACTATCCCAATGACGGGTTAACCAGGGTTATGACTTGGGGTGCACAATGAGAAATAGAATTTAAAGGGGGTTTGTTAAGTAACCAACATTAACAACCACAAACTAGTGATATATATATATATATATATATATATATATACATATAACCGCTTGGGTAGTTTACAAATGAGCCTGCCATAACGACTAGACCTCAAATGAAAGTTAAACAAGCGGAAGTATTAATAAGTTCAAGTAGAAACGATAAATAAGTCAGAGTGTTTGCAGCGGAAAAACGTGTGAGTTATGCATATGGAGATGCATACTCAAGGTTTCATTACATGGTCATCAAAAGGAAATCCGCTCAACACCGATCCATTCCATCGCCCGCTCAACCTGCACATTTAGAAATACATGCAGGGCTGAGTATAAAAATACTCAGTGGCATAAGCCGAAAATACAACATACATACATATATAAATTGAACTGCCAACAGTAACACACAGGGGTTTTCTTGAATGGCCTGCGCTTACTAAAACGTTTCTTTCATTTTCATAAAGTCGATCGGCCGATCATTTTCCTTCATATGATCCATATCTGTTCTTTTCTGTCACGCGCCGGGAAGGAGGCCTCCTTACCACGGACGCCAAGACCGGTCGAAAGCGACTCGCGATCTCCATGAGTGTACACGTTAACCCTAGCTAGCGACCTTTGTCTAGCATAGGATCCCAATTGGATTTCCTTTAAAGTTGGCGAACCAACACAGATAGGATACATACGTAAAACATAAACATTTTTGGCAGTCAATCATTTCATAAACATTTCATTTTCGTAAACATTTTCATTTTCATAATGGCATTGAACATATAAGCATTTCATAAAAGCTGAATAACGGTTAAAACTTGTCATGCACATATATTCGTATATGAGGCCTACGTCACGCAGGGGATCTCTATATACGTATAGTAAAAGTAATGCCCACCTCAAACGTTCTTAAGCTAGCGTGGAGTCGCTTCTTCTTCGGCTTCACTTCCTGTCGCCCGGACCTTTATTGATGAAGAGTCGGTAAGTTCGCGAAGAAAATTGTCACAAGACACAGTCTAATTGTACGTGTCTAGGGTATATTTTAGTGTTTTAGGGTTCTAGCATCCATAATTCGTTCCATTAAAGACAGCCAAAAACCATCATACCTCGTCTAATCTCATTCAAACACATAAGGCACATAAGAATCACAATCAAACATCATCAAAACATGCTCTGTTTTTACACTGACTCAACTTCAAAATTTAATCTGTTCTGACTCCGATGTCTCCTAGACTTGAGACTCATACCAAAAGAAAGATCTTCAAGTCTAGTTTCATATAAAAAAAAGTAGAGTCAAAACTCCAAGTGGTTTGAGAGATATGACGTTTTTACCACGATCTACCATGTTCGGCAGTTTTGAGCAATCGAAAACTTGGATTTTTGACAAATAGTAAACGTTGTCAGACTGGGCTCAACTTTGGTGGATATCTAGATAGCACAGCAAGGTTAATACCATAAAAGTTTGGAAAGCTAGATCACACAGGAAGCTACTGAAATTAATGACTCTTTCCCCTTTTCTCTGAAATTCTCGGTAGTAATGTGCAGTTTAGGTTTTACATTTTAAAGAAATATCAAACGAAGTTGGAATGGCTTGAAATTTTACCAGGATACTCAAGGCACATGTAGGGACGTGGTATAAATTTTCAAAGCTATTAGACATCGAAAAACCGTCGATCACAGTAGGTCAGTAAGCCTACGAAATTTCTCCAATTTGTACTTAAAACTCATATATCTCAAAAACATCTCTAACTTGAGTATAACATCATAACTCTCAACAACAAACTCATACCAAAACTCATTTCATCACTTCTAATCATCAATCTAAACCATCACTTAACATCATAGCATGCTCAAGAACTCATATAACCACTCAATCTTCACTTTCTTCATGAACTTCAACTTTCCAACATCACACAACCTAACACCTTAATATTCCATATCTCAAAATCAATTCATGCTTTTCATTCAAAGACAAATAATTAGCATCTTAATAGCATGCATATACTCTCCACTTAAAGTTAGAGGATGATAAAATTTTAGAAGACTTCCAACCCTAGTAATTTTCGAAATTTACCAGCTTGAATTAGGAGTTGTTTTCATGCTTATGCATGCTTATACAGCTTAATTATGAGTAGATTCATGTGTTTAGAGGCTTACTCTTATGATTTGTGTAGAGAAAAGTATAACTCCACCTTCTTGATTCCTAGCTCAAACCTTCAACCCAGCTTTTGTTCTATGGATCTAAAAGTGTTTTCAGCTTGATTTAATCGGTGGTTATGGCATACAAGTTGCTTGTGAAGCTTTTTACTATCTCATCAATGGTATTGGGTGAAGACAGTCGAGAGAGAAGAGAGAGAAGAAAGAAGAAAGAGAGAAGAAAGGGACGTCTGTTATGAGGGATGAAAGAGAAAGGTGTTGTTTTATTTAACCCCATTTACTTAGCCATCAAGTATTGGATAAATAACACATGCTTAATTATCCACTTGCATAAAATATCTTATCCGTTAACTATGTTTATCCACTTGCTTTGACTCCTCTCTCTCTAACGTCAGTTCCGCACCAGAGCAGAGGAATCAAAAACTCGCCAGAGCAGAGGAATCGCACTCCGCCAGAGGAATCGCTCTACCCACTAATTAAACTTTATGCATTATAATTATAAAAATATTTTAAATCTCAAACGGATTCAAATATTAATAAGAACTAAGCACATCAAAACACATGTATAACGATTAAAATACATCAGATAAATCAAACCAGTTTTATTATTAATGGATGCCGAACCCTACTTATTAATAATTAAGCCTTTAATCAGTGATTAAAAGCCGGGATATGACATAGCATAAATAAATAGCCAAGACAAACTATTTATCCATTTATGTTACAATCTAAACCATCAACTCGTCCATAGTTGCCTCGATTGTGAACTCAATTTATATCTCTATCTTTTCCAATTATATGATCTTCTGTGATCTACAATACACCTTATAATCTATAGATACAATGTGACTGAAAAAACTGATAATATCCTCTAGTTATTACAAAATCTCCCACTTATACTAAATTATGTATAGGGAGGCCACGAACTCTAAGGCCTTCAACATGCTTGTTGAACACCGCACCAGGAAGACTCTTCGTGAAGGGATCAGCCAGATTATCAACTCCCGCAATATGCATCAAAGCTACATCACCATGCTTGACCACAGACCGAATGTAATGATACTTGCCATCAATGTGTTTCATGGATTGATGACATCTTGAATCCTTGCTATTCGTAATAGTAGCCTCGTTATCACAATAAATTGTGATGCACTTCGGCAGACTAGGAATCACATCAATCTCGGTTAGGAGGTTCCTGAGCCATACAGTCTCTTTAGCAGCTTCACAAGCAACTACATACTCGGCTTCCATGGTGGATAGTGAATTGCATTTCTGCTTTACACTTCTCCACACAATGGCTCCACCCCCAAACTTAAACACATAGCCAGTAGTTGACCGCCTTTTGTCCTTATCACCTTGATAATCGGCGTCCACATACCCTACCGGTGTCAAATCATCAGACTGGTAAACTAGCGCATACTCCTTAGTCCATTTAAGGTACTTGAGTATGTGCTTTACGGCAGTCCAATGAGCTTGACCTGGATTCGGCTGATATCTTGCTGCAATGCCAACGGCAAAACAGATATCAGGCCTGGTACACTACATTGCATACATGAGACTTCCCACAGCCGAGGCATAGGGAATTATCTTCATACTCGCTATCTCCTCAGGCGTTGTGGGGCACATTGTCTTAGATAGCGGAACACCATATCTGAAAGGTAGAAAACCTTTCTTGGCATTCTGCATCCTGAACCGCGCCAAAACAATGTCAATGTAGGATGTTTGAGACAAACTCAACATTCTCTTAGATCGGTCACAATCAATCTTTATCCTGAGAATATATGTTGCCTCTCTCAGATCCTTCATTTTAAACTGTTGGGATAACCACTCTTTAATGCCAGACATTACATTCACATTATCACTAATAAGAAGTATGTCATCCACATAGAGTAGAATGAATACCAAACTCTCATCGATACAGACCCTATAAACGCAACTATCGTTGACACACTGCTCAAAACCATAAGTTTTGATCACATCATCAAAACGTTTGTTCCAGAATCGTGAAGCTTGCTTAAGTCCATAAATGGACTTCTTGAGCTTCCATACTAGATGCTCCTCACCTTCCTTGATGAACCCCTCTGGTTGTAGCATATAGATATCTCTATCTTCCTCAAGATACCTATTCAAGAATACGGTCTTGACATCCATTTGCCACACCTCTAGGTTCATATGGGCAGCCATGGCCAAGAGAGCTCGAATAGACTTAAGCATGACTACTGGCGAAAAAGTTTCCTTATAATCGATACCAGGTCGTTGAGTATAACTGATTTATACCTAATTGTTCTTTATTTGGGGGTTTGAGTGTGCTAAATTTGAGTTAAAAATTCTGGAAGTTGGTGCGTTTATGGGTTTGTTTAATGCTTTGTAGGAGATTTTGATATAATAGGTGGAAGAATGCTTTGTTCGAGTTTTTGGATCAGAAATTGCTTATTTGGGCTCAAAGTGGTGCCAGCGCTGACGGCGCATACTCTGCTGCCTCGCCAGAGCTGACAGAGCTGAAGTCCATTCGTCATAGTGGATTCCCGTGCCAGAGCCAGAGCTAACAATCCCAAGCCAGAGCTGAATTCTAGAGTTGACAGAGCTGAGTTCCTGAACTGACCAAACTCGACAGAGCTAAGTCAATAACCCTTCGCCACTAGTCTCACTTTAAAGGCCATAACCTTTCCATCCGGTCCTCTCTTGCGTTTGTATACCCATTTGCAACCAATGGCCTCACGACCCACAGGTAGCAAATATTTCTCGTATACATCCATGGCAGTTATGGATTCATATTCAGAAACCATACATGCTTCCCATTGAAGAGCAACTAGATCTGCTAGTGCTTCTGAGTAAGTCCAGGGATCTTCTTCGACAAGCCCATCATCAACTGAATCCGTAGATTCATTGACAAACGCATATCGATTGGGCAGTTTGCCCTTTGTTGCCCTTTGTGGCACTATTGCAGATCCAGTATCGACAGCTTGTGCATTTTTTGATGAGACTTGAGGTACTACATCTTGCACAATTGGCTGAGTTGGTTGACTTATCGTGCCAATGTCTTTGACCTCACTGAGGACGATTTCTCTCCTACTTTTGTGGTTATTTACATAGTCCTCTTCCAAGAATCTTGCGTTAGTGCTAATAACGACTTTCTGATCCTTAGGACAATAAAAATAACCACCTTTCGTTCCTCTAGGATATCCTATAAATAGCTTTACTTCAGTTCTAGGGCTCAACTTATCGACATCCTTGTTCAGCACGTGTGTTGGACTGCCACAAACCTGGATGTGGTTAAGAGAAGGCTTGCGCCCTGACCACAGCTCGGACGGGGTCTTTGCAACCGACTTAGAAGGCACTAAGTTAAGAATGTAACCAGCTGTTTCTAAGGCATATCCCCAAAATGAAATAGGTAAAGTAGCGAAACTCATCATCGAGCGAACCATTTCTAGAAGAGTCCTATTTCTTCTCTCTGCTACACCATTCTGTTGGGGTGTACCCGGTGTAGTCAACTGAGATGTAATCCCAGATTCTAACATGTATGCTCTAAACTCGTTACTGAGGTATTCGCCACCGCGGTCAGATCGCAGTGACTTGATACTTTTACCATGTTGTTTTGGAAAACTGGGTCCTGTGGCAGTGGCCAAAGCCTGTGGACTCTTTGATTTATGCTTAAATGTTCTTAATTTGGGGGTTTGCATGTGCTTATTTTGAGTTAAATATCCTGAAAATTGGTGCGTTTATGGGTTTGTTTTATGCTTTGCAGGAGATTCTGATTTTATAGATGGAAGAGTGTGATGTTGGAGATTTTGGGTCAGAACATGCGTACTTAAGGCGCAAAATGGTGTCCAGAGCTAAAAGTCCGCGTCAGAGCAGAGCTGAGAAGCTGTGCCAGAGCAAAGCTGCGCGGATAGGTCTGTATCAAAGCAGAGCTGACCATCTCCAGAGCTGAACTTCACTATCAGAGCTGAATTCTCCAGAGCAGAACAAACTTATCAGAGCAGAACAAACTTATCAGAGCAGAGCTAAACTCGACAGAGCTGAACTCAGTCACCAGAGCTGACTTTATGCGCCAGAGTAAACACAATTCCAGAGGTGACTTTCAGCTCTGCCATGTCTCGCCAGAGCTGACTTCCAGCTCTGGCATACCTTTCCAGAGCCGCTTACGTTTCCAGAGCTGGCGATTTCTCTCCAGAGCTACCGCGTTACTTGCAGAGCACGCTGCCAGCTGGACTTTTCTTTGAATGCACAATGCTTATCTTTAAGAGTCCAGTTTTGCAAGGCCTATTTTGATGGTAATTAAGGTTGGAATGAAGTCTATAAATAGGGTCTTAATGTTCATTGTAATAATCACTCCTTTGCCCTAATCTTTCGTTCCACCTTGGAAAATCATCCTTCCGCAAGGCAACCAAAGACTTAGGCTTTTACAAGTTTTCTTAGTTCTTTAAGTTTTTAAGGTTTTTGTTCTAGTTTACTTTCGAGTTTAGTTTTACTTTAGTTTTTGTTTCGAGTTATGATCAAGTGACAGTGGTTGCACCTTCGAGAAGTTTATGGTATTCCGTATTTATTTTAATTTACTTGCTTTGTTATGTTTATGCGTTGCTTTCATGTTTATGCTTTGCGTTCAATTATGCAATTTCAATTCTGCACTTTCGTTTTATGCTTTGCTTTCAATTATGCACTTTCGTTATGTTTATGCTTTGCTTTAAATTATGCAATTTAGTTTATGTTCATTAGATTAGAAGCTTTTATTTACAAGTATTTAAATTCTTAGTTGCCTTTACTTTAATCGTTTAATCTTTACTTTAATCGGTTATTCTTGCCTAGGGTTTAGTAATTCCTTTATGCATGAGTTTTTACGTTTTGTTCTTTTTCGCCTAGATTAATTCTAAGTTTGGTTTTAAATTAAGTTTTTAATTAAAAGTCTTAGTTTTTAAGTCACTGACTTAATTCTTAATTAGTCAGAATATAAGAATTCATCTCACTGTGATCCTGTTCAATACACGAAGATACTAACATAAATAAATAGGCAAGATAAACTATTTATCCATTTATGCTACAATCTAAACCATCAACTCGTCCATAGTTGCCTCGATTGTGAACTCAATTTATATCTCAACCTTTTCCAATTATATGATCTTCTGTGATCTACAACACAACATATAATCTATAGTATGAGATAAATTGGACTATAATAGGACTAGTGCGCAACCCGTCGAAATTCGACGGGAAATTATTTTAACTTATTATATAAATTATTTTTAAATTTATTTAATTTAAGATAATATAGTTGAAATTATATTAATTTGAATCATATTCCTCAATTAAATGTTAACCTTTTGTTTTATTTAATAATATTTTGAAAAATGTATCGATATTGAAAATTTTATTTCATCTGAGCATCATCTCGTCTGAACCTTGTAGGATCATATCATAATCTAAATTTCGGAAGACGACAACTAACGTTTGAACATCAGACTTTTGAGTATCATCTCGTCTAGACCTTAAAATACAAAAAATAAACTTTTATGCGTCAAGTTTTTTTAACATCACTATCTGGAGCTTTAAAAATCAAAGTTGACTTGTGAGATTGTATGATTTGGAGCTTCTAACATCATAACTAACTTGTAAACATCATTTTGTATGGAACTTGAAAAAATCTTGACAAACTTTTATGCATTATTAGTTCTAAATATTATAATTGGGTTCCAAGAATCATCTCGTTTGGAGTTTAAAAAAATAAATTTAACTTGTGAGTATTATCTTATTTGAACTTTGAATGACCACAATTAAGTTACAACAATTATCTTGTGTGTAGCTTTAAAGATCATTATCATCTTTAGCTTGTAAGATCATAACTAACTTCTAAACATCATCTTGTATGCAGCTTGAAAAATCTTGATAATTTTTTGTGCATTATTTCATGTGGAGCTTGAAATATCATAATTGAGTTTCGAGCATCATTTCGTTTGAAATTTGAAAGAATAAAATGGACTCGTGAACATTAATTATCTTCAAATCTTGAGTTTCGAGCATCATTCCGTCTGAAAATTGAAAGAATAAATTTGACTCGTGAGCATTATCTTGTTTGAAGTTTGAAAGACCATAACTAAGTTTTGAAAATCATCTCGTGTGTAGCTTAAGAAAGTTGACACGAGATTCAAATTGTATTAATTTATTTAGTATAATTTAATTGATAGATTTTCATAAAAAATATATGTTGAATCCAAATTTTAATTTTAAAATTTTATACAAAATATATTATTTTATAATCAAATTAAATTGAAGAAATAATTTACTTAATCAAACCAATTTATTTTTTCAAATTAAATTAATTAGACCATGTATTTAATTAAATAAATTTTGTCAAATTAAATTGACAAAACAATTCAAATTGTATTAGTCTCAATCATTCCGCCAATTAAATGTAGATTTTTAATTTGGAGAGCAAGAGCTTATTCTTGTATAAGTTTTATTTTGGTGAAATCTTATAAAAATACTCAATGTGAAATGAGGTAATTTATATGAATTCTTCACTCGATTGAGATTATTATAAATTTGATACATGATTAAAGATTTCTAATATATTTTAACATCATATCCTCTATTGTTCTTTATCTAAATTCTTCATTTATGCATTACTAATTTCATAATTTATCTATTATTATTATTATTATTATTATTATTATTATTATTATTATTATTATTATTATTATTATTATTATTATTATTGTAGTAATGGACTAACAGAAACAAATAAAGTTTGCAGAAATGAAAAATATATTTTTCTTCCCTATATAAATAAAATGTATGGATTTATTTTATAAAAAGTAAAAATAAAATTTTAATTATTTTGATGGACATAAAATAAGATTTTATTTTAAAGTAATCAGTTTATAGAATTTGTGCCTTATTATGCAAACATGTAAATCAATGACCGGACCCGTTTATAATTTACATATACGTGCATGTCTCAATTCAAACTTAATTTAAAATTAATTTTATTGAAAATTAAGAATATAAATATTATATGTATATATATATATTCATACAATATAATATATTGCAACATATACATATAATATGTACGCTATTGAGAAATATAAAATTAATAACAAATATACATCTAATCACTAACATTCAATTAAAATAATTTATCGTATATAGATTATAATTTTTCTCTTATCAGACATGTAAATCTAATTTTTATCTAGAAAAAATAAATAATAGAATTTATCAATTTAGATTATATGTAATGTTAATATTATTATATATATACATTTATTATTAATTATATTTATTATGATTAATGAATCTTTATATAGAATGTAATAGTTAATTAATTAATAAATGATGAAGATTATATATGGTAAATTTTGAAATGGTGAGATTTTAGATATGCCACATAGGTTAAGGCTTAATCCTATTATATAATAGATTATGCAATAACAATATTTCAGATAGAAGAATCACAGTGAACAAAGGAATCAATGTATACAAGCATAAAGTCTTGATTTTCAGTATACAACCCTTCACTATTTTTAGGAGCTGAGGAAGTACCTTTCTCTAATTGGGCCTTCTCACCGACGCCCAGACCACCTTGACCGGCGGTTCCAAAACCACTATACCCTGAATGGGTGTGGGCGGTTGAGTGATTGGTGGTGGCGAGGAAGTGGTCTTGTGTGGGTTCAAGAGGGTTTGCATCAACCGTGCATGTTAAGGTTTCCATCAGAGATGGAATCTCACTGTTACCAGGAGGTACTTCAGGCGTCTGAATCGGTTCCCACGTGACCTTAATTAACACTATAATAGAATATTTTTAAATGTTCTATTAAAATATGTGAGTGATTTCCACGTGCAGACATCTGCATTTAAAAATTTGTGAAATAAAAAAATAAAGTTAGGTTATATCCAACAAAAATACAAATAAGAAAAGAAAAAAAAACTGAAATTATTAAATCATGTATTTTAGTGCCGTCCTATGAAGTATTGAAGCCGACATATCACATCACAAAGCTCCATACATATGGCTCCAGATTTCCACGGGGGCCACGTTCTCTCATCTATATCACGATAAAAAAAATTACATTTTAATAATAGAATAAGTCTCCATGTATAGATTTTATTCAAGCTCATAGCTAATATATATGTATAATCTATATAATCAAGAAACACACATTCGAAAAAAACTCTAATTTACAACACTTAATCAAATTTCCAGAAGAGCTTCAATATTGTCATGGATTCTCTAACATCTTCACTCCTTGCAATATCCATCGTGTGGATATGTATTCTGATTCTAACATCACATTCTAGGGCCCGGAGAGCATCGAAGGTCCCTCCGGGCCCGTACGGACCCCCAATTATTGGCAACATCCTTCAACTGGGGTCCAAACCCCACCGCTCCCTCGCCAAACTATCCCAGAAATACGGGCCCGTGATGTCGCTGAAGCTGGGGAGCTTCACCACCGTAGTTTTCTCGACGCCTGAGGCCGCGAAAGTGGTGCTGCAGCAGCACGACGCCTCCTTCTCCAGCCGAGCCATCCCGACCGCAGCCACGGCCCACCGCCACCACGAGTTCTCGATGGGGTGGCTGCCCGTCGGGGCAAAGTGGCGGAAGCTGCGGAGGGTATACAAAGAGCAGATGTTCTCGGCTGCGAGGCTCGACGCGAGCGAGGGTTTGAGGAGAGAGAAGCTTCGGAAGCTGCGCGAGTACGTGGGAGAGTGCGGTGGAGCGGGCCGGGCCGTGGACGTCGGAGAGGCGGCTTTTGCGACGACGCTGAACCTGATGTCGGCGTGGCTGTTCTCGGTGGAGTTCGCGCGGTTGGGGTCGGAGTCGTCGCACGAGATGAAGGATGTGGTGTGGGGCGTCATGGAATGCTTGGGCAGCCCTAATTTGGCGGATTATTTTCCGGTGCTGAGATGTGTTGATCCGCAGCGGATTTTGAAGAAGACGGAGTTTTACGTTGGAAAACTACTCGCCATATTTGAGGAGATAATAGACGAGAAATTGAAATCGAGTGGCGAGAGAGATGATTTGGTGGGAGACTTCATTGATTTATACCAAAGAGACGAAGCTCAACTTAGCAGAAACGACATAACACATCTCCTTCTCGTAAGTGTTTATACATCATGCCTAGGCCTCTTCATTTCTAATTTTTTTTTTTTGCGAAAAACGTCAAGCTCTGTTAATTCAACGACGGGTTTGGGGGTCCATAACTAAAAATTAAATTAAGGTTATTTCACGCATCTCAGCATGATGGTATGTGCATGTCGTGTTCTACTACATGTCGTAGAATAATAATAACGATCGACAACAATAATAATATGCAGAATATAGTAAATTAATGACACAAATTATTAATGCTCAATCTAATTCGGTCATAAGTCGTCGATTTCTATGTTTAATAAATTACTAATTAATTTCTCACGTCAGTCAAGCATTCACAAATTTATCCAAGGATTGAAAAAGATTAAATTAATTCGAATATGGGATTGCCAAGTTGCTAATTACTTTATGGGCCGGTCTTGCATGCGGCGGTCGCACTCCAGTGCGACGGGTCCGCCCCGACCCGCGCCCGACCCGACCCGTGCCCAAACCCGAAATCTTGAATCCTAAATTATTACATTTGTTTATAATAATTATTACTTTTTATAAGCATGAAATATACATTTGTTCGCACAAATGTATACTTATATAAATATAGGTATTTACCTTCATTTAATATAAAGTATTATATTTTCTAAACCCTAAATTCTATAAACTAAACCCTGTAAACTAAACCCTAAGCCTGAACACTAAACCCTAATAGGAGTATTTACTTTTAATAAGCATAAGATATACATTTGGTCGCACAAATGTATACTTATATTAATATAAATATTTACCTTCATTCAATATAAAACATTATACATATCAATATACATTTATATAAACAAATGTATATATTGTGTTTATTAAAAGTAACAATTATTATAAACAAATGTAATAATTAGGAGTATGGGTCAAATCCACGCGGGTCAGGGTTCCGAGTCAGGAGGACGGGTTTGAAACCATGACTGTTTGGAAATAATTGTTTGGTGCAATTAATATTCTCGATTTGTATTTATTTCAAATTTAATTAAGTAGAATGTTGGTCAGGATTTATTTGTAGCTGGGACAGACACGACTGCAGGAACAGTCGAATGGGCAATGGCAGAACTAATGCACAATCCTTCAAAAATGTCAAGGCTTAGAAATGAAATCAGGAATTTCATGCAAGAAAATGGGGAAATTGAAGAATCAGACATCACACGGCTTCCATATCTGAAAGCAGTGGTGAAGGAAACATTTAGGCTTCATCCTGCTGCACCTTTCTTGATACCTCGCAAAGCTGATTTTGATGTACAAATAAACGGTTACCTCGTGCCTAAAGAAGCACGGATTCTTGTCAATGTGTGGGCCAGTGGTAGAGATCCCAATATCTGGGCGAATCCAGATGAGTTCGTGCCAGAAAGATTCTTGAATGAAAATGATAGTTTAGATTTTAGGGGCCAAGATTTTGAGTTGATTCCATTTGGCGCGGGAAGGAGAATCTGCCCCGGATTACCGCTTGCCAACCTAATGGTACACCAAATGCTGGTCACATGTGTGGGAAATTTTGAGTGGAAATTTGAAACGGTGAAACAAGAAGAAATGGATATGAATGAAAAAATTGGAATTACTCTGCGGAAGGCCCTACCTCTCAAAGCAATTCCTATAGAATTGGATTGAACTGGATGTTTCTCTCACTATATATATGTGTGTAATTTTCCTTTTATGATCTGTTTTTTTTTTAATCCTTTCGTGTAGAACACTTGAGGTTATCTATGTATTTTATTGTTTTAAATTGAGCAGACATAACTTTTTAAGGGTTAATTGGATATGAATTATTGAACTTTCAACAAATTATCATTTTGCATACTAATTTTAAGAATTATTGAACTTTTTAAGGAGTATATATTAAAATTACTCAACAATTTTTTTTCTCATTTTGTATATTCTCTCATTTTCAGCGGATGACAGTGGCATAAATATGCTTACTTAGAATAAATATACTCGTTTTATTAGTTTTTAATTTCTAATTTGTTTTCTTCAATTAATTTGAATCGCTCTTGTTATAAACAATTTTAAAATTATTACTTAAGATTCACTTATACAATTGGGGTTAATACGTACTCCATCCGTCCCATTAAAAGTGGCATGTTCTGTTTTGGGTTGTCCGACTATAAGTGGCATGTTTTCATAAATAGAAAATTTTGACCCTTAAAAAATTTTAGGCCCTATCACTTTCATCTCATTTACACCTTCTCACTAATTCCCGTGTCGAAAAGTTTTGAGCCACTTACAGTGGAACGGAGGAAATATTTTATTTTGTTCACATTTAATTTGCAATCTCTCATAGTTGCTATGGGCGATCTGCTGGTGCTGCCACTACAAGAAAATGCGGCTCAAACGACCGAAATTTCGGTCGTTGAAACCCAAAAATCGGTCGTTAATATTTTTAACGACCGATTTAACGACCGTTTTTTCCGGTCGTTGTTTGGATCGTCGCCCGAGTTTTAACGACCGTTTTTTCGGTCGTTAAATTTAACGACTGATTTTTTTTTAACGACCAAAATTTCGGTCGTTAAAAAGAGAAAATAAAAATAAAAAAATTATTTTATTTTTATTTTTTTTAAATAACGATCGAAAATTCGGTCGTTAAAAATTAATAAATAAAAAAAATTCAATATATATATATATATATATATTTATATATAATATCTTTGTATCCCACAAGTATTTATAATGTATTTCTAATGTATTTAGACCTTAATTGCATACCATTTGACGAACTTGCCAGTAGGTCACTCATCTTACTTGTGCTCTAAGTCAAGCACGCTTAACATTGAAGTTCCTTTCGAGTAGTCACCAGTATAGAACACTCGTATTATTGATATATATAGTACCTATTAATTCATTTAAACTCTAATTCAATATAAAATATCATGAATGATACCTTATGATATGTCGAGCTAATAACTAAGATTTGTGGTGCCGGCGAAACATTGACGGTAAATATACGATCGAATTTAAAATAATAAAAAATTAATATTATCATAATTAAAAAAAGAAAAGAAAATATGAGTATGAAAAATAACAATCAAATATACAACAAAATCAATATTAAATCAAATAATCAATATTAATAAAATTAATATTTGAAAAATAATTTTATTATTTTAAGATAATAAAATTATTAATATTTTGAAAATAATGAATCTAATAATTTAGAAAATCTAATAAGTCTAATAATTTATTATTATTTGCAAATAATATCACATTTTTATTAATAATCAATATTATCTATTTTTTTAGAATAATATTATGAAAATAAAAATTATTATTAAATTGCGATTTTATAAAAGAAAGAAAAGCGAAAAAACTTAAGAACCCTTGAAAGCACAAGAAAGCAGACTAAGGGCCGAGCCTCGTTTAAACCTCTCTAAGGAAATCCCAAAGGGAAAAACCTTAGAGAGAAAAAAGAGTACTTGTCTAAGACGAAACCAGCAAGAGGGAAAAAAGCGGAAGTGGGACTGCTTCCAGAACTCCGGCCTAACCATCATCCTGAAGCAGACCCAGCTCATTCCCCTAACCAAAAAAATACGCAAACCGAAACCACAGAAAGAAAACAAGAACAGACCATCCCCAAGAAGAGATGAAAAAACAAAAACCCGAAAGACGAAACAGATCAGACTCAACAAGAAACTAAAACAGCAGCAAAACAAACCAAAAGGCAGCTCCACCATCATCAACGAAGGAAACGGCGGAAGCGAAGACCAAACCAAAGATCTTGCGTGAAAACTCCTGTCGCTGGCGAAAACATTGCCACGACGCATCCAACGGAATCCGACTCCATATGACCCAGTATCTAGCGCACCAGAAAACTGAAAAAGACCATATGGAACATTCCCACAGCACAACCACCAAAGCAAACCATCAGCGCATACGAGTATGACTGTGAGTAGCCATATTAAGCCGCACAGCATCCTTAATATCCTCAATAGCATAAGGCCACCAGCCTTCTTCTATACTATAGTTAGCCATAATATCAGCAACTTTGTTTCCCTCCCGATAAATGTGAGAAATCTGAAGATTAAAATCAGGAAGGAGACGAAGAACCTTATTCCATAAAGCAATGAAACGCCAAGGGACTGCGGTAGAACGCTCCTCAAGCAGATGAACAATGTACATAGAATCTGACTCAACCCATAAATGAAACCAACCCCGATCATGAGCAATGAGAATGGCTTTGATAACCGCAAGAAGCTCAGCTTCAAAGGCAAAACCAACGCCACCCTTATAATGAAAACAACCACGGACCTAATTAAAGTTATCACGAAAGACTCCACCAGCCGCAATATTTCCTGGAGCCCCCATCGCAGAGCCATTCGTGTTTACTTTAATCCAAGGAGACACTGGAGGCCACCAGTGCACATCGATGAAATTCGGTGGAGGAGGAGCACGAGTAGCAACGCCTATCGATATGAGAATAGTATAATCTTTCCAATAATTATTCATATGACCAAGATTAAAGTTATTCTCCATCTTTTTAAAAGCAACTTTGACAACATGGGTGATACGCCTTTGGTCAAAACTTTTGTTATCAAAGATGCAAGAGTTCCTCTGAGTCCAAATCGCGTATAAAATAGTGATAATGCCAGCACGCCAAAAACTGTCCAGCTGAGAACTGAACTTGTAACCCCAGGCCCTAACCAAGAAACTATGCATATCAGCAGCATCAACAGCCTCAGATAATTAAAACCAACTCAAGAACTCTATCCAAATAGGTCTAACGCGGCCGCAAGACCATAAAACATGATCCATAGTTTCACCCGAGGAGAAACAAAAGACACAATGATTGGGCATGATCATACCATATCTAATCAGGCGATCATAGGTAGGAAGACGATCATGAAGAATCCGCCAGCAGACTAAAGAACGTCTAACTGGAATATAAGGCTTCCAGATCCAAGAACCCCAGCTAACGCGAAGGAAAACGATGACAGTGATTAGTAAATGCAAGAGCAGCAGTAACCGTGCCATGAAGAGAAGATTTCCAGTAACGAGTGTCAGACTCCTCGCCAATAGGAAGCACCAAAATATCACCAACAATCTTAGGGAAAGCATTAATAAAATCTTGGGTGAAATGCCACACCCCATCATAGAAGTAATCAGCAACAGAATGTCCTAGAAAATCTAGAACATAATGAGGAACCCTGCATTTCTCAGAAATTCTGTAACCCAGCCAGTCATCACACCAGAAATTCGTGGCCGTGCCGTCACCAATATAGCTGTAGGAATTCTCCACCAAATCATTCACTTCTTCCATGAGACCAAGTCAAACAGACGAAGAGATCGAATCACACCTCACTTGGCTGAAGTTGTCCAAGTACCGATCCTGCAGAATCGAAAACCCGAAACCCTTGCCACATATAAGCTTCCAAACTATTTTCATCAAAAAACACTTGTTCATTAAAGAGAAGGAACGGATACCAAGCCCCCCCCTCTTCTTTGATGGCACAAACACGGCTCCAGCTCACTGAACAAGAAGGCGTCCTTCTAACATCACCCGTCCAAATGAAATTGCGGCACTTATCATCCAAATCTTTCAGCAAGAATCTAGGCCATTTATACACCATCATAGAGTGCGTGATAGAACTCTGAATGACCGACTTAACCAGATAAAGACGACCCGCCATAGAAAGAAGCCACCCACGCCATCTAGAAAACTTGGTTAAAATCCGATCATGTATCGGTCTGAAATAAGAAGCACGGACACGCCCATCAAAGATCGGAACCCCCAAATAAGAAAATGGGGTCACACCCTTCACAAAGTTCAATTCTCTCAGAATTGAACGCTTAGTCACAACATGAACTTTAGCAGAAAAATAAATACGAGACTTATCACTGCTACAAGTTTGCCCAGAAATCCAACTATAGTAATCAAGAATCTTCTTAATCGTCTTCGCATTCCGAACAGAGGCCTTACAGAAGACCAAAATATCATCAGCGTAAAGAAGGTGCGTGGGAAAAAGCTGCGAACGAGTCATAGTCATGGGAGTAAGATGACCAGAAGTAATACAGTTGCGAAAAAGAGCACTCAGAACATCCTCAGCAATCCCAAAAAGTATAGGAGAGAGAGGGTCCCCCTGCCTCACACCACGCGAACAACCAAAATAGCCATAAAGCTTTCCATTATAAAGAATGGAGAGTCGGGCAGAAGTAAGAATGATCTTGATCCAATCAATAAATCTCACATCAAAACCCATAACCTTAAGAACATTCAACAGAAAACCCCAACGAAGAGTATCAAAAGCTTTGCGGATGTCAATTTTGCAGGCCATATTCTATCCTCTGCCCGTACGCTTCATACAATTAAAACCTTCAGATCCCATCAAAATGTAATCATGAATAGAACGACCATTGATAAACCCAAATTGATTCTGAGAAACGTAAAGAGCCGCAATCCCGCTGATCCTCGACGCCAACACTTTCAAGATAATCTTAAACAAGAAATTGGAAAGAACAATCGGCCTAAGATCAGAAACAGAAATGACATTCTCTTTCTTCGGAATGAGAATGAGAGTGCTGGAATTGCATCCCGACGGAAGATAAGACCTAAAAAAAAAGGCACGAACCACAGCCCAAATGTCATGCTTAATAATAGTCCAACAAACCTGAAAAAACTTCCCAGAGAAACCGTTAGGTCCAGGCGAGCTATCAACATCCATGCTGAAAACAGCAGCAGTAATCTCCTCATCCGAAGGAGAAGCCGAAAGTACCGCATTATGTTCATCAGAAATAATAGGGTCAATTACTGCCTCAATCGCCTCAATACCAACATCAGAGCCACTATCCTCAGTAAAGATAGTGGTGAAGTAATCAACAATATGCTCATCGATCCTGTCCTGGTTCGATTCTCTGGTCCCATCAATCATAAGCTGCGATATCACCCTAGGTTCGTGCTTATAGCGAAGCGTAGCATGAAAAAAGGCAATATTCATGTCCCCATCCGTAAGCCACGAAACGCGGCTTTTTTGTTGGAGCAAGCAACTTTTACCAGACAGAGCAACATTAATTTTAGCCTGAGCTTGAACCTCCTTGTCAAACAACTCATCCGTATAACCATGAAGCGAAATACTCATCTGAATATCCATCAACTCCCTCTGAGTTTCATCCACCAACGCATCAACGTTGCCAAAAACATTCTTATTCCAATTTTGCAGCTCCTTCTTAAGCCGTTTAAGCTTAAACATAACCTTATAAATCGGACACAGAACCCCGGTATCTTGGCTCCAAGAGTCATCCACTAAAGCATGAAAAGTCGGATGCATCGCCCACATATTTAAAAATCTGAAAAATCTATGTCTAGTTTGGGGCGGTAAACTGCACTGAAACACAATCGGAGAATGATCAGAAGTCAACCTAGCCAAGTTCAGAGTATGAACAGAGTGCCACAAAGAAGAGAACGACTCAGTGTATAAAGCACGATCAAGAAAAGACTCCACATGTTGAGGCATAAAACGACGTCCAGACCAAGTAAACCGAAGACCAGAAGTAGACGACTCAATAAAACCAGTGTCATCAATAAAGTCACAGAACTCTCTGCAAGAAGTTTGACTAGGCATACAACTACTAATCCTCTCGTGGGCGCCTTTAATGGCATTAAAATCCCCTAAAATCACCATATTGTCAGCAGTAAAATCAATAAGATCAGCCCACAAGGACCTCCTCTCGACATGAGTACAAGCATCTTGAACTATCGCCACACAGAAATCAAAAGAGTTCCAATGGCAATCCGCAATGACCGTCTGCTCCGAAGAAAACACCAATCAGAAAACCACATCAGGGTGATGTAAAACCCAAATGTTCGAACACCTGTCATGCCGCTCATTCTGAAAAGTAGGAACCAAATTAAGAGAAGACCAATAGTTGGAGTTAGTATTTCTAAAATTCGACTTCGGCTCAATAATACCAACAATAATTGGAAAGAAAGTACGACAATGCTCCCAAAGGAGGCGCTTAGATTCGTCCGTCAGACCCCGAACATTCCAAGCAAGAACATTCATGGAGCTAAGAATAAATGGCGGGGATTTCCCCACTTCAACTTCATCCGCCCAACTTTGCGAAGCAATGTTACTTATGGATCTAGCACTGGAAGATCCGCTTCTATCCACCACATAATCTCTAGGATTATTACTTGCATCATAAGAAGCTTTGAGCTTATTTTGAATAATCTGTTCAGAATTGGGATTGGGCGCCTCCGGAGGCCTCCTTAAACGCCCTTTAATATTGTTCTCCACAGAAGGCTTACGGGTTTGCTCCGACTTGGGAGGTCTCTCTCTCGGCCTCTTAGGTTGTTCCGAAGAGGTTTGTAAAACCGAAGAAGCCACCCGCTGAACTTTTATTTGATTTTCAAGAGCCAAAGCCTTCGTTCGTCTACTATCCGAAGTCATCTGCTGTTCAGAATTAGACAACCTCTACATCTCCACGCTCGGCTGTTGCTTCTCCAAAAAAGAAGTAATCTTGTTTGCATCTCTGTTATTATTCTGAGTCCTTATCTTCTGCGTAAATTCAGACGACCGCTGCCGCTCCACCCCCGGATGTTGCCTAACATCGGTCCTCTCTCTAGGAATAACAGGTTGCTCGGACTTCTTTTGCTGAGAACAATCTCCATCATTATCTTGGTGTGAACTGCCCTTCGGTGTGTTCTGCAGTCCCGATTTCAGAGACGGCGATCTCTGCCGATCTAAGCCAGTTGGGTGGTCTTCCAAAGCCTGTTGACCATCAGCCTGCTCCAAGAAACCCAGCCCCTGCTGTTCATCTTCCTCCATACCGCATGTAGACAGCTGCTGCAACTGAAAGTGAGTCTCTCCTTCCTCGAAAATCGGTCTCGCATCTTGCACATGAGGAATGAAGCTACCAGCAACTTGACAATCCTCCTCGTCCGAAGAACAATTCTTAACAAATCCCTCACTCTCCTTCACACAAGGTTTAACAACAGCATCTAATAAATCCGGTCCCGATATCCCTCCCTCTTGAATGACATTCCCATCATTCGCGAGCGCGGCAAAACCATTACCAGCAGCCACAAAATTCATTCCTCCAGGCTTCCAGTGTGAGACCTTCTTTTCCCTCATGAATCCATCATCCTTCGTCTTATCAGAAGCTTCCATATGACGTTCCTCCGCAGGCATCATAGCGATCGCAACCTCATCCGCCTTTTTAGCGACATAAAATAAATAACAAAGGCAAAAAACATAAAGGAAAACATAAAGTAAAAACTAAAATAGAAACTTACTTAAGGCAAAGAGTACTTATGGCCAAAAGTGCTACAGAAAACATGAACAGAAAACTAAACTACTATGAGGGGCGAGTACTCCTACCTAATTATGGAAAGTAAAACTACAGCAATGGTCTCTGAATTGGTGCCTCCAAAATCCGTCTCTACTCTACACTCTCAATGGTTCACAGCTATGTGGTATTTATAGGCATGAGTTAGGGCTACGCAAGCTGGGCCCAATGGAGTGGGCTGAAATTAGGGCTCCTTCTACCAGAGATTGCATCCAGATCTGGAGGCTGATTCTTTCCTTATCCAAACCTCAAGGGATAAGGTTTTTGGATTTCTTTCCTTATCTACATCATCTGCACTCTTTTTCTCTGCCCCGTCTGTACCTTCTGCCCACGATCATCTTCTGGTGCAACTGGGTCCCACACGGTGCTTATGGGCAAAGCGCTATGTTGACTTGAGCAACTCCAAACTTCATCTAAGCTTTTGTAACCTGCTGTTTCAATCTCCAATTGGCTTTGTATCTGTGCTCATACTTCTTCCCTGAACCGAAGTCGCATTATGCCTAGAACCTTCTTCCGATGCAACTGGATCTCGCGCGGTACTTATGGGCAAAGGGTCGGTTTGCCCAACATCCTTCTTCTCGAACTTTTGGTCTTCAAAACAATCTTCTGAGTGTTCCAAACTCCTCTGCTCCAAACTCATGCCTCTTTCGCGGAATGCAGCAGCATTATGCCTTAAAAGCACCTTCGGCCCAAAGATCGGGCCTGCCCTGGAACTACGCCCTCCCAGACGACTGACTCTAGCAAAACAAAGGAAAAAGACTCTATCTAGACCTAAAACAGACATGAAAAATGAGCACAAACATGGGCTCATCACCATTCACATGGAGCACCTAAATAATGAAGTCCCAACTCATCGTGTCGAACGTTTTATGAATGTCAATCTTACAAGCCTTATTAGAACGACGCCTAGTGCGGTTCATGCAGCTAAAGCCTTCAGAGTCCAAAACAATGCAGTCATATATGGAGCTCCCACTAATAAAACCAAACTGATGAGGCCAGACACAGGCCGAAGCCACAGTACTAAGACCGGTAGCCAAAATCTTCGAGATAATCTTGAAGAAAAAATTCGAGAGAATGATAGGGCGCAAATCACCAACAGTCTCCATATTATCCTTCTTCGCAATAAGGATAAGAGTATTGGCATTGCAGCCAGCCGGAAGATACGAATGGATGAAAAAAGCTCTAATAGGAGCCACAATATCCTCCTTAACAATATTCCGACAACTATGGAAAAAATGACCAGAAGACCCATTAGGACACGATGAGCTATTAGCATCCATCCCAAAAATAGTAGCTGTGATCTCATCCTCCAAAGGAATACCCGTGAGACTACCATTCTGCTCCGGAGTGACACAATGGTCAATAATCGCTTCCAACATGACCTGCTCCACATTACGACTAACATCTTCCATGAAGAGAGTCGAGAAGAAGTCGATAATGTGATGTTGAATAACAACTTTGTCGTAGGAAATGTGCTCTCCGATCTTGAGATGTTCAATTCTCTTCGGGTGCTTGCGAAAACGGATGAGACGATGAAAGAACAAAGAATCTCGATCCCCATCAACAAGCCAATTGGCTCTGCTTTTCTACTGCAGCAAAGTGTTTTTTCAAAATAAAAGAATGTTAAGGTGCGCTTGAGCAGCAATTTATTCATCAAAAATCTAATCATTATAGCCCAAATCCGAAATTCTCCACTGAACATCAAGAATAGCTCACTGCCCATCCTCAATCTAAGTGTTCACATCACCAAAAACATTTCTGTTCCAAAGCCGAATCTCTCCACGAAGTCTCTGCAGCTTGGACATGACCCGAAAAATAGGACAATACGTCTCTATCAAACCAGCCCAAGAATTTTTCACAATGTCGTGAAACCCCGAATGTGACACCCACATGTTAAGAAATCTAAACAATCTCTTACTGGGAGGCACAGCTAAACGGCATTGGAAGACCAAAGGAGAGTGATCAGAGGTGAGTCTAGGCAGAGCATGAGTAACAATCTTTGACCACATATCAGCAAAACCAGTAGAAAAGAAGGCACGATCAAGCATCGACTCCACATACTGAGGCAAAAAATATCGGCCAAACCAAGTATAACATAAACCAGAAGTCAGAGATTCAATAAAATTAGAGGCATCAATAAAATCACTGAAGTCCCGACAAGAGCTACGATTAGGAGCTGCCATGGGGATGCACTCATGGGCACCTTTAACAGCATTAAAATCGCCGATAAAAACCATTTTATCATCAATAAAAGGTAGAATATCAGCTCACGAATTGCGATGAAGCGCCTGGTCATTAGCACCGTGAACAATCACCATACGAAAAGCATGAGACTACCACAGACAATCAGCAATGACAGTTTGATCCGAGGAAAAGATAACCTAGGTAGAAACATCTGGATGAGCAACTAACCAAATGTTAGAGAAACGAGGTTGTCTACAATTCTGTTGACGTGAGATCATGTTGATCGACGTCCAGAAAGAGGAACGAACATTCTAAAATCTGGTTTTGGGTTCCAGTAAACCCAGAATGACGGGAGAAAATGACGCACAATGCTCCTTCAGAAGCCGCTTAGACTCGTCCGTCATGCCACGAACGTTCCAAATGATGAAATTCATAGAATCAAGAATGATTTGTGGACTAAGGTCCCCTCAGATACATTGCATCTCCCCATCGTTAAGTCCCAACGGTGTTCATAGCTCGTGCGCTATCAGAATCTCCATAGTCAATAACATATTAGCGGGGAGTGTGCCCCGCCTCCGTCGAGCATCTCAGACGATTCTTAATACTGGCTTCTTGTTGAAGTAAAGCTTGATTATGACTTCTTGCTGAATGATCATTCTTTTTAGACCAACCCCGCCCACGTTTGACAACTTCCTGATTCTCCACTATGCTCTGTTTGAAACGCTCCACTTTTAATTCATTCTCCAAAGCTAAGGCTTTTGAGGCTTTTTTGCCTTTGCCCTCCGAAATCAAACACTTAGTAGGACTGGCAACATCCTGCTCCCGACTGCCTTTGAGCAACTATGTCTCATTCCCAAGCACCGTAACATTCTGCTCAACCATAACCACCTTGTTCGGTCTGACGTCCAGATCATCAATGGTCACATCTTCCCTCATGTCTTTCACCATAGGTTCTGTCTCATTGAAGGTACCTGCCTGTGAGTCCCAACTGCTTTTGAAAAACCAAAACCGTAGAATCATTCTCATGAGCCGAAGCCCCCTGGTCAAGAAGGGGCTTTTCTTTCAAAACATCCGCCTGCTCATCCTTATCAGCCGAAGCCCCTGAGTCAAGAAGGGACTTTTCTTTCAAAATATTCGTCTGCTGGTCCTCAATCTGCTGCTGCAAATCAGAAGATGTGGTAGTTTGCTTGCTCGGAGCCATTTTTCATAACACGTCAAGTAAATTCGGCCCAGAGAGATCTTTCTCCATAGAAGGATCATCTATCTCCAAAACCTCTAAAGCTTTGTACCTGTTAGAAGGTTCAGTAATAACGTTCTCCAGCGTCGGCAGCGCATATGTCTCATCCACCACTTTCCAACCATTGGTTTGAAGATTCTGCGTATCAGCTGGCTTTTCTTCCATTTTAATTAGATTGGTATTTACCCTTACGACATTTGTCAACCGAGTGAACAGTTATCTTACAACGAGTACAAAAAAGAGGAAGTGACTCATAACTAAATTCAACAGAAAATGAACGATCCCCACTATCAATGAATAAATATTCTGGTAAAGGAAGAGATAAGTCAATCTCCACAAACATGCGGGCAAACTACCCCACATCCTCCGTCATAGAAGTTCCGTAAATCTTCAGAGGCTGCCCAAGCCATCGACCTATTCCCACGATAACCTCAGGATGCCAAAATTCAACCGGAAGATAATAAACTCTGACCCATACTTGAGCGATAGAAAAAGATTCTTTGTAAGGATCGAAATAACGAACCTAATCACGAAGGCGGATAACATCCGTGGATAATTCCCATAAAAGGCTAGTTTTGGCAGCAACCTTATCCTCTGCAAACTGGAATTTTAAGGTGTAATATCCTTTCCCCATTGGCATGAGATGCCATGGAGAAGAAATCTTCCGAAGGGCCTAAAGTTCGACTTTGAGTTCTCTCGAAGGCCTTGGCTTGTCTCTTTTTTTCAACACCAATCTACCGATAAGAGCGTGCTTGAACTAATTCAACTGATGTACCTGAAGGTCACGTGGGATGACAAGAGTACCGTGGTCTCCATGTCTCACCGGATGTAGAGCTTGAAACTTATGCGCCAGTATATCCGGCAATGGTGTAGATTTTGGAGCCGTAACCCTAGCATACGACGCCTGAACGATAGGTTGAGTAGTCTTCATTGATGGTTGATCCACAAGATGTTGTTTTGAGGGCTCACCCGAAGAGGCAGCAACGAGAGGCTTGGACACACCATGATAGGGAATTAGGGTTTTGGCAGAGGTCCCATTCGACGGAGGAGCCGCCTGACGTTCGAATTTATTGGAGATTCTAGGGAGATTCTAGGGATAAATGTAGTATCTCTAATGTGTATTATTATATAAAATTAATAGAGTTAATATATAAAACTATCCACTTTCATATTGTAAAGATAAAAATTGTCCACTAAGATAAAAATAATAAAACTGTCCACTTTTTGATTGAAAAGACAGAAATACCCCTTACTTTAAAATTTAAAAAAATGGCCACTCATTTCTCTCTTTCTCTCCTCTCTCTCTCTCTCTCTCTCTCTCTCTCTCTCTCTCTCTCTCTCTCTCCCTCTTCCTCTCCTTCTCGTCCTCGCCGCCGCTCCACAGTTGCCACCCACCACCACCGCTAGACTGCTGTTCTGAGACAGAGGGGCTGCGCACGCGGCAGCGTTGCTCCGCCATTGTTGACTCGCCCCACCCCTGAATTCTAATTCGCCTCGCTTGAGTCGTTGCAGCGGCTGGGCAGATCTGGCGCGGGCAATAGAGGATAGGGTCGGACGGCGGTGGGTGGCGCGGAGGCTGGTGAGGATCTGGTGGTTCTGGCGGCGGAGCTAGGGGGTTTTGCTGCGGAAACCCTAGATCTGAAGCGGCGTTCCCGGATTCGACAGCGACGTGGTGCTGTGTGGTGGAGCGGAGGCTGTTGAGGATCTGGTGGTTCTGGCGGCGGAGCTCGGCCACCTGCGCCATCAGCTCCTCCATGTGCTTCTGCTTCCGGAGGCGGCTCCGCCGCGCCGGCGAGGATCCGAGGGCTGTTACTGCACCAGCCATTCTTCGGCGGGGAGGAGCGGATGTCGTCGGAGATCCGGCTGGATGTCCAAAAGGGGCTGGATTGTGCAGCGTGGTCGGAGGCGATGAGCAGAGTCTCATTGCGCTTGCTTGCATTGTTTCTTCGTGGGATTAGCTGCAGATTTTGATGGGAGTTTGAGGTAAAGAGACGGGAACAAAATTTGAGCAGAGAGGAATTCGCAACCCTAGAAGCGTTGTGCGATCTGTGCTTCTGGTATTTGTTTCAGATTAGCTTCGTTTTCCGTGGAAATCTGTAGAGAGAGAAAGAGGATTAATCGCGGTTTGCTATTCATTCATTTCACTCGAATGTTTGCAGAAGTGGAAGTTTTGGAAACAGGGAAAGTTTGTTTGTTGAGAAAAGCAGCTTTGCCACACTTCCTTGTACCTCACATAAAGATTGTGATGAGAAATTTTAGACGTGGGAGATTTTTAGTTGGAACTGAAATTGTTAGTATTTGTTACAGCAATGGATGAAACAAAAGTCTTAGATGTCTGCATTGACATGCATTTAATTACAAGAGTCTTGAACAGTAGTTTCTCGTTTGATGCTTCGATTTGATAATGCGTATATGTTCAAGTTTTTATTTTTTTTTGAATTCACAACCAAATCTACGAATTTACAATTAAGTGTTCTTGAATTCACGACCTGATCTAGAAATTCACAACTTGATATTCTTAAATTCACAATCAGATCTATGAATTTACAAATAAATATTCTTTAATTCACAACTAGCTTTATGAATTCACAATCAAGTCTATTGCTGGTTGTGAATTCAAATTTTAAAAAAATCTGAATTCACGACTAGTTGTTTTGGTTGTGAATTTAAATTTTGAAATTCAAATTCACGACTACTTGAATTCACGACTAGGTTTAGGGTTTAGGGCTTAGGGTTTAGGGTTTAGGTTTTAGGGTTTAGGGTTTAGTTTTTAGGGTTTAGGGTTCAGTTCAGTTTCAGTTTCAGCTCAGTTTAGTTCAGTTTCAGTTCAGTTGTGAATTCACAACTAGGGTTTAGGTTTAGTGTTTAGTGTTTCAATGTAGTTCAGTTGTGAATTCACAATCGTAACAATTCACAACTAGGGTTTAGATTGGGTTTAGGGTTTAGGGTTTAGGTTTTAGAGTTTAGGGTTTAGTTTTTAGGGTTTAGGGTTCAGTTCAGTTTCAGTTTCAGTTTCAGTTCTGTTGTGAATTCACAACTAGGGTTTAGGTTTAGGGTTTAGGGTTTAGTGTTTAGGGTTTCAGTTCAGTTGTGAATTTAGTGTTTCAGTTCAATTGTGAATTGTGAATTCAAACTTTAAAAACTCAAATTCACAACTACTTGAATTCACAACCAAAATAAATTCTAGTTGTGAATTCAATTCAGGTTGTGAATTCGACTGATTGTGAATTCACAACCAACATAAATCTGGTTGTGAATTAAATTTTGGTTGTGAATTCGTTTGTTGTGAATTCACAACAAAAAAATTCTAGTTGTGAATTAAATTTTGGTTGTGAATTCGACTGATTGTGAATTAAATTTTGGCTGTGAATTCGACTAGTTGTGAATTCACAAACAAAAAATTCTGGTTGTGAATTCTCAATTCACAACCAGTGTGAATTCACAACCAAAAAATTTTGGTTGTGAATTCACACTGGTTGTGAATTGCGGGATTTTTTAAAGGGGTGATGCAAAGTGGACATTTTTTTAATTTTTAATGTGAAGGGTATTTTGGTAACAGTGGACATTTTTTAAGTTTTTTATTTTAGTGGACATTTTTTATCTTTACAATATGAAAGTGGCCATTTTAAAAATCCACTCAAATTAATAGATAGATAGATAAATAGATAGTGGAAATTTTGGTAATTGGAAATGATTATTAAGAATAGCAATAATATTGTTATGATTATAAATATAATATGGAATTAAAAATGAATGAATGCAAAATGTAAAATTTAGAAGAAAAAAAAAATTGGTAAATGCAAGGTGCTTGTATTAGGGTGAAAATTATGGTAAAACTATAATTATTAGAAATATAAAATAGAATTAAAAATGGAGAAAATATGAAATTTAGAAGAAGAAAAAAAAAAGAATGGAAGGATATGAGGATGCCACTTAGGAAAGAGAATTATTGTGCTGACTTCCATGTGTAATCCTATATATAATAGATAGATAGATAAATAGATAGATTCAGAGCAAAATAAATTAACGTTCCATTCACTTCTACGTTTTAAATTAACGTTCCAGAAATAGCTGACTCAACCTATACACTACTCTAGATTGACTCGCAATAGTACGAGATCTATTGTAACGTGTAAGCTAACCCAAGTCGTCTCACAAGGAAAGTCTCTAAGGGCTTCTAATTGTATCGTAGGAAAAACAATAAAGAAAGCAGTAAAGAGTTGATTTGACTGAAACTTAAACTTAAACTTAAATGAACTTAAATTAAACAACTTAAATTAAACCTAACTTAAGAAATTAAATACTTGTAAATTAAAAACCAACTAATCTAGGCGTGAAACTAAAGTGCATAATCTAAATTGCATAATTAAAAAGAAAGCTTAAACATGAATTAAAAACATAAACATGATTAAACAAAATAAATAGAATTGAATTACGAAATACCAAAACGTCACAAGGATGGAATTTGTCACGTGATTACACCTTCGACACAAAAACTAAAAAAACGAATTGGAAAGTAAACTAGAACTAAAAACTCGAAATCTTGAAGAAACTATGAAAGCAATAAAATTCCTAAGTCTCGGATGCCAAGGGAAAAAGATCTCACAGGCGTCTAAAACTAGGGCAAAGGATGATTTTTAGAATAAAATCTAAACCTTATTTATAGACCTCAAATTTTCCTAGATCACCATGGAAGTTGCCATGCAAAGTAGAACTCTAAAGGCAATAAAATCATGTAAGATAAGGCAACTTCCAACTGAACGCGCGCTCTGGAAAACTCCTCAATTCTGGCAAAATTCGCAGCTCTGGCTGCATACGCGAACTCTGGAAACTCGGCTCTGGAACAGCATGACAGAGCTGGAAGTCAGCTCTGGCGAGTAGTGCAGAGCTGGAAGTCAGCTCTGGCGAGTAGTGCAGAGCTGGAAGTCAGCTCTGGCGAGTAGTGCAGTGTAAAAAATACAGAGCTGAAAAGTCAGCTCTGGCATAGTTGACTCTGTAAAGTACAGAGATGAAAAGTCAGCTCTGGCATAGTTGACTCTGTAAAGTACAGAGCTGAAAAGTCAGCTCTAGCATAGTTGACTCTGCTATTCCGGGTTTACTCTGGTGCGTAATTTAGCTCTGCTCTCTAACACTTGTTCTGCTCTGGAGATGTTGGCTCTGGAAATTTTGGCTCTGCTCTGGAGATGTCGGCTCTGCTCTGGATGTTGGCTCTGCTCTGCTACAGAGCTATCTTCGCAGCTCTGCTCTGTCGAGCGTCTCTGCTCTTCTCTGCAGCGCGGGCCTTCAGCTCTGGCGCGGGCTTTCAGCTCTGGCGCGGGCCTTCAACTCTAACTTTGCAAGTCATCTCAGCTCTGGCGACAGAGCTATGCTCGCAGCTCAGCTCTGGCGACAGAGCTAACTCGCAGCTCAGCTCTGACGACAGAGCTATGCACGCAGCTCAGCTCTGGCAACAGAGCTATCCTAAAAATGCCATTCTTAGCCCAAAATCTCCAAAATTGCACTCTTCCATCTATAAAACCTAAATCTCCTGCCAAGCATAAAACAAACCATAAAACGCACCAATTTCCAGAAGATTTCACTTAAAAACTGCACATGCAAACCTCTAAAATTAGAACAATTAAGCATAAATCAACCCCCCACACATAGCCTTCTGCTTGTCCTCAAGCAAAATCCATATGAATCCTAGGAAGAGATTGATTTCAACAATGCTAATTTCCATCAAAACATTCACAAAGTCAATTCAAAATTTTACAATCAACACACATCTCTCGATTATGCAAGTAACTCAAAGTTTGAGAAGCAACAAAATAGTAATGTAAGCAATTCGATCAGACCCAATTCTCCGCTATAAGTGAATCCCCTAATGTGATCTCCTTTATAATCAATATCACCAATTTCACAATTTGTGTGCTTAAAGTTTCGACAGTTGAGCCATAGTTCGTGAAATAAAAACTATTTGAATGTAATCCAAAGTCTTTTCACGTGGTTTCCCATGCTCATAGTTAGACTAGAGGAGCAGAGACACAGAGCTGTCACGTTTCAGAACAGGCCAGATGTTTCAGAGCTAGCAAAATTAGAGCTGATTTCCAGCGTTTTTCACAGATAAGATACGATCGTAGGCAATCACAATGACAACACTCCTTCTAGCATCTACCAGACAAATCACATTTTACTTACTTACAATCGTGTTGCAGCAAAACTCATAATTCATTGCATAATCAAGAGACACATATTAAAAGTAAAACAAGAATAACCACCAAATAAACACAAACCCGAAATTCACATCGAAAAACATCTCTTCTTCCACAAATTCATAAAAATCGCACGATTCAAAGACCAAAAACTAAGCATAGAAAGACTAATCTCTCCCAATTGAAAGTATAAGCACAACAAAACACCTCCCCCCCCACACTTAAAGCATGCCATATCCTCAGGGCATAAAAGAAATAAGAAAAATTTAGAAAACGTCCCTGATTATCGGCAATGAAAAACTGAAGCATCATGAGAGGCGGTGAAGAGTGGAATTTGCGGTCTGTGCAGAGTAGAGAGTGGCAACGCTGGATCTGGGCAGCGCTGGATAGGGTAGCGCTGGGCAGGGCAGCGCTGGCTGCTGCAGAGTAGGAAAAGGCAGCGCTGTGCTGCAAGGTCAAAGTAAAGATTGCAGCGCTGAAGCAGAAACATGAACAACTCTAGAATCATAGTATCCGCATAGTAACCAAAACTTAGGACAAAAAAACAAAACACCAACTAAAAACAAGGAAAGAACAAGAAAAACGAAAACATAAAAAAAAAACCAACGGTGGGTTGCCTCCCACCAAGCGCAAGAGTTAGAGTCTCCAGCCCGACTTCAGATCTGAACTTTAGCTCGGATTGTGCAGAGCTTGAGCCTCCACCTCCATCGACGGGCTCTGGTGCTCGTAATATGGCTTCACTCGGTGACCGTTCACTCTGAAGCTCTCCTTCGTGTTTTCATTGAATAGTTCGACAGCACCATGCTCAAACACCTTCATAAGTAGAAACGGACCACTCCATCGAGATTTCAGATTACCCGGGAACAACTTAACTCAAGAATTTAACAATAGTACCTTTATTCCGGGGCAAAGCTTCTTATGGTAGATACGGCGATCATGCAGTCGCTTCACTTTGTCCTTGTAGATCCTCGCATTCTCGTACGGCTCGTTGCGTAGCTCATCCAACTCCTCCATTTACAGTGTGCGCTGCTTCACGGCAGAGTTCAAATCATAGCTGGCAGCCTTGATTCCCCAATATGCCTTATGCTCAATCTCCACCGGCAAATGGCAGGCCTTGCCATATACGAGACGGTATGGACTCATCCCAAGCACGCCCTTGAAGGCAGTTCTGTACGCCCAGAGAGCATCATTCAACTTTGCGGACCAGTCCTTGCGCGAGGGCTACACCGTCTTTTCCAGAATTCCCTTGATCTGCCGATTACTAGTCTCGGCTTGTCTAGAGGTCTGCGGGTGATATGGTGTTGCCACTTTGTGCGTGATCCCATTCTTCTTCATGAGCTTTGCAAACAACTTGTTACAAAAGTGTGTGCCTCCATCGCTAATAATCGCTTTGGAAAATCCGAACCTAGAAAGAATGTTTTCTTGCACAAACTTAAGCACAACATTAGCATCACATGTCCGCGTGGGAATAGCTTCAACCTATTTGGACACATAATCTACCGCAAGCAAAATGTATTGAAATCCATGCGACGTAGGAAATGGCCCCATGAAATCAATGCCACACACATCAAAAATTTCAACAATTAGTATGCCCTGGAGAGGCATCTCATTCCTTCGGCCTATATTTCCTACCCTCTGACACCTATCGCAAGCAAGAGTGAACATATGTGCATCTTTGAAAATAGAAGGCCAGAATAAACCTGATTGGAGGATTTTATGTGCTGTCTTCTGCCCCCCAAAGTGTCCTCCACAGTGATCTTCATGGCACATTTTGAGAACTTACAGCTGCTCCTCTGCCGGCACGCACCGTCGAATGACTTCATCCTTTCCAAGCTTGAAGAGGTGAGGAGTCTCCCAATAATAGTGCCTGCACAGAGCTAAGAACCTCTTCCTCTCCTGCGATGTCAGCTCAGGCCTTAAAACACCACAAACTAAATAGTTAACAATATCTGCATACCACGGTACAGTGCTGGCAGGGCTGATCTAGGCAGAACTGGTCTCGGCAGAGCTGGACTCGACCGAGTTGGACTCCTCAGCGCTAACTGTGGCAGGGGTGCTCTCGGTAGAGTTGGTCAGGGCAGAGCTGGTCTCGGCAGAGCAGAGCTCGGCAGAGCTGGACTCCTCAGCTCTGACTGTGGCAGGGGTGCTCTCGACAGAGTTGGTCAGGGCAGAGCTGAGCTCGGTAGAATTGGACTCTGCAACGCTGCACTTGACAAGGGTTAATGCATATGTATGTTCAAAAGGAAAGGATTCAGGGATGCAATTAGGGCCAGATTCATTCAAATGATTATCCATGCGTGAGAGATGATCAGCCACATGATTCTCACTCCCTTTCCTATCCCTTATCTCTACATCAAACTCTTGCAACAACAAAACCCAACGGATTAGACGAGGTTTAGCTTGTGGTTTATTCATCAAGTATCTCAGCGCGGCATGGTCACTATGGACAATAACCTTAGACCCAATGATGTAAGCACGAAATTTATCTAAGGCAAAGACCACAGCAAGCATCACTTTTTCAGTAGTAGTGTAATTTATCCTGTGCACTGTTCAGAGTTAAACTAGCATAGTAAATCACACGTAACATCCTATCCGCGCGCTGACCTAACACAGCTCCTACTGCAGAGTTAGATGCATCACACATGATTTCAAAGGGTACAGACCAGTCAGGCGCAATCACAACCGGGGCAGAGCTCAACTTCAGTTTTAATAATTCAAAGGCATGCATGCAAGAGTCATCAAAATTAAAAGGTACGTCGTGAGCTAGCAGTTTACATAGAGGTTGACTAATTGTAGAGAAATCTTTTATGAAACGTCGATAAAAACTGGCGTGACCTAAAAAACTCCTAATTCCCTTCACATCAATAGGTCGTGGCAACTTTTGAATTACATCCACCTTTGCTCGGTCAACCTCTAACCCATGCTTGGACACCACATGACCTAAGACAATACCACGTGTAACCATCAAATGACTCTTTTCCCAACTCAAGGTCAGGCTACTTTCAATGCACCTTTGTAACACAGCATCAATCTTACGTAAACAATCATTAAAGGACTGCCCAAACACCGAAAAATCGTCCATAAAAACCTCCACAAATTTACCAATCATTTCAGAGAATATGGACATCATGCATCGTTGAAATATCCCGGATGCATTGCACAACCCGAACGGCATCCTCTTCCATGCAAACGTCCCAAAATGAGTGGTGAAGGCAGTTTTGATTTGATCTTCTGGTGCGATCGCGATCTGGTAATATCCTGACAAACTATCAAGAAAACAATAAAAATCATGCCCAGCTAAACGATCTAACATTTGATCAACAAAAGGGAGAGGGAAGTGATCCTTTTTGATGACGGCATTGAGTTTCCTATAGTCAACGCACATCCGCCACCCCGTCGTAGGAGGAGTTGGTACCAACTCCATTTTGTCATTGCGCACAACCGTCATCCCTCCCTTCTTTAGCACGACATGCACTGGGCTCACCCACTCACTATCAGCGACAGAGTAGATGATCCCTTCGGCTAACAGCTTAAGGATCTCCTTGCGCACGACCTCCATCAGAATAGGATTCAATCATCGCTGGGCGTCTCACTTGGGTGTTGCTCCCTCATCTAGGTTGATTTTGTGCATGCATGTGCTTGGACTAATGCCACGTATATCTGCCAGGTTCCATCCCAATGTTGCCTTGTTTCTCTTCAATACCTTGAGCAGCGCTGCCTCTTGCTCCCAAGTCAGCGTGGAAGATATGATCACTGGCTTCTCCTCGCCTTCTTCTAAAAATACATACTTGAGATTGGCAGGGAGTTCCTTCAGTTCCAGCGCTGGCCTCTTGGTTCCCATCTGTTCATCAATTGGCAGCTCTGTATGGTAGGGCAGCACTGAGCCTGGCAGAGCTGGGCTGGAAGGTGCTGAGCTTGGCAGAGCTAGCTGGGCAGAGCTGAAGAGTGCTGAGCTCGGCAAGGCTGCCAGGGCTGAGCTGGGCAGCGCTGAGCTCGGCAGAGCTGGGCTGAAAAGTGCTGAGCTCGGCAGAGCTGGCTAGGCTGAGCTGGGCAGCGCTGAGCTCGGCAAAGTTGGCAAGGCAGAGCTGGGCAGTGCTGAGCTCGGCAAAGTTGGCAGGGCAGAGCTGAAGAGTGCTGAGCTCGGCAAAGCTGGGCTGGACTGCATGGAGCTCGGCAGGGCAGAGCTGAACTCTTCAGCTTCCTGAGCTAATTCCTCCATATCGGTCGATCCAGTGCAAACTTCCACATACTCATGTTCCTGTATAAATACCTTCTCAACCAAGCCATTAATAGCATCTATATATGAGCATTCATTTATGAAATTTGTAGAAGGCATTGCGCGATATTCGTGCACCGAGAAAGACACCGACTCTCCTAATACCGTCATTTTAATAGTTCCATGTTTAACATCAATCAATGTGTTAGTGGTCGCCATAAAGGGTCTTCCTAACAGCAGAGTATGGTCTCTACCATTCTCATGAACATCCTCAATCTCAAGTACTACAAAATCGACGAGCACAATCAAACCCCCGACTCTGACCAGAATATCCTCTACTATCCCACGGGGATACCTAACGGACCTATCAGCGAGTTGTAGACACATGCGAGTGGATTTCAAATTACTTAACTCTAATTGTTGAAAAATAGAGTAAGGCATCAAATTAATTCTCGCCCCCAGATCTAACATACCCGTGGCTTCCTTACCATTTCCCAAAGCAATATAAATCACAAAGCTACCTGGATCGCGCTGCTTTGGTGGTAAGGATTGCTGCATGATTGAGGTCGCTACTTCGGAGACTAGAATCTTCTCATTGTCCCCGAACTTCCGCTTGTTGGAGACCAACTCCTTGAAAAACTTCACATACGCCGGGACATTTCTAATCACATCAAGGAGGGGCAGATTCACATTCACCTTGGCAAGCATGTTGTAGAAGTCGGCAAACTGTTTATCCAGCTTTTCATTCCTCAATCTGCTCGGAAAAGGGATCGGAGGTCGATAAGGTGTAGTAGACTTGTGAAGTTTATCCTCATTTCCATCCTCCGTCTCTCCGTCTCTTGGCTGCCTATGTTGTTCTGCCTTCTCTCCATCGCAAGGGCTTGTCAGAGCTGAGCTCGGCAGCTCTGGTCTGGTCTGAGCTGGGCTCGGCAGGGCTGGACCTTGCAGTGCTGAATTATGCAAGATTGAATTCGTCAAGGCTAGATTTGGCATAACGGAATTCTGCAGAGCTGGAGTTTGTATAGCGGAATGTGGTAGAGCTGAAGTCTGCATAGCTGGGTTCGGCAGCGCTGAATTCTGCAGAGCTAGGTTTGGCAGTGCAGGACTCGGCTCCCTCCTCCTGTCCAGAGCTGGATTCGGCAGAGCTGGGCTCGGCCGTGCTGGGCTCGGCTCCCTCCTCCTTTTCGGACTAAACTGAACTGAGCTGTCCAGAGCTGGATTCGGCAAAGTTGGGCTTAGCTCCCTCCTCCTTTCCAAAGCTGAGGTCGGCTGAGCTGGATTTCTGGTCTGCGCTGGCACATCCACTTTGTTATTCACCATCTTACCACTATGAAGAACAGTGACAGCTTGAGCTTGATGAGTCGGTGCAGGTTGGCCATGAAATTTTCTAGGCTGCTGTTGTTGCTGAATTTGGTTCAAAGCACCAGAAAGTTGACCAACAGTTGTTTCAAGCCTTTTTATTGTAGATGCTTGGGACTCCATACTTTGTTTGCTGATCTTCATAAATGCTTGCAGCGTTTCTTCCAGCGACGTTTTATGCGGTGGCATCTGCTGTACACTCTGTTGTGGAATAGATTGCTGCTGGTATTGCGGTCTGTACGGTTGAGAAGAGCTCTGTTGCGGTGGAAAATATTGTGGCTGCTGTTGATATCCCACTTGGGGTGGTCGACGGAATTGATTCTCCCCAAAATTTTGATTTCCCCATCCAGCGTTCGGCTGACCTCTCCAACCACCAATGACATTTTGTTGAGCTTGATTATAGGTCTGGCCGTACGGTCTGCTCGGCCCTTGATTGTAGCTTTGAAATCCTTGTGCCGCATAGACCTCAGCTTGTCCCTCCGGAGTAAACTCCCCCATTCTATGGCACTCATTAGGTCCATGGCTGAAATCTCCACATATACCACAAGGCTCAACGTTCTGTAGAGCTGGGTTCGGCGAAGCTGACAACGACAGAGCTGGATTCTGCAGAGCTGGCATTGGCAGGGCTGAATTCTGAACCGGAGGGTTTTCCATCTTTCCCATTTTAAGCTGTTGGACGTCCCGCATGATCGAGGCCAATTGTTGCTGCATCTCGAACTGGTTCGTCACGGCACTGGCCTCCACTCTCCGTCCACGGACTGACTTTTGTTGGGAGCTCTCGGCCAAGGTCTTGAAAATCCCTTTTAACTCTGTTGCCATCTTCTGAGCTATGTTACCTCTTGCCGTGCTATCCACTATAAATTGGGCAGTTTGCACTAACCCGTCGTAGAAGAACTGCATCAACATAACATTAGTGAATTGATGTTGAGGGCATTGACAGAGGATTTCTTCATATCTCTCCCAAGCTTCATGTAAAGGCTCGTCCGCTCCTTGGGTGGACTCCATTATCTTCGTTCTCAACTCCTGTGTCTTGTGGCTTGAGTTGTATTTCAGCATAAATTTTTCACAAGCATCTCCCCAAGTAGTGATAGAATTGGGCGGCAGAGATAGCATCCACGTCCTCGCCCGGTCTTTAAGTGCATAGGGGAAGCACTTGAGCTTGAGTTGGTCCTCCGTGAGACTAAGCAAAGGAATTGTTTGCACTTTGGTGCAAAAATCCCGGATGAATTGCAGAGCATCCTCGCTTGGCATCCCGTGGAACACCGGCAGTAAACTCGAGTCATTGGGTTTGAGATTATAGTTTCTCACTGCGGTGGGGAGTACGATCGGTGAAGTGTTTGTGTCTCCAATTACAGGCCTGGTGAAGTCTCCCATGTACTCCATGTTTTGGGCCATCTCCTTTTTCTCCTCGTTTGTATTCTGCTCAGTGCGGAAATTGGCAAGGCTGGCCTGGGCTGCGCTGGAATTGGCAGGGCTGACCTGGGATGCGCTGGACTTAGCAGGGCTGGCAGCGCTGAACTCGGCAGGGCTGGCCTCTTCCTCCTTGGTGTGTTCTGCCGTGTCTGTGGTCTGCTCTGTATGGTCAGAGCTGGCTTCCTCCTCTACTGCGGTCTGCTCTGGGAAGTCAGGGTCAGAGTCAGAGCTGGACTTGGCAGGGCTGGCAACGCTGTCCTCAGCAAACACTCTTTTGCAGCTATTCTTCCTGAAAATCCCTCCGCTCGTACTATGCAACGGGGACAAAAGTTTGCCATTAAGACTACGGCGTCCCTGCATGCACAACACTAAACAAACGGATTAAACGCACCGAGTGGAAGAAACGTAATAAAAACAAGAAAAAGGAAAATAAAGCAAGTAAAAGCAGAAAGAAAAGCGACACAACTAAAACACCTAAAACCTTCCCCGGCAATGGCGCCAAAATTTGACTCAACCTAAACACTACTCTAGATTGACTCGCAATAGTACGAGATCTATTGTAACGTGTAAGCTAACCCAAGTCGTCTCACAAGGAAAGTCTTTAAGGGCTTCTAATTGTATCGTAGGAAAAACAATAAAGAAAGCAGTAAAGAGTTGATTTTAAAAACTGAAACTTAAACTTAAACTTAAATGAACTTGATTCGAATTTAAACTTAATATAGACAATAAATTAAACAACTTAAATTAAACCTAACTTAAGAAATTAAATACTTGTAAATTAAAAACCAACTAATCTAGACGTGAAACTAAAGTGCATAATATAAATTGCATAATTAAAAAGAAAGCATAAACATGAATTAAAAACATAAACATGATTAAACAAAATAAATAGAATTGATTTACGAAATACCAAAACGTCACGAGGATGGAATCTGTCACGTGATTACACCTTCGACACAAAAATTAAAAAAAAAAACGAATTGGAAAGGAAACTAGAACTAAAAACTCGAAATCTTGAAGAAACTATGAAAGCAATAAAATTCCTAAGTCTCGGATGCCAAGGGAAAAAGATCTCAAAGGCGTCTAAAACTAGGGCAAAGGATGATTTTTACAATAAAAACTAAACCCTATTTATAGACCTCAAATTTCCCTAGATCACCATGGAAGTTGCCATGCAAAGTAGAACTCTAAAGGTAATAAAATCATGTAAGATAAGGCAACTTCCAGCTGAACGCGCGCTCTGGAAAACTCCTCAATTCTGGCGAAATTCGCAGCTCTGGCTGCATATACGAACTCTGGAAACTCGGCTCTGGAACAGCATGACAGAGCTGGAAGTCAGCTCTGGCGAGTAGTGCAGATGTTGGGAACCTTGTGGAATATCCTAACCCTTGTTTTGATGATACCAAAATTCATAGGACTTAACTGTAATAGACTAGAATCGTTTTTGAACTCAAATGTTAGAGTTTGTTTCTAGTTTAGCTTGCGGTGTTGAAGACTGAAGACTGAAGAACGAAGGACTGAAGACTGAAGACTGCAGATACCAACTGAAGTATCAGTTGAAGAATCAGTTGAAGACTGATTACTTAATGCGCGCAAAGGACTGATACTAAAGTCAAGTATCAGTTGAACATTCCTCCTAGGACTGATCTTCCAACGTTCAGAGGAAGCCACGTACTCACAAGTACAGCCGCATTAAATGCAGAGATCTCAGGATATCCTTATCTCTGCAGAGGTCATTCCTATCTGGTGGTTACTTTTCAGAGACGTCACATCTCCTGTCCATCAAAGATAGCCGTTTCCACCCAGATAAGGAACCTCGAAGATTGAAGCCTCAGCCCAAATTCGAATTGCTCTCCAACGGAAGAAATCTTGAGGACGATCTATGCCAACGGATCTATTCAAGAGTTCTCCTACAAATAGCGCTCGAGGATCACTTCAACCTTCACCGATTCAACGACATAAGCTGAAGCTCTGCCGAAATTGCTACTCAGCCTAAAGCTTAACCTCCCCAAAGCTTGAATCGAAGAAGAGAATTCGAAAGCCAAAATCAGTCACTGCTGATTACACACATTCTCTTAGACCTTAGGCAAACACCTGTTTACCCAGAAGCCAAAGGTCAAACTTGCTTCAAAGAACTTTTACTTTGTAAGTATAGTTGGCACTCGTTCAAACCTCCCCCCCATAAGAGTGTTTGAGTGGTTCGGAGTTCAGGAAGGTACTCTGAACTCTGAGTGAGAAGTCTAAGCACGGGTTGTGCTGAGCAGAGAAATCTGACGCGAGTGAAGCGTGGGTACTGAAGAAGGGTTTTCTTCAGTGTACGGTTGTGTGCACCCGGCAAGCACACGGTTCGGTTTGCAGTGTACCTGTTGAGCACTTGCGGAGTGGATTGTTGGTCTGATCAACCAATCGTGGATGTAGGAAAGGGTTTTTCCGAACCACGTAAAAGTCTCTGTGTTGTTTACAGCTTTCAGTTTTACATTCATACTTGTGTTATTTCTATTGATAAACTGAATACTGATTAACAGCAAAGAGGAACCTAAAAACCAACAACGTGCTCCACCAAGGCTATTACGAAACTAAGTTTAATTTCCGCTGCGTATGATATCAGTCTGACTGATCTATCCTCTGATATTCAGGAAGAGTGATATCATCTCTGTTTTAGCAAACACGACTGAAGCCCTTACTTGCATCAGTTATGTTCCAGCAACTTAACTGATAACTCTTTACTGAAGAGCTTTCAGTATCAGTCGTCAACCCTGTTTGGTCAAAACTGATTTCAGTAAAACAGGAGTCTTTGTTTGCATGCAAAGTTTCGTTTTGATCTCTGACTGAGATCCCTCTGATTGAGGATAGTTTAAAAATAGCCCATAGGTGTATTTCCCCCCCCCCCACATACACCTATTCGAGACCCTCAGGACCTAACAATTGGTATCAGAGCAGGTTGTTCGCAAGAACATTCTGTATCTGATTAGGTTCTAATTGAACTAGATCCTATTGAGGGAACTGTTATTTTTGATCAAAAATCTTTTCTCAAGATTCCTCTTGAGATTGCTTGTTCCGTGTTCGTTTCCTGTGTGTTTCTCCCTGCTTTCTCTACAATGTACAGGAACAAGAAAGACTCCTCCAGCGATTATGTTCATACATACTTTCGAGGAATCAACGGACTTGAGATGGGTTCACTGGATTCTGATGAAGAAGACAGATTCATCTTTCCAGAAGAAAACCAGAGTCCAACCCACTCACAGTCAGAAGGAACGAGCAGATATGATCAAACACGACTAGAGTATCAACACCTAAGAACGAGATTTGAAAATCTCCTTAGGGAGCACAAACAGATCATCAGAGAGATTGATCTTGTGCAAGATACTCGGAGGATCGTCATGCGCCACCTCATTACAGATGAAGACAAAGCTGACAAAAGAGACGTTCAGGAGCGCAGACTGATCAACAGACTGAAACTTCTTCAGTCTCAGAAACAAGAACTTCTGCCTCGTCTCAAGGAAACAGAGACAAAATTCAAAAAGGCGTCAGAAGTTTTTGAAGAAGTGATTCGTGAAGAATCACTTCAGTGCAGAAGAAAGATGAAACGTGAAAGGAACGTGCAGCAACAGCCAACGGACTTGAAATCGAAGGAGAATCAGTCATAAAACTTAGGGGGAACTTGCACTTCAAACAACAACGTTTCTAGTGATAATCACTGTGTAAGCTTCTCTCAACGATTCTACTTGTATCTATGACTGCCTTTCTTTATCCTTTCCGGCTGAATTATGCTTAGTCTGACGTGTCATTTTATTTACTCTCTCATTTCTTTTTAATTGACACGTGCAAACTTCTTTTAAAACGGATGACACACGATCACACGATCCCGCCCTTTTTACTAACAAGCGGAGTGATCTACGTGTCACGTCTCCATTTGCACGGATTTCAAACGTTTATTGAAACCGCTTCATGCAAGATCTCTCGCACTCTCTTCAAAAATGTTTCATCTTCGACTAAAGATTTACTCAATCTCAGAGAAATCTTTTGTGCAAATTTTCCTTGAATATATCTTTCTCTGCAAGACTAACTGTAAGAATCCACAGTTCAATCTCTGTGAGAACGTACTTACAAACATTTGCAGAAAATCTCTCAAAATTCCAAATGGGAAAATCAGCATCTCAACAAGTTGTGTGTTACGAATCTTTTGTAACACTGGAGTCACTCCAGAATCTTGCTGATTTCAACAAGATCAATGAGATCTTAGAACGACATGGATGGATGAAGCTCATTCAATGCTCACCTGAGTTTCTTCTCGACGAGTCGATCATCAGAGAATTCTACGACAACATCAAGACTGATGAATCGACTGGTGAACTCAAAACAGAAATTTCTATTTTCACAAATGAAGACTTCTCAGACTCGACAAAGATTTCCATCAACATATCTCAAGCGGCAAGAGAAGTGTTCAACCTCCCGACTGATGGACCAGCCACATTCTTCGCCGATGATGAAGCCACAGAGCTCATGAGAGAAGCGCTGATGAGCAATGCATCTACCGACCGCATCATCACCAATGTTCTGAGCCTTTCAAGAATACATCATCATCTCAAACCCATTGCCAGAATGATCAAGAAATGCTGGTTTGGCACTCTGGGATCCCCTGGTCATCTCTCAAGACCACACAAGCTGGTGTTGATCGCCCTGCTTCTGAAAGACTCATTCAACTGGGAGAAGGCCTATCTTCAGATCCTTGCTGAAGAGAAGAAAGAATCCCATTCCACCAAGCATCTGCGTCAAGGAACCAGAGTTTCAGCACTCATTCTTTATAGTGCAAAGGAGACACAATGTTTCTGGAAGAACACCACTCAAGTATCTTCCACCATCCATTTATTTGAAAAATAGAAAAGTTCAGTCAAAGGGAATGTCAGTATCTCGACTGAAATCCCTCTCCTCACTTCAGAGCCACGCTACAAGACTCGAGGCTCAATCAAAAGAAAGTTCGACAGCTTGTCATCTCCAGTCAAGATCTCACTTGACACTCCTCAGAAGTCTCTCAATGAGGATCATGAAGAAGCTGCACTAAAAGCCTCAGAAAAAGTGCTAATTCCAAGCACTGAAATGACTCAGCAACAGTCTCCCACTGTTCCTCCACAAGATGAAGGAAATCAACAGCCAGAGGAGACGCAAGCAACCAATGACAGAGAAACTGATTCTGAAGAACTTCCTCTCAGAGGTTTCTTTCACTACTGTCTGGAAGGGTTCGACAGGAAGGCAAAGTTTGAAGAACCTGTTGACATCAATGCCGCATCCTCATCCTCAGCCACTGTCAATCAAACTGTCCTTCTCAAAAACTTCGTGACACAACTGTCCGAACACTGTGTCACAACCCTCTTTCCCTCAATCTTAGCTTCCCTGAATCCTAAAGAGTTTCAGGATCTTGTCAGTTACTTCTTCTTCATCTTCATCAAAACCCTGCCCAAATCTCAATACAAGGAAATTGATGAAGTTCTCACTGAAGGAGAAATGGAAGCCTTAGAGAACAGCATCTTTGAGAAATTCAGAATCACCAATATTTGGGATGCTATTCACGACTGGGCACCCAACTTCAGACTGTACCTGATTTCCAGAGGTCTTCTCAAAGAAGATGATGCTGAGGACACTGAAGTCCATCATGAATCTCCATCGCATCAGACTGCTCCAGCCGACGCAAGAGGTGAAAAAACGCCAGCTGAAGAGCAAGGACCTGCAAGAATTTCCACTGATGAAAGATTTCAAATGCTGGACGAGAGGCTGCTCATTCAAGAAGAAGCAACATATGAACTGAAAGTCAAAATAGCTATTCTTGAATCAACAGTCACTCATCTTCAACAGCAACTGGAAGTTCAGAACAAATACAGCGAGGCTCCTGAGTCTGATGACAAAGACAAGCGAGAAGAAGACAAGAAGGGAAAATGGAAGATGATTGAAGAATCAAAAGGAAGTCCTCCAAGGAAACCAAGCAAACAACTTCGCATCAACTGAGGACTAAGGAAGATCAAGGAATGTCATCTAATCAGAAACTATTTATTTTGTATATGATATTCTTAGATTGTCTTAGTTCATTCTTCCTTGTTATGTTTTTATGCACACTTTTGATACATTGTCTTTTACTGATTTCAAGCTGACTTGTGATTATTCAGTCTCTGTTCCCTTGGCCTAATTTACTTGAGTTGTTTATGGATTATCTAATTTAGGGGGAACTCTGCTTAAGCTTTTTCAGTACTTGATTGTTTTCCTGACTGATTGTTGGGAACTTGTTCGTATTCACTTTTTCTTGGACTATTAAAGAAAATAGGGTCTATGAGTGATAATGATTAACTGAGGACATTGCGTTTTGCATTGGACTTTCAATTTCTGAAAATCTCTTTTTGAGCATATCTTTTCAAATCATTGCACTCATTGTACGCCGCCTATTTTCAGTAAGAGATCATGCCAAATATTCCATATCAGTTTATATCTCTTATTTTAAGATACTCCTCTGACGGGCATTAATTACGGACATCAAAATTCATTAAAACTGATTTGGCGCGCAGATTTCAAACCGCCCATGTCTTTTCGATTGCCCTAGGAAACTGTTCATCTCCCACGATCACACTTTCTCCATTACGGCCACTCCTCAATCTTCCATCACTTTCGCACTCTTTTTAACTTTCAAAATCCACAGCACTCTACTGTGAGATCACTTCCTGCAAAATTTTTCTTCACAGATTTCTTATTCAAAATGGCCAAAACCAACATGAAGGGGAATGACAACAAGAAGGAGGCTCTGAGAGAGAAAGATGTCAGATATAAGCAGTCTGTGCACAAGGAATCATTTGAGAAGAAGCCTGAATATGCAAAGGTCTCGACAATTCTTCACAGGCACGAATGGACCAAATTCATCACCAGCGAACCGAAGTATCTACTTGACGACGCAGTCAGAGAGTTCTACAGGAATCTCAAGTTCAACGATTCCGAAGAACTCTTCTCAAAAGTTAGTATCATCACCGACGCAAACCGAGTTGAAGAGACTCTCAATGTCTCTGAGATTGTCAGGAAACTGTTCAATCTCCCGAACAGTGGATCTTCCTTCTCCAGACTGACTGATAAGGACGCAAACAAAATACTCAAGTCTGCACTGAAGGATGAATCCGAATCGACGAAAAGTCAAGTTCCTCTTTCCCATCTTCATCCAGAGTTTGCCATGTTGGGAAAAATTATCCAGAAGTGCTGGATAGGCGCAACCGGGACACCCGACAAAGCTTCTCAACCTCAGAAGAATGTCATGGCAGCTCTTCTGGAGAATGAGTCCTACAACTGGGAAGAAGCTTATCTAAAGCTTCTCTTCAATGAAGCTCACAACACGAGGCCGGCAACGATGGTTCGACAAGGGAACTGGGTCTCCCAGATCATCATCGAATGAACAAAGAAGCACAAATTTGTGCAATGGCCGAAGATGATTGAATTCACAGACAGTCTTCGTCTCTTCAAACTAGCAAGAAGTGAACCCAAACCTTCTCCACAGACAAAGGTAATTGATATCTCATCTCCACCATCATCTGACTCTAATGATACCTCTGATTCACCCCCATCAAATCCTCCTACACGCATGAATGTGACACGCCGAGTCCGTACCATCCTCCCCTAGAAACCCTCCAAAAGACCAACTGAGGTGCCTTGGAAATTATCCTCAAAATCCAAAGGCGAAGCTGTTTTGGAAGCTGTCCCAGAACCAGCTTCCACCTTTATTTCAAAAGGAACTCAGGAAGCAGTTGAACTTCAGATTGAAGCTCAACAAAATGCCACAAATCACCTCCGACGTATACTTGGTGATTTTGATACGTCATTAGAAGTCTACCGGAACCTTCATAGACTTCTCACGTATACCTTCCTGAAGACGGCGCCATGCCCACGAATCAATAGTCTTCACAGCTCTGAAGCCGAAGACTCGTTCGAGATGGAAGAGGCATCCCTGATCAGCCTCTTTCAAATTGAAAGTGTTTGGGATGTAATTCATGACTTTGACAGATTTGTCATGAATTATCTGTATTCCTCCAAACAATTCAGACATCTCATCTCACTCAACAACGATGCTGGAACGTCAAGAGCATTTGAAGAGCCCCTCATCATCGAACAAGTAACTGATGTGCTCAGCTCACCAGCAAACGACACTGCTCAACCGGCGGAATCTGCTGCTGATCCTGCCGCCACTGAACAACCAATGACTGATTTAATCAGTCAGCCAAATTTGCCATCAGCTCCTCCAACAATTCCTGCTGAAGGTGACCGGACTAGCTTCACTGAAGTTGATGCTCCTTTACCAGAAGCAGAACAGAGATCAGCTGATCCAAAGAAAGGTCTCCCCAAAATCAAGAAGGATCACGAGGAACTGTACACACTCTTTCTTGAATCTGAAATTCAAGCGAAGACACAATATCTTGAGCTGACTGAGAAGATCCGGGAAATGCAAATTGACTTCCTGAAGACGTTCATGCCAAGAACTGAAGCCAATCAACTCGTTGCAGAGACAGTAAAGCCTATCCTGGAACGACTCGCGCAAGTGGAAAGGCAAATCCAACGACCTCAAGAGTCCCCTGACTCCGCCCTCCTTCAGAAGATGTTCAATGATCTTCAAGAGCTGAAACACCGACTTCCTCCCGATGATGCCAAAAAGGGGGAAGAGGATATAATGAAGCGCATCCGAAGGGAAGCTGAAATGATCCCCTCTGTCTTTAATAGGGCTGAAAACAGAGCTGAAGAGATTATCGCTGTAGTGACCCGCTCTTTTATAAATATTAAATCCAGTAATGAGTGTTTATTTATGTTCATCAGTAAATGAAACCAGATATTATTCTGATATGAATTCAGCTTATGATCCTGAATTTATATTGTTTAAGCAGTCAATGATATTATTTCAGAGTTATAACTGACTTAGCAAAGTCACGTTATTATTTTTAAGCGAGATGGAATTAGATTTTATTTTTATTCAAGTCGTGGATTATTTCTGACTCGTGAGTTAATTAAATCTGCGGATTTAATTTAAATATTAGAAAAACAAACGAATTAAATCTACGGATTTAATTTAGATTCATTTTATAACTTATCGATTTTAGCGAGATATCACATGTCGAAATCGAGAATTATTTAAATAAATAGTACAAGTAGATACGAGCACGTGATCCATCTTACAGTTACCGAATCACCGAGACAGAGAAAATACATCAATAATTCTCCTCTACATTTTTTTTATCCTTTCTTTTTCTTCTCTTTTTCTTTCCATTAATTTTGTTTCCCACCACTTCACCACTTTTCTACACCACTATGCTTTGTTTTCCATTACCATCATTGCCACAATAATTCTTCCACTTACTCCCTCCATGTCCTTTAACATTTCAGTCAGTAAACTCCCTTCACCCATTTCCTTTGACACCAGAAACCAGAAAATTTGAAGGAAAGAAATAGAATTGTAAAACTGCTGCCAACTTCAAAGGAGGTAAGTTTTGGCTAAATTTTTCCCCATTCCTCCTTTATTCACCTGCATTTATTAAAACAACAGCACCTTCAAATTCATTTCAGTTATTTCACACTTCATTCGATTCAACAACAAGCAATCAATTCGATCACATTCGAGGTATTTACTGAGCTCAATATGCTATGTCCTATAATGCATATTATCCATCCAAGTATGATCAATATACACATGAAAATAGGCTCCACAGTTTAATAAGAAAGGATACACCCTAGCTCGTGATCGGACAATTTTAGCTATGACATCCTCACACTGTTAAATGTTAGCACTAACTTTTCTCACTCAACTGAATCAATATGCATACTCCTCGACACCAATCGCGTAAACGAAAACAAACGAGACTAGAGAACTTAGCTTTAGATTGAGTGGTAGTGGACTGTCGGAGCTCTGCGACTCACGGCGACGGCGGCTCCGGGAAAGGAGGCTGCCGGACTCTTGCTGCTAACAGCAGCGGCTGGCGGCGGCACTCCCAAGCGGCGACGTCCGGCGATAGAACTCCAGGCCGCGACCCGGTGAAACAGCAGCTGTAGTTGGTGGCGTGGCTCGAACCTTCGACTCCGGAGATAGTAGCAACAGCGGACCCCTGCTCGGCGGAAATTGAGTACAGCGGCGGGTGCTCGCGGATCTCCAGAGATGTCGCGACGGCGGCAAGTTTGCTTCGCCGGAGAAGAAGTGATAGCTGCAGCGGCGTCGGGGCTCAGAAAATCAACGGAGGCGGCGTAAATCTAGAAGGTAGCCGACGACGCAGCAATAGGCAACCGTGAGCAGGCCTCTGCTTTGCCACAGATGAAAGGACGACTGAATCGGGACCGGAACGACTCGGAGAAGGCGGCCGAGACCAGAACGCGGCGACGATTTCCAGAAGTCTAGGGCACGATTGTGGGCTCTGTCGGAGGAGAGAAGGAGACGACGCTGCCAGCCATTCGCCGGTTGCTCAGTGACGGTCGCCGGATTCCAGAGCGGCCGACGACGGCGCTCCCCAGCAGGCCGCGACTCCGGCATATCAGCAGCAGTCGGCGGCGACACCAGGAGACGCAGCAGCCCCTCCAAACGGCAGCGCCTGGTTCGAGTTTTGAGAGAGGAAAAGGATCGTGAAGCTGAGAACGGCGGCCGATCGTCGGATTCACAGCAGGAGCGGCGGTGGAGCTCACGAGGCAGCCATGAATTGAGAGAGGGAGAGAGCTCGATTGGATCTTGAGCAAGAGAGAGAGAGATGTGCGTCTATATGTGTGTGTGCGTGAATTGTGAGGAAATAGGGAGAGAGAACCGAGAGTTGTTGGGAGAAAAAAAGAGAGTTGGGCTCTCAAATTTTACATGGTTGGGCCTTGTTTTTTTTTTCAGTTGGGCCGGAAATATTTAGTTTTGGACCTCTTCATTTATTTTACATGGGCTTTTAATTATTTTGGGCACATATTTTGGGCCGAATTAAATCATCTGGGCCGTGTTATTTCTTTATTTTGGGCCGAGTCTTGGGCCGATTTTAATTATTGTAATTGGGCCTCTGATTTATTTATATGGGCCGATTTTAATTATTTTAATTGGGCCTCTGAGTTTATTTATATGGGCTGATTTTAATTGATTTGGGCTAAATTATTTTTGGGTCCTTATTTATTTGTTGGGCCTTATTTATTTTACTTAGATGGGCCTTTATTAAATTATTTCATTGGGCCGAATTTATTTAAATTGAAGCCCATCTATTTTATTGGGCTGTTATATTATCTTCGTTGGGCCTCGTATGATTTATTTAATTGAGCCCAGCTAATCAAATTATTTATTGGGCCAAGATTTATTTAATTAATTGAGCCGATAAGTTATTTCAATTAGGCCTCTCATGTTAATTATTCAAGCCCATATTTGTTTAATTAATTATTAGGCTGCCTTATGTTGAGCCTTTTAATTATTTAATCTTATAACATTACTATTCCTATTTATTAAGCCGAGAGATTTTATGAGATTATTCAGCGAATAAGCCGAATTAGTTATATCTTAGTAACGACCACGAAGGATGGATTTATTTAATTGGCGAATTAGAACACCCTAAGAGAACGGATTAATTTTTATTAATTATCCGGCTTCATGAGACGAGACTTAGCTTTTGTTTAAATCCAATAGCTTGGATTAACACTAGAAATTCCCTGATTATTATTTCAGAATAATAATTCATGCATAAGGATCATGCATAGTTAAATACACATTCTCATTTGAGGATTTTATTCAAGCAAATATCTTATATATGTACATATATTCTCGTAATAAAGGTCAAGGGCGAGATTGACAATCTGTTGAGGAGCTTTTGTATCACAGAAAATCACTATCAGGTGGGCATTACTTTCATATATATCAAATGAGTTTAAATATTACGTTCAAGCAAGTTATTTCATGACTAAATTAATTGAAGTTATTTCAAATATTGTCTTGCCATAAAATATTTAAATTTCAGTATGATATCTATCTGATGTGACTTTTATCATGCAATCGAATTCGGGTCCTGAGCAGTTGATAGCTATCCTGCCAGGGCTAGTGTACACCAGTGACCGTGAGTCATCTAGCGGGTTGGCCGGTCAAGTGACCGTGAGAGGTGGCCACCTCTCCGGCACAAAGTTCCAGATATGATAGATTACAAGAGAACTTAGACTGCAGTCGAACTTTAAGAATCACAAATGAATTTAGTAAGCTTGGGCCTCTTAGCGAAAAACTCCCTTGCTGTACTGTTTAATTATGGCATGACAATTTACAGTTTTGAAGCATGTATTTTATACTTAGGCATACGTGCCCACTGAGTACTTTTGTACTCAAGCCCTGCATATATTTCTAAATGTGCAGGTTGAGTAGCTGCCGATGGTGATGAAGTGACGAGCGGGATTCTTTTGTCTTATTATGTGTTAATGAACTCTAGGGTTACATGTCTTCATACATGTAATCAGAATCATATTCCGCTGCGTACTCAGAAGTTTTATGTTTATTTGGCTAAGTCAGAGATATCTGAGCTTACTAGTTATTTGAGTCTATACGACTAAACTTCTGTTATATTATAAATATCCCTTTGTTTAATGATGAAATGCGATCCTTCCTGGTTGATTATCCCCTTTCTACCCCGCTTCTAATTTCCCTCCATTAGTCACGATTTCCCGGCTTAATTATCCTTAATTAGGCTCGGTCGTGACAGAGTGGTATCAGAGCAGTTCATTTGCTCTGAACCCTAGAGTTAATAATTTTTTCTAGTATGATCACTAGTATGAAAGAGTCAGTCGGCAAAAGCTCAGCACTTCATCACATCGCTATGCTCAACAGAAAGGAATGCAACAAAAAGTTTTGAATGTTGAAGTTTATATTTCGCTTTGATGCAAATGTTGATTTTACTTATGCCTTTTTATGGGGATGTTACTCAATGAACTTAGATGCGCTAAGGATGCATGATCACTGTTATGAACACAACAATAGAAGGAATTTAGCAAGAACATTTTTGCTTTTCTCTGTAAATTGAGGCGATGAGTAAGTTACAAAGTTAGTGAACCAGACGAGAAATCAACAAACAAAATACAATGGGGAGTAAAGAAAAGTGTTACACACGAGATAGTGACACGGGCATAGATCTTCGTTCGGATTATTCACGCGAGGCGGATACCGAATCAACTATCGCTTTAATCAGAGTATAGTGGGAACACTTTTCATAGTAATAAGAATACCCTACATAGTTTGGAAACTGCAACATAGCGGAGTTATCTCTTTTCAAAAACCTAGTTAGTACTAGTTGCAGCATATTTAAGACTTCACGAATTATATTCGAGTCTAGTGTTAGGCTATTATGATTATAATACCGTGGTTTGAATTTCGAGACCTCAAGTAGAATTATTACCTTACTGTTGTAGATATGTTTGAACCCTACTGTTTTTGCCACCTATTTTGATATTCGTGAGTTTGATTATGCGACCTTCATGTATAGATGGCGAGGATGCGCTTTACCAGACGACGGCCGTTGCGTCGAGATGCTAGTCCGGATACTATCAGGAACTCATATTTTACTTATCGCCGATGCCACGGTGATGACTTAGGCCAATTCTTGGCCGGCTTCCATCGACACTGGGTCGCTGCAAGAGACCATGGGATATCGGACTATGACGGGATGGAGCGGCTAATGGATTTGCTGCCATCAGAATGGCAAGGATGGGCGAGGATGATTTCCGCTCACTACATCACTCGTTCTGGCAGGTCCTATGACTTGCATTATGACTTCTCTGGATTTACTGCTGAGATCCAGGCACAATTCACTCGTTGGGAAAATGCTCCTCGAGGGCCGTATATACGTCCGGGAGACCTTGCTCGAGTCGGAGTACCTTCGCCCGACGAACTACTGGACCCACTTCCGGAGCCGACTCCACCAGCAGCCCCTATCTTAAAGCAACCCAGGAGGCACGACGCTGAGGCAGGCCCCTCTAGGCCTCAAGCCTACAGAGATTTTCCACCTGGCACGGGTTCAATGCCATTAGTCTGTGAGCCACCATTGTCATCGAGGCAGTTGAGCAAGGCAGAGATAGCAGCCGCTATGGTCGACGTTGACAGAGTCTTAGCCGATACCATGGATTTCCTCAATAAGGGAAAAGCCCCGGCCATGGACGACCGCCCAACTCTTCGAGTCACCTTGAAGATGATTCGCTCAGCCATCATTGGCCAGGCAGCAGGTGAAGGAGGGGGTGAGTCGCACCCATCTGGCGGAGAAACAGATGAAGACCCAGAGGAAGATCCGGAAGAGGATCCAGAGGAAGACAGCCATGCCCCGACCCAGGGATCTTGTACCCGATCTTCTTAGACCGGTTTATATATATATATATCTAATAGGATGATATTTAAATATTCCAGAAACATAGATTGTTTTAATGCTCTTTGTATGCCATATGCCGGCATAGTCTTTGGACTAGTATTAGTACGGATACGCGAAACCTTGGGGCGTTCTGTGATTGAGTACTTTTTGTAATGGCTTCGCTGGATAGCCAGTTCATCATGTGTGGTACTTACATAGATCTTTGAACCTAGATTTTTATGATGATGTAAAGTCCTCATTGAGGCAATTTTCCCTATGTTATATATGGTGATCTTATTGGTTTTTCGCAGCAAGTCGTTCCGCTATGTTTTATTTATATTTTCGCTTAAGTTTTAACAGGAGCAGAACTCGATGAGTTAAAGAGTAACTATAGAAATGATAGTATGTCCTTATTGCATTTTAATGCGCTGACAACTTATGTTTTGACCTAATAGAATGCCGCCAAAACGAGGACGACCAAGAGGAGGGGGCAGGATTCCCCGAAATGAAAGAAGAGACCCAGAAACAGTGCCAGAACCAGAACCCGAAATAGTTCAACCACCTGTTCAGCCAGAACGACGGATTGAAGAATTATTCTTGCGACAGAACCCACCTACCTTCAACGGGACAGGAGACCCGGCAGAAGCTGAAACTTGGGTTCGTGCTATTGAACGCATTTTCAACTTCCTGCGTTGCACCGACCAAGAACGTCTGACTTGTATGTCCTTTCAGTTGACTGGGTCAGCTGATTTCTGGTGGGAAGCACGGATGAAAACGATGACAGCAGAGCAGTTAGAAAACCTGACCTGGGAACAATTCAAAGCTGGTATATATGACAAGTATATACCCAAGAGCTACCGCAAGAAGAAGGAAGCTGAATTTTACAATCTAAAGCAAGGGAAGATGTCGGTAACTCAATATGACAGGATGTTCTGCGATATGTCTAGATATGCGCCGGAACAAGTTGACACAGATGATAAGATGGCTGAAAAGTTTTGTGCCGGACTGAGGCACGAGATTAGGATGGCTTTGGCAAGCCATGGAGGATTGTCTTACACTGAGTCGCTCAGTCGGGCGTTAGACATTGAGGCAGCCATGCCAGGAGAAAGACTTGCAATTGTACCTGCGCCAGCACCTCCACATGATCAAAATCATAATCAGAATTTTAAAGGAAAAAGGAGATGGGACAACAGTAACCCGAACCAAGGCGAGAAGAAGCCATGGCAGGGACGGGTCTTCCAGTCACAGGGCTATGGAGGTCAGAGTGCACCGAAACAGATGGGGAATAACCAACAGAGGGCCCCACATTGCCCCAAATGTAACAAAAATCATGTGGGAATCTGTAAGGCCGGCAGTGATAGTTGCTATATCTGTAACCAGAAAGGGCACTATGCAAACCGGTGCCCGAATAAGCAACATGGAACGAGTTCAAGGCCAAACCCACCTATCCAGGCTCCGCATCTGCGAGCAATCCAAGCTTTGCCGCAACCATACCCAAGGCAACAACCACAGTATCAGCAGCCACAGCAGCACCAACAGCTACAGTACCAACCACAACCTCAACAACCATATCAGCAACAGGCCCGCCAACAACAGCAGCGACAACAGAAACAACATGAAAAACCTCGTCATGCTAGAGCCTATGCTATGAGGCAGAAGCAGCCCGAGAACAACCAGGGAAACCTGGCAGGTATGGGCATGCTACTCGATACTCCTGTTGTACTTCTATTTGATACGGGCGCATCGCATACTTTCATTTCAAGTACATGTGTTGATACATTAAAACTTAAAATGGAAAGAGCTGACCAGGAGTTGAGTATATCATCACCTATAGGAGGAATGACGACAGTAGATCATGTGTGCTTGAACCTAGAACTGAACATAGGGTCACACAAGATTGTAGTAAACAACTCCTATGTTATACCGATGGGAGATGTGGACATAATCCTAGGAATGGACTGGCTAGCTGAGAACTATGCCACCATCCTTTGTAACGAAAGACGGATATCGTTTCGACCCCCAGGAAGGGAGCCGTCACATTTCCACGGAATTAGTATGGGAAGAAGAAAGATGATCATCTCCGCCCTACAAGCAACGAAAATGATGAAGAAGGGATACACAGCTTACCTCGTATACTTGCACGGAGAACTGGGTACTGAAAAGAGTATAGAAGATGTAGCAATTGTACGGGACTTTTCAGATGTATTTCCAGAGATTCTGCCAGGGCCACCACCGGACAGACCAATTGAGTTTACCATTGATTTGGAACCCGGGGCAGCTCCCATTTCGAGGGCACCATACCGGATGGCTCCTAAAGAGTTGGAAGAACTCAAAATACAACTGCAAGAACTTTTGGAACTTGGATTCATTAGGCCAAGTGTATCACCTTGGGGTGCACCTGTACTTTTTGTGAAGAAAAAGGATGGCACATTGAGAATGTGCATAGACTATAGGGAACTGAACAAAGTGACACTGAAGAACAAATATCCTTTACCAAGGATAGATGACCTCTTCGACCAGCTCAAGGGAGCAAGCGTGTTCTCGAAGATTGATTTGCGGTCTGGTTATCACCAGCTGAAGATTCGACCAGAAGACGTACCTAAGACGGCATTTCGAACTAGGTATGGCCACTACGAATTTGTAGTTGTGCCATTCGGGCTAACTAATGCGCCAGCCGTGTTCATGGACCTCATGAATCGAGTGTTCCATCCGTATTTAGACAAATTTGTCTTGGTATTCATAGATGACATCCTGATTTACTCGAAGAACGATAAAGACCATGAGGAACATCTGAGAATTGTTCTAGAAACGTTGAGGACAGAGCGCCTTTATGCCAAATTCAGCAAGTGCGAGTTTTGGCTCAGCGAAGTCACATTTTTAGGACATATTGTGTCATCAGAAGGGATTAAAGTGGACCCTGAAAAAGTGCAAGCGGTGCGCGAATGGAAATCGCCTACTAACCCTAATGAAATAAGAAGTTTCTTAGGATTGGCAGGTTACTATCGGAGGTTTATGGAAGGATTTTCCAAAATTGCAAGGCCAATGACGCAACTACTCAGGAAGGGAATAAAATTTTCTTGGACAGAGGAGTGCGAGAAGAGCTTCCAAGAACTTAAGAAGAAGTTAACTACAGCACCAGTGTTAGCCGTCCCAACAGCTGATAAGGAATACATGATCTACACAGACGCGTCCAAAAATGGACTTGGTTGCGTGCTGATGCAAGAAGGAAGAGTGATAGCATATGCGTCACGACAGCTTAGGCCACATGAACTGAATTACCCGACTCATGATCTGGAGTTAGCTGCAGTAGTGCATGCGCTGAAGATTTGGAGGCACCACCTATATGGAGTTAGGTGTGAAATATTCACAGATCATAAAAGCCTGAAATACTTTTTCGAGCAAAAGGACCTCAACATGAGACAGAGGAGATGGCTCGAACTAGTGAAAGACTATGACTGCGGTATTAACTACCACCCAGGCAAGGCCAACGTAGTGGCTGATGCATTGAGTCGTAAGACCCAAACTAAATTGGGAGCTCTCATCACTCGAGAGACGGTGCTCATAAGGGAATTTAGCAAAATGAGCATAGAAGTGGTTAAACCACCAGGGACGATAGCAAGCGTTGTGGCAACAGTACCTAACTTGAGGAAGATGATCGTAGAAGCACAAAGAAAAGACGGGAAGATGGAAAAACTACGGGAAGCAGTAAGGAAAGGAGGCGTCAAGAATTATCAAGAAGCATCAGATAATGTTATTCTCTTTGAAGGAAGAATATGCATCCCCCACGATGATGAGCTTAAGGATAAAATCATGAGTGAGGCTCACGATACCCCTTATACTGCCCACCCAGGCAGTACTAAGATGTATCAGGACCTAAAGAAACACTTTTGGTGGGAAGGAATGAAGAGAGACATAGCGTCATTTGTGGAAAAATGCCTAGCATGCCAACAGGTGAAGGCCTTACATCAAAGGCCATATGGAAAATTACAACCGTTGGAAATTCCAGAATGGAAGTGGGAGCACATAGCAATGGATTTTGTGACCAGTTTGCCCAAAACAAAGAAAGGAAACACTGCCATTTGGGTAATAGTGGATCGACTCACAAAATGTGCTCATTTTATACCAATACCGATCACACATGGATCAGACAAGCTAGCTCAGTTGTATGTTCGAGAGATTGTACGCTTACACGGTGTACCAGTGTCGATCACTTCAGACCGAGACTCAAAATTTACTTCTAGATTTTGGATGAGCTTACAAAAGGAGTTAGGCACGAGGTTAAATTTCAGCACCGCCTTCCACCCGCAGACAGATGGGCAGTCTGAAAGGACAATTCAGACCCTCGAAGATATGTTGAGAACAGTGGTGTTAGATAGAGATGGAAGTTGGGAAGTAGTGCTGCCGTTGATTGAATTTGCCTATAATAACAGTTACCAGGCGACTATCGATATGGCACCATATGAGGCATTGTATGGAAGAAAATGTAGATCACCACTTTATTGGGATGAAGTGGGTGAGAGAAAAGTTTTAGGACCAGACATGGTAAATGAGATGGTTGAGATAGTCCGCCAAATCAGAGGGCGAATAAAGGAGGCGCAAGATAGACAGAAATCTTACGCTGATGCACGCCGAACCGAATTACAGTTTGAAATAGGAGACAAGGTCTTCCTAAAGGTATCTCCTACCAAGGGGATAACTAGGTTTGGTGTCAAGGGAAAACTTAGGCCCCGATTCGTAGGACCTTATGAGATTTTGGAAAGAATAGGCCCAGTAGCCTATAGGTTGGCATTACCGCCAAGTTTTGGGAACGTTCACAATGTTTTCCACGTATCACAACTCAGAAAATACGTTTTCGATCCAAAGCACATAATCCACCAAGAAGAGATGATCCTTTGCCCAGACTTGAGCTATGAAGAGAGACCAGAGGCTATTCTAGATCGAAAAGTACAACAACTCAGGAATAAAGCAATCACATCAGTGAAAGTCTTATGGAGACACCACGGACAAGAAGAAGCCACGTGGGAACTTGAAGACAAAATGAAGGAGAAATATCCCGAACTGTTTTAGAAGAAATATGCAAATTTCGGGACGAAATTTTTGTTAAGAGGGGGTAGTATGTAGTGACCCGCTCTTTTATAAATATTAAATCCAGTAATGAGTGTTTATTTATGTTCATCAGTAAATGAAACCAGATATTATTCTGATATGAATTCAGCTTATGATCCTGAATTTATATTGTTTAAGCAGTCAATGATATTATTTCAGAGTTATAACTGACTTAGCAAAGTCACGTTATTATTTTTAAGCGAGATGGAATTAGATTTTATTTTTATTCAAGTCGTGGATTATTTCTGACTCGTGAGTTAATTAAATCTGCGGATTTAATTTAAATATTAGAAAAACAAACGAATTAAATCTACGGATTTAATTTAGATTCATTTTATAACTTATCGATTTTAGCGAGATATCACATGTCGAAATCGAGAATTATTTAAATAAATAGTACAAGTAGATACGAGCACGTGATCCATCTTACAGTTACCGAATCACCGAGACAGAGAAAATACATCAATAATTCTCCTCTACATTTTTTTTATCCTTTCTTTTTCTTCTCTTTTTCTTTCCATTAATTTTGTTTCCCACCACTTCACCACTTTTCTACACCACTATGCTTTGTTTTCCATTACCATCATTGCCACAATAATTCTTCCACTTACTCCCTCCATGTCCTTTAACATTTCAGTCAGTAAACTCCCTTCACCCATTTCCTTTGACACCAGAAACCAGAAAATTTGAAGGAAAGAAATAGAATTGTAAAACTGCTGCCAACTTCAAAGGAGGTAAGTTTTGGCTAAATTTTTCCCCATTCCTCCTTTATTCACCTGCATTTATTAAAACAACAGCACCTTCAAATTCATTTCAGTTATTTCACACTTCATTCGATTCAACAACAAGCAATCAATTCGATCACATTCGAGGTATTTACTGAGCTCAATATGCTATGTCCTATAATGCATATTATCCATCCAAGTATGATCAATATACACATGAAAATAGGCTCCACAGTTTAATAAGAAAGGATACACCCTAGCTCGTGATCGGACAATTTTAGCTATGACATCCTCACACTGTTAAATGTTAGCACTAACTTTTCTCACTCAACTGAATCAATATGCATACTCCTCGACACCAATCGCGTAAACGAAAACAAACGAGACTAGAGAACTTAGCTTTAGATTGAGTGGTAGTGGACTGTCGGAGCTCTGCGACTCACGGCGACGGCGGCTCCGGGAAAGGAGGCTGCCGGACTCTTGCTGCTAACAGCAGCGGCTGGCGGCGGCACTCCCAAGCGGCGACGTCCGGCGATAGAACTCCAGGCCGCGACCCGGTGAAACAGCAGCTGTAGTTGGTGGCGTGGCTCGAACCTTCGACTCCGGAGATAGTAGCAACAGCGGACCCCTGCTCGGCGGAAATTGAGTACAGCGGCGGGTGCTCGCGGATCTCCAGAGATGTCGCGACGGCGGCAAGTTTGCTTCGCCGGAGAAGAAGTGATAGCTGCAGCGGCGTCGGGGCTCAGAAAATCAACGGAGGCGGCGTAAATCTAGAAGGTAGCCGACGACGCAGCAATAGGCAACCGTGAGCAGGCCTCTGCTTTGCCACAGATGAAAGGACGACTGAATCGGGACCGGAACGACTCGGAGAAGGCGGCCGAGACCAGAACGCGGCGACGATTTCCAGAAGTCTAGGGCACGATTGTGGGCTCTGTCGGAGGAGAGAAGGAGACGACGCTGCCAGCCATTCGCCGGTTGCTCAGTGACGGTCGCCGGATTCCAGAGCGGCCGACGACGGCGCTCCCCAGCAGGCCGCGACTCCGGCATATCAGCAGCAGTCGGCGGCGACACCAGGAGACGCAGCAGCCCCTCCAAACGGCAGCGCCTGGTTCGAGTTTTGAGAGAGGAAAAGGATCGTGAAGCTGAGAACGGCGGCCGATCGTCGGATTCACAGCAGGAGCGGCGGTGGAGCTCACGAGGCAGCCATGAATTGAGAGAGGGAGAGAGCTCGATTGGATCTTGAGCAAGAGAGAGAGAGATGTGCGTCTATATGTGTGTGTGCGTGAATTGTGAGGAAATAGGGAGAGAGAACCGAGAGTTGTTGGGAGAAAAAAGAGAGTTGGGCTCTCAAATTTTACATGGTTGGGCCTTGTTTTTTTTTTCAGTTGGGCCGGAAATATTTAGTTTTGGACCTCTTCATTTATTTTACATGGGCTTTTAATTATTTTGGGCACATATTTTGGGCCGAATTAAATCATCTGGGCCGTGTTATTTCTTTATTTTGGGCCGAGTCTTGGGCCGATTTTAATTATTGTAATTGGGCCTCTGATTTATTTATATGGGCCGATTTTAATTATTTTAATTGGGCCTCTGAGTTTATTTATATGGGCTGATTTTAATTGATTTGGGCTAAATTATTTTTGGGTCCTTATTTATTTGTTGGGCCTTATTTATTTTACTTAGATGGGCCTTTATTAAATTATTTCATTGGGCCGAATTTATTTAAATTGAAGCCCATCTATTTTATTGGGCTGTTATATTATCTTCGTTGGGCCTCGTATGATTTATTTAATTGAGCCCAGCTAATCAAATTATTTATTGGGCCAAGATTTATTTAATTAATTGAGCCGATAAGTTATTTCAATTAGGCCTCTCATGTTAATTATTCAAGCCCATATTTGTTTAATTAATTATTAGGCTGCCTTATGTTGAGCCTTTTAATTATTTAATCTTATAACATTACTATTCCTATTTATTAAGCCGAGAGATTTTATGAGATTATTCAGCGAATAAGCCGAATTAGTTATATCTTAGTAACGACCACGAAGGATGGATTTATTTAATTGGCGAATTAGAACACCCTAAGAGAACGGATTAATTTTTATTAATTATCCGGCTTCATGAGACGAGACTTAGCTTTTGTTTAAATCCAATAGCTTGGATTAACACTAGAAATTCCCTGATTATTATTTCAGAATAATAATTCATGCATAAGGATCATGCATAGTTAAATACACATTCTCATTTGAGGATTTTATTCAAGCAAATATCTTATATATGTACATATATTCTCGTAATAAAGGTCAAGGGCGAGATTGACAATCTGTTGAGGAGCTTTTGTATCACAGAAAATCACTATCAGGTGGGCATTACTTTCATATATATCAAATGAGTTTAAATATTACGTTCAAGCAAGTTATTTCATGACTAAATTAATTGAAGTTATTTCAAATATTGTCTTGCCATAAAATATTTAAATTTCAGTATGATATCTATCTGATGTGACTTTTATCATGCAATCGAATTCGGGTCCTGAGCAGTTGATAGCTATCCTGCCAGGGCTAGTGTACACCAGTGACCGTGAGTCATCTAGCGGGTTGGCCGGTCAAGTGACCGTGAGAGGTGGCCACCTCTCCGGCACAAAGTTCCAGATATGATAGATTACAAGAGAACTTAGACTGCAGTCGAACTTTAAGAATCACAAATGAATTTAGTAAGCTTGGGCCTCTTAGCGAAAAACTCCCTTGCTGTACTGTTTAATTATGGCATGACAATTTACAGTTTTGAAGCATGTATTTTATACTTAGGCATACGTGCCCACTGAGTACTTTTGTACTCAAGCCCTGCATATATTTCTAAATGTGCAGGTTGAGTAGCTGCCGATGGTGATGAAGTGACGAGCGGGATTCTTTTGTCTTATTATGTGTTAATGAACTCTAGGGTTACATGTCTTCATACATGTAATCAGAATCATATTCCGCTGCGTACTCAGAAGTTTTATGTTTATTTGGCTAAGTCAGAGATATCTGAGCTTACTAGTTATTTGAGTCTATACGACTAAACTTCTGTTATATTATAAATATCCCTTTGTTTAATGATGAAATGCGATCCTTCCTGGTTGATTATCCCCTTTCTACCCCGCTTCTAATTTCCCTCCATTAGTCACGATTTCCCGGCTTAATTATCCTTAATTAGGCTCGGTCGTGACAATCGCAAAGGTTGCTCCTACTTTTGCCACAGTCGAACTCAACAGAAAGAGAAGCAGAGAAAGTTCCTCAAATGAGCCAGAACTGAAGAAGACGAAATTCGACTTCGTATCAACTCTAAAGGAAGGTCAGAAGCTCGAACACTACTTCAAGAATGGATTGATGGTATCATATTTGGAAAAGTTTGAGCGACCAGACAGATGGATACCGTCGGAGTTGAACGACTGGTGGGAGAAAACCAAGGAATGCTACACCAAATGGATGATTTTTGCAAACGTCCAAGGTGACAGGGATTACAGGAATGACGCCTGGAAGAATTTTCTGTTGCAATTGGAATAACGAGATTTAGTTCTTCAAATGCAAGATACGCAAAGAAAATATGGAAAAAGCATTCCTAATCCTCAGAAGAAGATTGTGACTCCACCAAGGATTAAGAATGGAGTCAACAGAGATAGAATCAAGAAAGAAATCAGAGCCATATGCAAGATTTGGAATAATCATCCAGACTCCAGTGACGCCAGAGAGATCTGGGAAGCAGTCTTCAATCTCTACAATCAGAAACCGTAAGTCGCCTGGATGTCCTCTATATTGTTCTTTTCTGATTCCAAATTATAACTTAGACTGATGTCTTATCAGTCTTTTATTAATGAAAAGAACTTCTTTTTTATCTCAACCTGAAGACAATGACTCTTTGTCCAGGCTCTGATTATGTTTTTCTGTCTTCTCCTTGTTCTGTTTTAGAACTGTTTCGTTCTTAACTCTAAGTACAAGTTCTTAGGTTCTATTGTTAAGGGGGAACTGTTTTCACCCCAGTTTTAGAACTTGTACTGTGAGTTCAGTCTTTTTGCTGTCTAGAACTGCTGTGTGGTTTTGGCATCATCAAAAAGGGGGAAATTGTTGGGAACCTTGTGGAATATCCTAACCCTTGTTTTGATGATACCAAAATTCATAGGACTTAACTGTAATAGACTAGAATCGTTTTTGAACTCAAATGTTAGAGTTCGTTTCTAGTTTAGCTTGCGGTGTCGAAGACTGAAGACGGAAGAACGAAGGACTGAAGACTGAAGACTGCAGATACCAACTGAAGTATCAGTTGAAGACTGATTACTTAATGCGCGCAAAGGACTGATACTAAAGTCAAGTATCAGTTGAACATTCCTCCTAGGACTGATCTTCCAACGTTCAGAGGAAGCCACGTACTCACAAGTACAGCCGCATTAAATGCAGAGATCTCAGGATATCCTTATCTCTGCAGAGGTCATTCCTATCTGGTGGTTACTTTTTAGAGACGTCACATCTCCTGTCCATCAAAGAGAACCGTTTCCACCCAGACAGGGAACCTCGAAGATTGAAGCCTCAGCCCAAATTCGAATTGCTCTCCAACGGAAGAAATCTTGAGGACGATCTACGCCAACGGATCTATTCAAGAGTTCTCCTACAAATAGCGCTCGAGGATCACTTCAACCTTCACCGATTCAACGACATAAGCTGAAGCTCTGCCGAAATTGCTACTCAGCCTAAAGCTTAACCTCCCCAAAGCTTGAATCGAAGAAGAGAATTCGAAAGCCAAAATCAGTCACTGCTGATTACACACATTCTCTTAGACCTTAGGCAAACACCTGTTTACCCAGAAGCCAAAGGTCAAACTTGCTTCAAAGAACTTGTTATTTGTAAGTATAGTTGGCACTCGTTCAAACCTCCCCCCCATAAGAGTGTTTGAGTGGTTCGGAGTTTAGGAAGGTACTCTGAACTCTGAGTGAGAAGTCTGAGCACGAGTTGTGTTGAACAGAGAAATCCGACGCGAGTGAAGCGTGGGTACTGAAGAAGGGTTTTCTTCAGTGTACGGTTGTGTGCACCCGGCAAGCACACGGTTCGGTTTGCAGTGCACCTGTTGAGCACTTGCGGAGTGGATTGTTGGTCTGATCAACCAACCGTGGATGTAGGAAAGGGTTTTTCCGAACCACGTAAAAGTCTCTGTGTTGTTTACAGCTTTCAGTTTTACATTCATACTTGTGTTATTTCTATTGATAAACTGAATACTGATTAACAGCAAAGAGCAACCTAAAAACCAACAATGTGCTCCACCGAGGCTATTGTGAAACTAAGTTTAATTTCCGCTGCGTATGATATCAGTCTGACTGATCTATCCTCTGATAGTCAGGAAGAGTGATATCATCTCTGTTTTAGCAAACACGACTGAAGCCCTTACTTGCATCAGTTAAGTTCCAGCAACTTAACTGATAACTCTTTACTGAAGAGCTTTCAGTATCAGTCGTCAACCCTGTTTGGTCAAAACTGATTTCAGTAAAACATGAGTCTTTGTTTGCATGCAAAGTTTCGTTTTGATCTCTGACTGAGATCCATCTGATTGAGGATAGTTTAAAAATAGCCCATAGGTGTATTCTCCCCCCCTCCCATACACCTATTCGAGACCCTCAGGACCTAACAGCAGAGCTGAAAGTCAGCTCTGGCGAGTAGTGCAGAGCTGGAATTCAGCTCTGGCGAGTAGTGTAGAGCTGGAAGTCAGCTCTAGCATTGCGCGCTCTGAAAAGTACAGAGCTGAAAAGTCAGCTCTGGCATAGTTGACTCTGTAAAGTACAGAGCTGAAAAGTCAGCTGTGGCATAGTTGACTCTGTAAAGTACAGAGCTGAAAAGTCAGCTCGGGCATAGTTGACTCTGCTCTTCCGGGTTTACTCTGGTGCGTAATTTAGCTCTGCTCTGTAACACTTGTTCTGCTCTGGAGATGTCGGCTTTGGAAATTTCGGCTCTGCTCTGGAGATGTCGGCTCTGCTCTGGAGATGTCGGCTCTGCTCTGGATGTTGGCTCTGCTTTGCTACAGAGCTATCTTCGCAGCTCTGCTCTGCTCTGCAGCGCGGGCCTTCAGCTCTGGCGCGGGTCTTCAGCTCTAACTTTGCAAGTCAGCTCAGCTCTGGCGACAGAGCTATGCTCGCAGCTCAGCTCTGACGACAGAGCTATGCTCGCAGCTCAGCTCTGGCGACAGAGCTATCCTAAAAACGTCATTCTTAGCCCAAAATCTCCAAAATTGCACTCTTCCATCTATAAAACCTAAATCTCCTGCAAAGCATAAAATAAACCGTAAAACGCACCAATTTCCAGAAGATTTAACTTTAAAACTGCACATGCAAACCCCTAAAATTAGAACAATTAAGCATAAATCAATAGCATCCATTCACCAATCGGTTTCTCCAACTCTCCAAGCATCACAAATTTTAAAGATACGAAATTCTCTCAATTCGTCCAAATTCTATCACATAATTCGCCTAAATTCAATATTCAAACACAAATGCAAAATTCTCACAAATTCATCTTTCTACTGTTCTACAACAAATTCCCAAACCACAATTCTACCTATTAATTCGCAGAGCACAATTTCAGCAAACAACAATTTCAATTTTTATAATTCTACTTTCTACATACTAATTTCTATTATTCTACCTCTCGTATACAAATGGAATGGAATGTGTCGCGACGGCCGGCGGTGGTGGACCTGGTGGTGCGACAGCCGACGATGGTGGCGCGATCGGCAGGTGGTGGTGGCAAAAGGCTGATGCGCACTCAGATTAGTAGGCTCAGGGACGCACCTGTTTCAGCTGCGGGAAGGGTTTGTGTTGTTCTAATTTCGTTATATATATAATGAATAAAATCAAAATTTAGGGGTTCTAGCCCCCCGAGCCCCCTGGCTCCGTCCCTGTTTGATAGTTAAGTCATTTCAACATTCAAAGAACATACCTCACACGCAATACTCAATCGCTATTCAAGGCTAAGTTTTCTATCGTATCTGACGCCTAAGAACTTAAAAAGACTAGAAAACAAAAAAAGTTCTATATTTTGTGTACTGGTCGTATAATACGTAAAAATTCAACAGGAATCACTTTACGTAAATTATTTTACATTATTTTATGTAATTAAATTATTTATGTATAAATTATTAATAAAAAATCATACATGTAAAAAAATAGTAAACTTGCGGGCCTGATGAGCTAGCCTGAAACCGAATGAGTTAGAGTTAGGTTGAAATATTTTAGCTAAAAATTAATTAATAATAAAAAAATCAATTAGTTCAAATCATAATTCAAAACCGAATGAACTGTTCGGAAACTAAGTGGACCGATCCGATTGACATCCCTAAATATTACATACGAAGATTCAACTAAGAAAACTTGTGAATACTATATCATGAATCACCATGGAATTCTCAATCCTTTTTTTTGTTCTATTTGGATCATATTAGTACCTTTTTGATTTAATTGAAGATTTCGCGCGCGTCTATCGCTCACTTCGTTCGTGTAGCTACCTCTTCTTGCTGCTAACCCCTTTATAAGAAGAGGAGTTATCTACGATAACTCGGAACGAGAGAAGAAACGATACTTTCATACAATATCTTAATTGAATTCTATGATTGACTCTAATAGACTGAAGGCAGTGATGGACTATCGGCTTGTGGACCGCCCTTTCCTCCCCTTTTGTGGTACGGAAGGGCGGAGATCGATTTTATGTGATTTAGTTTAGTTAATAAATCTACGTTTGATTGAGTGTTTTTAGAGGTTGGAAAGAGATTCAATTAATTAATCTATTACTTGTTGTTTGGTTTGGGTAATGAGTTAACCATTAACCTTACTTGAGGGTAACTCAATCATCCAATTTGTTATCCCTTAAAATAGAGGGGAAACAAAAGAAAGAGAGTCCCTTATTAATTATTCATTTCCATTGTTAAACCAAACACTCAATATAAATAATGGTTATTGTTACCATTTCAGTCCTTTATTTGATTCCATTCACTTTCCATAATTCTACTTGAACCAAACGAGCAGTAAATATTAATTAGGATTCATTATATCTAATTACGCAGTTTATAATAATTTTTTAATGTGTAATTTTTGTTGTTATTAATTAATATTTAAAGAGGTGGACTTAGGTGAGGGCACCCGCATCCCATGCGGCCGGGTCGACCCACGCCCCAACCCTGACCCGGATCCGCGCCCCTGACCTGTGCCCATTTGATCCGTCACCCCAAATTATTACATTTGCTTATAGTAAATGCTACTTTTAATAAGCATAACATATACATTTATTCGCACAAATATATACTTTTGTAAATATAAGTATTTATCTTCATTTAATATAAAGTATTATATTTTTTAAACCCTAAATCCTATAAACTAAACCCTAAACCCTGTAAACTAAACCCTAAAACCTGAACACTAAACCCTAATAGGAGTATTTACTTTTAATGAGCATAAGATATACATTTTGTCACACAAATGTATACTTATGGTAATATAAATATTTACCTTCATTCAATATAAAGCATTATACATATCAATAATTACTTTTTCTTACGATAATAATTATTTGATCAAATAATAATATTATTATTTATGTTTATTAAAAGTAATCATTGATATAATAAAAAGTAATAATTGATATGGAGAAATGTAATGTTTCAAAAATATTATATTTATTGTACTTATTGTTGTACTAAAAAGTAATTATTGTTATAATAAAAAGTAATTATTATTATTATTATTATTATTATTATAAAGAAAGGTAATATTTTTAAACCTAAAAATAAGTATTAATCATCATTTAAAATTTTTTAAACCTAAATACGGAATACTAAACCCTAAATAGGGAATACTAAATCCTAAATAGGGAATACTAAACCCTAAACACTGAATACTAAACCCTAGCCATTTAATAATAAACCCAAATGGAAATATTTACTCCCTAATGGGAATACTCACTTTTATTTATCTTAAGATATACATTTCCATACTTAAATATATACTTATGTGAATATAAGTATTACCCATCATTCTATATTTTTAAAACCTAAACACTGAATACTAAACCCTAAACACTGAATACTAAACCATAAACCTTGAATACTAAACCCTAACCCTGGAATAGTAAACCATAAATAATGAATACTAAGCCCTAACGGAAATTTTCACTTTTATTTATCCTAATATATACATTACTGTGCATAAATGTACACTTATGCGAATATAAGTATTACCTATCATTCAATATTTTGTAAACCCTAAACACTGAATACTAAACCCTAAATAGGGAATATTAAACCTTAAACACTGAATGATAAACCCTAACCATTCAATAATAAACCCGAATGACAATATTTACTTTTATTTTATCTAAGATATACGCTTAAATGTATACTTATGTGAAAATAAGTATTAACCATCATTCAATATTTTTTAAAACCTAAACACTGAATACTAAACCTTACTCATTCAATAATAAACCCAAATGAAAATATTTACTCTCCCTAATGGAAATATTCACTTTTATTTGTCCTAATAAATGTAATAAGTTAAAAACATTACATTTCATTGTAACAATAATTACTTTTTATTACGACAATAATTACTTGACCAAATAGCTAAGAATAAAAGTTATAGAAAGTGAAAATAATATTACTTTTCTTCACATCAATAATTACTTTTGCTTATAAAAATAATTAGTTTAATAAATAACTAAAAATAAAAGTTCGTATAAATAAAAATAAACATTATTGTGAAGAAATTTTATCTTGTTTAAATTATTACCTTTCATCATATTAATTGTTATTTTTCTTAGGATAATTTTTACTTGACTAAATAACTAAAAATATAAGTTATAATGAGTAAAAATAAGCATTACTTTTATTCATATCAATAATTACTTTTTCTACTATAATAATTACTTAACCAAATAATAAAATATATATATATAGTAAATACTTTTCACAAAAATAAAATATTGCAAAAGAAAAACAGTAAAATTTTAAAAAATGCAATAAAACAGTAAAAAAAAAGAAAAAAGAAAATACTGATAAGAAAATATATATATATATATAATGCAAAAAGAAAACAGGAAAAGAAAAAAAATGTACATATAAAAAAAAGAAACAAAATTAGAATAACAAAACCCAAAAAAGTGTAAAAAAAAAGGAAGAAAAAACATTTGAACTTGAGACCGCAGGAAGTGAGACTTTATAAAGCAACTACCACTGCACCACCATACAAATATATTTACTTTCCGTTCAAATTTATATAAAAACGTTCAATGGGCGGGTGACCGCATGGCATACGGTCACCCGCATGCAAGTTTTTGCCATGTTTAAATTAAGTTTACTATTTCATAATTTTTTAAGCTTCAATTTTATATAGATATTTTTATAGCAGAGACAAAGTTGTATTTGCCTACAACGACGGCCGCGTCACCTAAAAGCATAGAATTATGATGGCACACGACGCTAAAGAACGAAAATATATCCATCATTGTCTAGGTAACCATTTGAAAATATATCCATAATTGTCTAGAGAACGAAAATTCAACAAAGATAGGTAGTCGTTATTAATTTAGATCCACTACGGCTGTAATCAAGCCAAGTCGACCCGAATAATGTCTTGCTCAAACTTGACTCGTTTAGCTAATCAAGTTGGTCGTTTAATTATTGATCGGGTTTTAATCAAGACGAATACTGTGCCGAGCCTAATCGAGCTTTTTAAATTTAATTCTTTATATATTTAAAATTTTAGTTATTTTCCTAATACATAAGTTATTTTTCAAATATATAAGTTATTTTATTCACGGCAATATGATATATTTACTATTTTATTGTAAATAAATGATGTTAATTGGATACTTAATTCAAATATTACTAATTATAGTATAAAATATAAGACATTTAATTAATAATATTATGTTTATAATATAAATCACTTAACGAGCTTGATTACGAGCTAACGAGTCGATCGAGTATTGTCATGCTCAAGCTTGACTCATTTAGCTAAACGAGCTGCTCATTAAATTACCGATCGAATTTTTATCGAATCGAACGTCGAATAACTCACAAGCATCTTAACTCGTTTACAGCCCATATTATCTTTTAGTATTCTATTTTCTTATTATATTTGTACATAATTGATATTCTCTACGTTAAAAAAATTATCATATTGTGGACTGATGAATTTTAATAAAATATTAATGAAATTGCTAGTGGAGTAAATGTCTACCTTAAATGTAAGTGGAATTATGCAGACTCTATTATTATAAATGAAAATGATAAATTTTTCTTGATCGAACCAAAAAAAATTATACAAACTTTTCGTGGAAAGGAGATTGTGTTAATATTACTAAAAATTTATATACAAAAATATATACCAAATATTTACCTGTTGATAATCGTTACATGTTATTTATCTATATATATACACACACAATAGATAATGTCATTTAAATTAATAATAAAAAAATTAAGTGAAAAGTCAATTTAACTATTCTTACAGCACAGGTTGAGATTGTGTGATGAGAAAGGCAGAGTTTGAGGAAAGTGAAAAAGCTACGGCTCTTGCCATTTGGGTTGTATTTGATTTTTGAAAACTTGATTATTCATCTATTTTTTAACTTTTGGGAGTGGGGGAGCGGTGAGGTTTAAACCCTAGACCTCATTATTTGTAAATATGAGTTTGCACCGTTTGATATTTCTTTGAGGATACTTGATGATTCATCTTACATATTAAAAAGAGTGAAACCCCTACTCTAGCCAAAACCTTTTAGTTGTAGGAAAATATGTCCATGAAGATAAATATATGGAAAATGTAGCCTTTTTAGTGTTGAATTGACAAAGTTAGTTACCCTTAATAATATATATTGATTAATTAGTTTTTTTACTAATTTTTGAAAATTTCACAAAATAGTAAAATCAAAAAAAGTTAAAACAAAAAACAAAACCTAGATTTTGGATTAAATCATATTTGGGTAAAAAAAAGTTACCGTCTTCTTCCCCAAGTTACCACCGTCTCCGGCGGCTTTTTTTCCGGCGACCTCTTTCCGACGGTCTTGTGAGGCGGTCTCCAAGGCCGTGTTGCTTCTGTTCCTCTCGTTTCCGGTAAGTCACATCCTCCTAATCTCTCATAACACGGAATTTGTCGAGAGATTTTTGAAAAATGGTGTTTTGAAATTTTGTTGGGTAAATCTTGATAATAGAGGGATGTGTTAATCACCTTTGTAATGATGTTCAAACAACGAGATTTGGTTGATTTGGTTTAGTATTAGTGAATATTCTTGTTGTTGTTGGTTCTTGATTTGTGATTTTCGCATTGTGTTCATGGTTACACGGAAATATACTTGTTTACACACAAAAAACGATAGTTACACACATTATCAACGTTACACACTTTATTAGAGTGTTACACACAATTTCGGAAGATAATGTGTGTAACAGTGCAAATTTTGCACTGTTACACACATTATCTTCCCAAATTGTGTGTAACCGTTCAAAATACTTCATTACACACATTGTCGACCACAAATATGTGTAATGGTTCAAACTTCACGTTTACACACAATTTCGGAAGATAATGTGTGTAACAGTGCAAATTTTGCACTGTTACACACATTATCTTCCTAAATTGTGTGTAACTATTGATAATGTGTGTAACTATCGTTTTTTGTGTGTAAACAAGTATATTTCCGTGTAACCATGAACACAAGGCCGGTTCGGACGTCGCAACGGGAGAGGAAAGGAGACGCAGTGGGAGAGGAGAGGAGAGGCGGCAGCCGTGGGGTTTTACGGATGCTGGACAATGACGGAACGGCAGCGGAGCGGGCAACCGGCATCGGACGTTGACGTCACGGCGGCGGCGTGAGAACTCAAAGGCAATGGGGAGATGTTAGGGTTTGAGTGTGGTAAATTTGATATGGTAATTTTATTTGATTTAATTATATTTTTAATTGAACAAAATAAGATTTAATTTTTCAGTTTTTATAAATTATTAAAAATTCAAATAAGGGTAAAAAAGTCTTAAAGGCTACTATTTCCATGTTTTAATTTGAGTGGACATTTTTTCCTTTTATTAAGTTGGAAGGGCTAAGTGAGCCCATTTACTCTATTTAAAAAAGGTATTTATAGTCTATAGATGATGAATACATCTAGAAAAATACTGAAACGGGTATATATGAACCTCAAAATTAAGATAGTTTGCCAAACTCTTAGAAACTTAAAAGTGGATAAATAAAATTTAAGCCTATAAATCATTTCTTTCTTTTCTATTATTTCATATAAAATAGAATTCGACTCTTAATCATTCCTCATTTTCACTACAAATGAAGGACTGGATAATATAGGCCTCAGATTGCATAATTGAATGTTCTGCACAAAATATTTTTACAATCAAAGAAAACGCACCCTAACAATTATTTATTTCGTGCGGTACATTCAATTAATATTCAATCCGACGCCTATATATATCAACGAATACTTTGACATAGTCATCACACACTCTCGAATTATACACTTTACTCTTTTCCCACCAAAGAAGATGAGCTTCAATCCTGTAACCATGGATATTCTAACATCTTCGCTGATTGTAGTATCCATCGCGTGGATATGTATACAGATTCTATCGTCAGATTTTAGGGCCCGAAAATCATCGAAGCTCCCCCCAGGCCCGTACGGGCTCCCGATCATAGGCAACATCCTCCATCTCGGGTCCAAACCCCACCGCTCCTTGGCTAAACTAGCCCGCAAGTACGGGCCTGTGATGTCGCTCAAGCTCGGGAGCGTCACGACCGTAGTCTTCTCGTCGCCGGAAACCGCGAAACTGGTGCTGCAGAAGCACGACGCCTCCTTCTCCAGCCGAACTATCCCAAGCGCATCCAAAGCCCTCCGCCACGACGAGTTCTCCATGGTGTGGCTGCCCGTCGGGGAGCAGTGGCGGAAGCTGCGGAAGATATGCAAAGAGCATATGTTCTCGACTTCGAGGCTCGACGCGAGCGAGGGTTTGAGGAGGGAGAAGCTGCAGAAGCTGCGCGACTACGTGGGAGAGTGCTGCGAAACGGGCCGGGCCGTGGATGTAGGGGAGGCTGCGTTTACGACGTCGTTGAATCTGATGTCGGCGTCGCTGTTCTCGGTGGAGTTCGGGCAGTTCAATTCGGATTCGTCGCAGGAGATGAAGGATGTGGTGTGGGGCGTCATGGAATCCGTAGGCCGCCCCAATTTGGCGGATTATTTTCCGGTGCTGAAATTTGCTGATCCACAGCGGATTTTGAAGGGATTGGAGTTTAATGTTGGCAAGTTGATTGCGAGATTTGATGAGATAATAGACGAGAGGTTGAAATCGAGGGGTGAGAAACATGATTTGGTTGAAGTTCTCATTGATTTACACCAAAAAGATGGAGCGCAACTTAGCCGAGACGACATAAAACATCTCCTTCTGGTAAGGCTTTTCGTCTCTTCATTTTTTTTAAATGCGTGGCCACAATCTTTTGTGTGCCTCCATCTGCCATGTTAATTCACAATATCTATACTATATTAAAAGGCAGTTTTCAATTTTAAATTGATTTCAAATCAATTTCAAAATTGAGTAGTAATTTTGTAGTTAGAAAAAAATTGAAGGTTTATTTATAAGCTATACATTTTTTTTTTCTTTTTCTTCATCTTTTTTTTCTATTTTATTTCTTTTTTAAAATTGTAAAATTAGACTAATTATAAAATATTTGATATGCATATCAAATTAAAGATCATGACAAGAGCTTTAATTTGATATATGTTATGTAAATATTGGATTTAAAATATAAAAATTATATTTATTTAAAGATTAAAACTTAAGAAAATTCTCTCTCCTCTCTCCTCTTTTTTTTGAATAAATCTATTTTTTTCAATTATCTTTTATCTTATATTGTTTTCTTTTTACACAATATCATTTTTTTATTAATATGAATTATTATTTATTATTTTTATATTAAACTAAAATATATTTATCTTAAATTATAGTTTTTTTAATTATATTTAGAATTTTTATATAATAGTCAAATGATAATCAATTTTATATATATTAAAATATAAAAATATTTTGTGTGCCTTGCACGAGTGCAAATACTAGTTACAAGTAATAAGGGAAATTAAAATATTCAAAAGGGCGATACATATACCAAGTTTGGTCACTAATTAAGTGATGTCCTATTCTAGAAATTAACATAAGTATTCCATCCTAAAGATACTTAGGAGACGTTTGACTTGATGAACGTAATAAATTAATAAGATTGACGTACAAATCAACGCTCCTTTAAAGGTTGTTACGCTAAGTTAATTTTAGATAGCTTATAATTAAGCAGAACTTATAAGATTTTATGTGTTAACAAACTTATATATAATTAAGTGTTTAGATAATTGATCTTATAAGTTAAAAAAAGATAAAATTGAAAGAGTATATGAAAATTAGAGTTAGAGAGAGAAAATTATAATAGAGTTATTTTTGTAAAATGATTGTTGCTTATAAGATTATGAAAAAGTAAGTTGGGACGAACTTATTTTTTGAAGATGTTAATGAATTGTTGAAACTTATTTTTATCAGTTATAAGCTTTATGTGTTTATTTTACCAAACATTATTCAAGTGTTTATCAAGTGTTTATAAGCTCCTAACTATTTTAAGGATCTTATAAATTTGGCCAAGCTTCCTCTTAGTCGACAACAAGTCTTTCTATCTTGAAATAAATTAGCATCTTCTAAATCGGAGCTAATTGTTACTCTCTCTCCTTCCCATTTGTATTGACCCATTACTTTTGGGCACAGAGATTAAGAAAGCCTTTATTTATGAGTTAAGTAGGTGGAGTGCTTTACTTTTGCCCACTTAGAGCATCCACAACAGATCTCTCAAAATTTTACTCCTAAAGTCTTCCTTAAATTATTTTTAACCCCTATTTTACAATTGCACACAACAGCTCTCCTATTTTTCATTATCTATTTTATAAATTTAGGGTTAGATTTAAGGAGGTGTAAATTTAGGATTAGATTTGAGGGGGGTGTAAATTTTTTTGTGGGCTCAACTTAATATAGGTGATATGTTGGATGATCATTTTATCTCACTTTTTATTATTTTAGATCAAATTTAAAGTTCGGATTACTTTTGAGAGATCTGCTGTGGATGCTCTTAGGAGTCCTTATTTTTGCTATTTTAAGAAAGGGGCCAATACAATTGGAACGGCTCAAAATGGCAAGGGGGCCAATACGAGAACGGATGGAGTAAAACTCATAACATTGAATATTTCAGAAAGAGGACCATATATTATAGAATTTAAAAATAAAGACTATAATTTTCATTTTTAATATTTACACTCCTATTTCTGGCTCAAAACTAATTATTTGGGCTTTTGGTGACACCTAAAGCCCATTCAAGACATGGTCGTGTCATGCCACTTTTCGGCAATTTTATTTTCTTTTTTGTATTATCAATTTTCTAGCACATTTAAGCCTAATATAATAATTTAATTAAAATTTATTCATTTTCATTTGGAATTTTTTAATTAGAACTGCTTAATAAATTTAACTAAAATATAAATAAATAAATAAATTCGAAGAGGGTGTATTGAAATAAGTTGAGACACAATAAATTATGGGACAAAAGGATATCATCCGCTTTTGGAACACATGGGATCCTTAGTGCCACAGTTTACTGTATCTCACTTTCAGTTTTTATAGTTTTTAACTGTATGTTCTTAAATTTTAATTTATTTTATGTTTTAGTATAATTTTAAGATACTTCATTATTCAATTAAGATTTATGATTTTTTTATATTTATTTAATTAAATAATTGATTATTAAGGTTAATTAATCCAAAGTTACGGTCTATATAAAAATATATATTTAATTTTAATATTTAGTGGTACATATTAATTAAATTTTATTATACAATATTATATTTTTATAACAAATTATTATAAAATAACGAGATTAAGAATGTGACATGGTGAGATACCAAGTTGTGGGCCAGAGACTATATTCGCTTTTAGAACACAAGACATATAAATTTTTAATTCATTATGTTCTAGAATAATATTAATTCAATTAACGAGGGTTCATTTATCCGATTAGGACTTATATAATTACTATTTTTTTATATTTATTTGAGTTAATAAATGATGATTAGGGTAGTTAATTAATCAAAAGTTTAAGGTTTATAATTTTTTAAAATTTTGATTTTTTGTGAGAAATATTAATTAAAATTTATTATATAATGATATTTCATTTTGATAATAAATAATTACTATAAAATAGCCACATTAAGAATGGGACATGATAAATATAATAAATTATCAAACAGAGGATCCTGTTTTCTTATGGAACGACATGCATGTGGGAAGTGGGAACTTAAAAATAAACATAGTGGATAATAATTTCTTATTCACAAATATTTTTAAGAGAACTTGTATTTTGAGCATGCACTTAAACCTACATGAGAATGTGTCCAAATTTCTTCTTTTTCTTATTTTTGTATATGTAAGCCTCAATTAATTCATGCCTCAATTACAATGATCAGGATCTCTTTGTAGCTGGAACTGATACGACTTCAGGAACAGTGGAATGGGCAATGACAGAACTAATACGCAATCCTATAAAAATGTGGAAACTTAGAAACGAAATCAGGAATTTGATTGAAAAAAATGGGAAAATTGAAGAATCAGATATCTCATTGCTGCCATATTTGCAAGCAGTGGTAAAGGAAACATTCAGGCTACACCCTGTTGCCCCTTTCTTAGTACCTCACAAAGCTAAGTCTGATGTAGAAATAAACGGCTATATCGTACCTAAAAATGCGCAGATTCTTGTTAATGTGTGGGCTAGTGGTAGAGATCCTAGTTTCTGGGAGAATGCAAATGAGTTCATGCCAGAGAGATTCTTGAACGAGAATGATGGCGTAGATTTTAAGGGCCAAGATTTCGAGTTGATTCCATTCGGGACAGGAAGGAGAATCTGCCCTGGATTGTCGTTGGCGAATCGCATGGTGCATCAAATGTTGGCCACATTTGTGGGTGATTTTGAGTGGAGACTTGAAAGTATGAAACCACAAGAAATAGACATGAATGAGAAATTTGGACTTACTCTTCAGAAAGTTGTACCTCTCCAAGCAATTCCCACCAAAGTCTGAATGTTTCCATGTTTTCCTTTTATGATCTTATACTATGTTTTTCCTTTGTGCTTTACTTTACTAAGTTCGTTTAGTTTGTAATCTTTTCGCTTTTCCTTGCACGTTTTTTCATCTTGAACACTCGGCATCCTCTATCTTATTTTTGATGTTTTATTTCGTATGGCATTTTTTAATTTTTGATAAATTTTTCTTCCATTTCCATTTCGATCTTTGTTATAGGCTAATTTTAAATTTCCAATTAGTGTGACATATTAAATTAGTGTTCACAATTATGTTTTTTAGATAATTATAATTGGCTATTCGAGCATGATTAATCACTAATTACCGTATATGAATTTTTGTAAGTTTCAATTATTATAAGTAACAAATACTGATTAGGGTGCATTATATGTTCAACATATATTAATTATTAAAATAGTAAATCTAATAGTGGAACACCAAAAAATATAGGTAGAGGATCCGAACAGGACAAAGAAAGCTTGTAAACAGAATAATTTGAATCAATTCGAATGCACTATCCCACCTTTGGTGTTTTACTTGTGTTCCCATGTTATTATTTTTCTTTAATTTTAATACGTAGTATTTTAGTAGAAATTTGTAACTATTACAATCAATATATTGGAAGTTCGAAAAATCTAAACAGCTAGAATGTGAGTGTATTTTTCTTTCTTTAAGTAATACTCCCTTCGTCCCATTGATCTTATCTTATTTTTCTTTTTGGATTGTTCCACTGATCTTGTCATGTTTCTATATTTGTAATAATTTTACACTACAAACAATATGGTCCCACACATTTATACACTTTTATTACACTAATTATACTCTCCTTAATAATTGTACCCAAAAGAAATAGGACAAGTGTAATGGGACGGAGGGAGTAATAAGGGCTGTAAACGAGCCGAGCCGAGCCGAATACAAGCAGGCTCGAGCTCGGCTCATTTAAATATTCAGGTGTTCGAACTCGGCTCGAGCTCGATTCGAGCTTTTATCTTGATGATCGAGCTCGGCTCGTCACCCACATACTAAGCTCGAGCTCGGTTCGAGTTCGGCTCGGGTGATGCTTGATAATGTCGAATTCGAGCTTGAGCTCGAGCTCGGCTCGTTAGATGTTCGTATATATGATGTTCAAGCTCGAATTTGTTATAAATTTAAGAAAATCTTCTTAATTAATATGTTATTCGAGTTCGAGTTCGAGTTCGACTCGTTTAAGGCTCGTGTACTAACTCGATTGAAGGCTCGACTGAAGGATCGTGAACAGGCTAGCGAATATGTTCGCGAACAATCGAATTCGAACATGTTCGCGAGCTCAACGAGCCGAGCACTGTCAGGCTCGAGCTTGGCTCGATAAAAATTTCGAGCTCGAAATCAGGCTCGAGCTCGGCTCGTTTATTATCGAATCGAGCTCCAAACGAGCTTTTTTCGAGCCGAATCTCGAATAGCTCGCGAGTAGCTCTGTTCATTTACAGCCCTAGTAATAATTTTAAAATAAATAAATTAATTTGTAACTATTAGAGCATCCATAGCTAGCGCGGCTCGATGGGCCGGCTCAAGCCGCGCTCCAGCGAGCCCGCTCCTGGTGTTGCGCCCCATGGCTCGAGAGCATAATCTAATTTCCGCGTCCGACTCAAGGGTTATATGATTGGTGTGTTTAATACACGCGCATATATATATATATATATATATATATATATATATATATATATATATATATATAGGGTTAGGTTCAATGAAAAATGCCTAAATGTAAGAAAGAAGAGAGAAGTAATCTCATCCGTCGATCTTATCTAATCTAACGGGCATGATTTGTTCACGCCATGTTCAACGGATTTTTTCGTTGAACATTCGTGAACATATACAATATTTTTGGGGGTTCTGGGTTTCGACCCCCATATGTTCAACGAAAAAATCCGTTGAACATGGCGTGAACAAATCATGTCCGTTAGATTAGATAAGATCAACGGATGAGATTATTTCTCTCTTCTTTTTTACATTTAGGCCTTCTTCATTGAACTTTGGCCTATATATATATATATATATTTCAATAAGATAACCTCTCTATAGAGAGAAAGGAGACATAATTATGTTCGTTGGATGAGATGCAGTCAATGAATGAGATTGGATGTTATTTTAATTATTTTAATCATTTCTAATATTAAGTTATTAAACTGGAAGTTCGTTTGGGCAATTCAGTAAAAATACGATGAACAAAATATGGAAAGAATTATAATATCCCAGAAATTTCTCACCTTCCAAATCCGTATCAAATCTTTGATCGTTGCGATGGGATTTCAATATAGGGTTAAGATTATGTTCGATATCATAACTGCATATGGTAGGTTTTTGATTCATTGTGTTTTTCCGCCGTCTACGAAATCTTCTTCATTGTTTTCTGCAGTTACCGACTAGTCACATCTATTGATCTATTACTCTTCGAGCTATTGTTGCTTCTGTCGTCGATGAACTCTTGTTGCTTCCGGCGTTGATGAACTCATTTGTAGTTCTTAGGTACGTATTTACTTATATGTTATATTTGATATATCAGAGATTATAAATTTTTTGATATTCTTTGTTACTATGATGGCAAATTATTTCCTCAAATGTATGGTTTGGTAGATCTACATTGAATATTAGTCTGGCTAAATTTTTTGTGACTCATCAGTTTCTCCGAACAAAAAATGAAAGAAACTGATTTATCCTCACCGTACACATTTAGACAAAGGTACACTAATGATAAGATATTACTGTGTGATAGCATATATAATTCTTTAGTTTCATAGTTTTAAATGATCTTTTGCTATTTCCTGGTCATTTAGGAAACACAGAGGGTGCAACTAGTTTTGGAGAACACATTGACAAGGTAAATTTTCTTAATAATTGTTTCAGGTTGATACGTATAATAAATAAATAAGATATTTAATGAAATTATATTATACTGATATTGTAGGAGATGTCTTTGGATCATAGGTCTGGTTATCATACTTTGATGGATAAGGTACAAGTTGTTTACATGTTCAGCATATTATGGTTATAAGTTCATTGTTGTTTGCAATAATGTTCACAAGTATATATATTGATGTTCAAACATTTTGATGTACACGTCAACTCTGAAAAATTCATGCGTTTGTCGAACCGATATGGCTTACAACGAACAAAGTAATGCTCTCAATCTTGCATTTTCTACTGAATTAAATTGAGAACGTACTCGCGTACACTGCTGAACCTAATAGATATCGTAAGTTATATATGAATCACGTTAGTATATGAATCTTAAAGCCTGATTTTATAAACCCGTCTTTTGTATTTTGTTATATGTAGTTTTTCTTCCCAGTTTATATTGACCAAATGTACTATGGCATCGTTGTTGATACGAAGAAAGAGCATATATTCCTTCTAGATAGTATGGTTGATGAGACGTCGGTTGAAGATGCAATGAAGTATGAAGTTGTTTACTCCAACCTTGTAAGTTGGACCATATATATTATGTTCATTTCTTAACATGTTATGTTACACGCTACATAATATTTAATTTTTGTAGCGTCGTCGCCTATCGAGTTACTTGAATTACATGAGCCAAGACAAAAGGGCAAAATTGGTTGGGAAGGCTAAGTTACGCGTTGTAAAGATGAAGTGTTTGTTTTGAGCATAGGCTAGTTATTAAAGTTTGATTATTTGCTTTTGCAATCTCGTTGGAGGCATGACAATTGACATGTGAACAAATCTATATCTTGGTTTGTGAAAGCCTTGTAATTTACATAGTAGCTAGTTATTGCTTGTGTTTAGCAGTGAGTCTTGATTTATGATCATCTGCTGCTATCAATTCCTCTTAGTTGCCCGGATTGGTTGAGGTTATACGTATATGTTTTGTGTTTGAATTTTACCTTAGGTGAGTGTTGATGTTTGACTCATTCCCTCTAGTTCAACAAATTACGTTCAAATTAGTAAATATGTTCATCAAATCAGTAAAATATGTTCATAATAGTTAATAAACTATTCATTGAAAAAATTGAGTTATGTTCATCTAGAAAATGAGATTTGTTCATTAAAGTTCAAATGATATAACTATTTGTTCATACAAAACATATTAAAATTCATTATATTAAACGAAAATATAATTTGATTAATCTAGGAAATGAATATAAAGATGGATATAATTTTTTCAAAATCAAATCAATATAAGTTCAATCGATTCAATATAAGTTCAATCGATACAAATGTATGTTCGATAAGTTCAATCAAACATACCCATAAATTTCTTATGAATATCATTGGAATTTTTATGAATATCAATATGTTTTTGATGAACATTCAGATCACGATAGGAATTTATATATTTTGACATATCGGTACATGTTCATTAAAAAATATAACAAAAGTTCATCAAGTTCATAACATAAACTATACGAGAATTCAAATTAAATCTATAAGAGAATTCACTATATTTAATTTGTAAGCATTATGAAACAAAACTTAATTATCGATTAGCAATGGATTAATGAGATCGAAGATTTAAAAGAGTTACTTATTATAGTGAAATATTTAAGTTCCACTAAAAATTACATTCAAATTAGAATATTCATTATATTAGTATGAATATTAAATCGGATATAAGTATTAAAAGTCTATATACTGTATACCATTTCGTATACTTTTGCTAAATACATTAATCCAAAAAGTCTACGCAAATCCAACAGTGTATATTGAAAGCAAGAACGTTTTATGCTTGTATACAATGTTTCCTGTTACCACTATCCAATCTCCTATCTGATTGTGTTCATGATTGCATATGTATGTTCTCTATCTCTATACAAGTAGATTATATGGTGTGTTGTAGATCACAGAAGACCATATAATTGGATTAACCTTAAGAGATATAATATGATCACAACCGAGATGACTTTAGGACGAGTCATCGATTTAGGTTGCAGTATAGATGGAAGTAGTTTGTCTTGACTACTTGTCTATACTGGTACGTCATAACGTATTGATAGGACCACAGTGAGATGCATTCTTCTATCTGACTTAAGTGAAGAATGAAGATCTCGGTGACTTAACAAAATCTTAATACTAATAAGATTTCATATATATATGTTAATTCGTGTATCACTTTGATTTACTATGAGTGAGAGTTATATAGTAACTTGAGTACTCTGTATCTTGGGTGATAGCGGTTAATATATGATATTTGATTATCTATATTAGTACCCGTATCCGGTATAGGATAATGACATCCCCTTAAGGAGCTCAATAATGTTTATTGCGCTAAACCCTGCAGGTTGATTAAGTTCAGGCGCAATAATAAGGTTTGAGTGGTACTGCTTAAGGATTATAAAGAGATTAATTAATTTAAGCTGTCAAAGCTCTAATTAATTAATGGATGTCGGATATTTTAAATACGGGGATTTAATAAGTCTAAATACAAGTCCCGACTCAACACCGGCAATAAAGGGGTAAGTCAATATTGGTTATCTAGTGGAATGAACTAATATTTATAAATTAATTATGGTCTGGGCTAGGGATGACAATCGGGTACGACGGGTACGGATAGTGACTATCCATACCCATACCCACGAACTAAATGGATAGTGGTTGCTACCCACGAAACTATCCATGGATATCAAATGGTATCCAAACCCGCTACCCGCGGATACCCGCTACCCATCGGGTATCCGCGAAACCCGCTATCCGACGGGTATCCGTCGCCCACTATCCGACGGATACCCACTATCCGCTGGATACCCACGAAATATAATTTAAATATAAATTTATAACAAATTTAATAGAAAAAAAAAATCAACACAAATAGCATAGTTCAAATCCACAAAGAACAATGTTTAAATTCAAATTTACAAAGAACAATGTTCAAATTCATCAACTAAAATATAAAATCCAACAAAGAACAATGTCTATAATTGCTCGACAGTAGAAATAGAACCCTCTTCATTGAACTCTTCTTCTTCATCTTCAAGACAAGTCCAAAAACTTTCATTCTTTCATTTAGCTCAGTATTAGACTTTGGGCCTTATTGTTTGGGCCTATTTTAAAATATAAAATGCTAGCCCATAATCTCAAAATATGTCTTTAAAGCCCATATTTTATAGAATTTTTTGTGGATATTTGACGGGTAATTGACGGATAATTGGCGGGTATTTCTCGCGGGTAAACGGGTTTCGCGGGTATGGATAGTAAGTATCCAAACCCATACCCACGAACTAAATGGATAGTGAATTGTACCCACGAAACTATCCGTGGATATCAAATGGTATCCAAACCCACCCTAATGGGTTCGGGTTTTCGCGGATATCCACTACCCGTGGGTAGATTGCCATCCCTAGTCTGGGCTGACCATAGATAATTAATTTATTTGAGGCACATCTTTATTCCTTGTATCTGGTCCCTGGACTGGCCCAAAGTCTCCTAGCCCTAGCAAAGAGAGAACACGCCTCCTACACTTAATCTGCGCCTCCTACGTATTTTATTTATTATAAAATACAGCTGTCAGCTCTCAGGAAAATACACTGATAAAATATTAGGGTTTTGGAGAGCTGTGGGGCGCAGGAAACGTGAGGAGCATTATTTCTCTCTTGGGACTTTCATAGTTCGTTGTCCATCCAACGGTGAAAGCTGAGCGGGATACAGTTCAGAAGATCTGAGCTGGAGTCAGATTTTCGCAGGAAATCAAGTTCTGGCAGTTTCGGGAGAACAGCCATAACGTCCTCCACAGAACTCAGATTCAGGCGAAACAGGCGGCCACGGAAAGCTCTCTCGAAGACGAAGAAGTCGTATTTCTGGGAAAAATACGATTTGAGGACGTTTGAGGCTTCAAACAAAGGCTTGAAGCTGACTGGTCTGTTCAGCTGCGATTTGACGAATTATTCTGAATTCTTCAGGTATTTCTGAACTCCAACGTGCAGCACTTAAATTCATAGGAGCATGTTAGGGATTAATCGTTGTATGATAAATTAATAATAATCCAAGAAACGATCATCGGGCAATTAGAGTATTAATTCAGTTTAATATTCCTTCAAATCCCCACTTGAAATCACACATTAATAAATTATTTTATTATTTTAATAAAATATTAAAAAAATTCAAACTTGTGAACACCAATGTTTATCATATATGATATCAAATCTTCCAAAAAAAACTAGATTTGATTAGTTTTATTTAAGGTAATTAGTGGATATGATTAAATAACAATTGACTAAAATAGCCTTTGACTTTCTCTACCTATCAGATTTGCTAATGAATCTCAACCATCAGATTTCATCAAATCAACGAACGAGATCATGTCTCCTTGCTCTACTTAACTTTGTGTTTCCATAGAACTTCCCCTTATATATATATATATATAGAGAGAGAGAGAGAGAGAGAGAGAGAGAAAGGTTAAATAGAGAATGACAAATATGTAGAGAATAGAGAATGAATCTAGAGCCTTTATTTTGATTCATCCAAGGGCTGAAATAATTAAGGAATTGTTTATGCATTTTAATTCGAAAAGGTCAAAAATGTAATCATACATTAATTATAACCGATTTTTTCTACAATTGAATGAGATTTAGCCGATTATATATTTGGTAAGATTTAGTAGATCCCTAAAATATAGTTTGTTATCCAACAAATACGACCCACTTCTTATTTTTCCTTTATTTTGTTTATTTGTTATACTTGGTTACTATTGAAGTTTTGTTTAAGTCAGCTATTTAGTTTATCTTATTTATTTTTTGCTAAAATTAGTTATTGAAGTTTTAATTAAAATTACGTCAACAATATAATTGCTTAAAATAACTAATTAAAGATACATAAAAGTTCAAATGTAAAATATTTTCAGTACTTATGTTGGGAACCTTGTGGGATATCCTAACCTTTGTTTTGATGATACCAAAATTCATAGGACTTAATTGTAATAGACTAGAATTGCTTTGAACTCAAGTGTTAGAGTTCGGTTCTAGTTTAGCTTGCGGTGTCGAAGACTGAAGACTGAAGAACGAAGGACTGCAGATACCAACTGAAGTATCAGTTGAAGAATCAGTTGAAGACTGATTACTTAATGCGCGTAATGGACTGATACTAAAGTCAAATATCAGTTGAACATTCCTCTTAGGACTGATCTTCTAACGTTCAGAGAAAGCCACGTACTCACCAAGTACAGCCGTATTAAATGCAGAGATCTCAGGATATCTTTATCTCTGCAGAGGTCATTCCTATCTGGTGGTTACTTCTCAGAGACGTCACATCTCTTGTCCATCAAGAGAGCCGTTTCCACCCAGACAAGGAACCTCGAAGATTGAAGTCTCAGCCCAAATTCGAATTGCTCTCCAACGGAAGAAATCTTGATGACGTTCTACGCCAACGGATCTATTCAAGAGTTCTCCTACAAATAGCGCTCGAGGATCACTTCAACCTTCACCGATTCAACGACATAAGCTGAAGCTCTGCCGAAATTGCTACTCAGCCTAAAGCTTAATCTCCCCAAAGCTTGAATCGAAGAAGAGAATTCCAAAGCCAAAATCAGTCACTGCTGATTACACATATTCTCTTAGACCTTAGACAAACCTCTGTTTACCCAGAAGCCAAAGGTCAAACTTGCTTCAAAGAACTTGTTCTTTGTAGTGAAGTTGACACTCGTTCAAACCTCCCTCCCAAAAAGAGTGTTTGAGTGATTCGGAGTTCAGGAAGGTACTCTGACTCTGAGTGAGAAGTCTTAGCACGGGTTATGCTGAGCAGAGAAATCCGACGCGAGTGAAGCGTGGGTCCTGAAGAAGGGTTTTGTTCAGTGGTACGGTTGTGTGCACTCGGCAAGCACACAGTTTGGTTTGCAGTGCACCTGTTAAGCACTTGCGGAGTGGATTGTTGGTCTGATCAACCGACCGTGGATGTAGGAAAGAGGTTTTTCCGAACCATGTAAAAGCCTCTGTGTTGTTTACAGCTTTCAGTTTTACATTCTTACTTGTGTTATTTCAATTGATAAACTGAATACTGATTAACTGCAAAGAGTAACCTAACAACCAACAACGTGCTCCACCAAGGCTATTGCGAAACTAAGTTTAATTTCCGCTGCGTATGATATCAGTCTGACTGATCTATCTTTTGATAGTCAGGAAGAGTGTTATCATCTCTGTCTTAGTAAACACGACTGAAGCCCTTACGTGCATCAGTTAAGTTCCAACAACTTAACTGATAACTCTTTACTGAAGAGCTTTCAGTATCAGTCGTCAACCCTGTTGGTCAAAACTGTTTTCAGTAAAACAGGAGTCTGTGTTTGCATGCAAAGTTTCATTTTGATCTCTGACTGAGATCCCTCTGATTGAGGATTTGAAAAATAGCCCATAGGTGTATTCCCCCCCATACACCTATTCGAGACCCTCTGGACCTAACAACTTATCTATACAATACTTTTATTTATATGTTCATAATTTTTTTAGGCCTGTTCAAAAAGGTCAGATGTAAAATATTTTATATCAGTCAAACAAATTCGAATATTTTTATTTAGATATTAGTAATTTTATTATGTGTGTTCGAGATGGCTTGTGCTAAGTGTTTTATGTCACCAAGAAAAATTCAAATATTTTATCTTGTTGTTCGTAATTTTATTATGTTTGTTCAAAAATCCAGAGCGCAGCATCAGGAACCAAAATTTGATCAAACATACAAAGATTTCTATTTCAACCCAAAATCATTTCAGGATTTTACTATGAGAACAAAGCCAACAAGGTGAAAGATGGGCGAGTGCAACTCAAGGCGCCACAACAATAATTATGCCAGAAACTTGGTCGAGATCCCTCCGGCCATTGGATGCAATTCTTCTCCCACCTCTTAGTTCCATCTCGACAATGTTCACGTTCTGAAACTGTTGAAGGATGCGACGAGCAATAGAACCGCTGCTCTTGCCAAAGTGAGGCGGGCGACTTTCGTTCCTCTCCGTAAATTCTCCTGAAGGAGCCAACACCAATACCTCCCCCGAGGTATATCTTCCTAGCCATGGAAGCGGCACTGATGTAGTACCAGTCGGGATCATAAGGAGCAAGGTCTATGAGGACACCAATTTTCATGATGTCGGTCCACTCATGAAGCTCCATCTTTGCCGGACCGCTTGAGGTGCGTGGCATAAGCTTTGACGAACTCATAAGGAGAGGCAAATTCCTTTTTCTTTACTCCTCTTTGTATTTGGTTTCTTTGCTAGACACTGATATGTAAATGTGTAACGTAAATCAAGGTCAAAGTAATATCATTAGTATATTTCGAACAGACCTCACAACTATTTGAACAAACTCACTAACATAAAGAACAAACCAACAACTGTGAAAGTCCATTTAGAAACAACATTAGTACATTTCGAACAGACCTCACAACTATTTGAACAGATTCACAAACATAAAGAACAAACCAAGAACTGTGAATAGAAAGTCCATTTTTCTAAGAAATCAATATCTGTAATATTAAGGTGAGAACAAACCAACAACTGTGAACAGAAAGTCCATTTATTCTCCCTATATTTGTCTAAGAAATCAAAACAGCGGTTCAGCTTAGTGATTAAACTTATCGGCATCAACTTTGCATTTAAAAATTGCAAGCTCAAAATAAGAAATGGTATTCACCTTGTGAAAAGGAAAAATCAAAATCTGCACAAATATGGAGATTTGGTTGATAGAGAAGGATAACTAATTTTGAATATAAGAATGTAAAAAATATATACATACCATGTACTGGCTTTTTTTGGCCTTTCAAAGACAATATCCATTGCAAATTTCGCATACATTTTAGAAATATTTAACTTAAAATTGCTCAATTACGAACAAATCAAGACATGTTTCGAACAGGCACCCATACCATCTAAAGCTTTCCCATTCCCCTTTCCAGAAGCCATATGACGCAATTTTTCTATACAGTATAACAAATCCAGAACTCATAATCAAAGGAAAATCCTAAAAATCATATTCGATAGAACCTAATCTAAGCCCTCATTCTATATAATGTAATCCATATAACCTAATCGAATTTCAAAACCCAGAAACTAAGCGAAAATCATATTACATATAACATAATCGGAATCAGAAACTCAGATTTTTGGTATTGATTTTTGATTTCGTTTGATACATTTAAACCCTAACAAAGAAGTTTGATTTGGATTTCGAAAACCCAACACAAAAATCGATTCAAACCCCCTAAAACCCAACAAAAATTGTTTCTTGAAGCAGCAATCGAACAAAACTCAAAAACCCATTGCCTTACCCGTTCGATTTCAAACGTCCACCGCGTTGACCCCCTCGTTCACCGCGAAGACGCCATGGAAAAAGAAAAAGGTTAGTTATTTTGCAGAGAATGTGAGAGACGACTGAGAGGTTGAGGAATGATAGAGAGAGAGAGAGAGAGATCTAGAGAGAGAGAGAAATGTTGAAGAACGTGAGGAGTGATTTTAGGGCTTACAGTTTTTAACCCAAAATGTAGTTACTGTTATACCCTTTTCTTAATAAAATTATCATTTGTTCATTTTAATTGGTAATTAAAATTGGGATACAGATTTAACTATAACCGCACGATCAAGCAGTTTTGATGGACTAGATTTAATCTCTATTCTCTATACATATAGGAATGGGATCATGTAGTATCCAATGCTTATAATAGATCCGTAGATCCAAATCTAGACCACACATTTATGACATGTGGCGCATCAAGATGGTGACACGTGGCAAGGCATTTCAAGGCAAAATCTGGAGAGGGGTAAAATTGGAATCTAATTTTCGAAATTAAAAAAAAAAATAGATTTTTTATTTTCTCAAAAACCGATTTTCTGACCAATGACCCCCCCACCCCACCCCCCCCCCCCCCAATTTTTTTTTTTGAAAAATTGATTTTTACATGCATAAAAAAATTACATGTTTTACACGCATATACTTTCGCACAGAAATGCATATACTTTCACACAAAAATGCATTACATTTTTTGAAAAAATATAATTTTTTTGGGGCTGGAGGGTGGGTGGGGGGTTGGCGGTCAGAAAATCAGTTTTTGAGAAGAAAAAAAAATTTGGTGGGTGGGGGTGCGGGGGGGGGGGTGGGTGGGTCAGCGACTCAACAATCAGAAAATCAGTTTTGAAAAAAAAATTTAGGGGGGGGGGAGTGGGTGAGGGGGTCAGTGGTCAGAAAATCAGTTTAAAAAAAAATTGGGTGGGGGGTGGGGGGTGGGCGTGGGGGTTGGGGTGGGTCAAGGGTGGGGTGGCGAAAATACCAGATTTATTAAAATGAAATGCATTTTTTGTATAATTTAATGCATTTTTATGTAAAATCTTTATGCACTTTTGTTTGATTTTATATGCATGTGAAACATGACTATTTTGGGGGGTGGTAATGGGGAGGGTTGGGGGTGGTGTGGGGTGGGTTAGGGGGTGGTGTGGGGGTGGGGTGGGGTGGTGAAAATACCAAAACTGTAAAAATCAAATGCATTTTTCTGTTCAAAGTGATGCATTTCATGTGAAAACTTTATGCATCTTCGTGTGAAACTATATGCATCTAAAATATATCTATTTTGAGAAAATCTAAAAAAATATATATTTTTTAATTATTAAATCCGAAAATTACATTCCGATTTTACCCCTCTCCAGATTTTACCTTGAAATGCCTTGCCACGTGTCACCATCTTGATGCGCCACATGTCATAAATGTGTGGTCTAGATTTGGATCTACGGATCTATTATAAGCTTGGATACTACAGGAACCCAACCCTATATATATATATATATATATATGTGCCCTTCAAAGAATAAACTAAGCAAAACGTTATTATAATCTCATAAAGCAAAAGTATCATGTGCAGAGAATTTGTGGGCTCAAGGTAAGAGCATTTGTGGGGCTCGGAATATTATAGAAATTAAACCTCCAAAAGTGAGATTTGGCCTCCAAATTGTCGAACCAAAACTTGAATATAAAATTTAGAGTTCTATTTAAATGTAGTTCACGCCTCAGGCCTCACTTTATTATTTAATGCATGCTTTTTTTTATTGTTTATTGCTTTGTTGAATCTGCATGCTTTAGTTTTCATATATATTATTGTTAGTGCTTTCTTTCTCCTTGACTATTTTATTTTGATTTGTTGAACCTATAACTATTACATATATAGTGTTTAGAAAACTCATGTTTATGAGGTTGCTGTCTGTTATTTGTCTTGATCAATTTGACACCGATTTTACTCATTAAATTCTTCAATTTTCTCTGCTTTATTTTTATTTTGATTTGCTCTGCGATTCAGGGCTCGGTAACGGGAGGTCCTTCAGCCGGCTGTTAACGATGGTGGGGAGGGCTGAGCTGTGGTGGCGATTGTAGCATTATCGTGTTCGGGTAGGATAGCGGATGGCAAAAGGTACAAGTCTTGAAGAGTTCAAACAATGTTGTTAATAAGAGACATTATAGCGGTTAGGGTTTTTGGAGGCGCAGCCAACCAATACTTCTTTTATAACCTTTTTGGCTTAATATTTCTTGATAATTTTTGGGGTTTTCTTGATTGAGGGAATTGTGCTTTATTTTTTGTTAGGTGGTACAAATTCATTGCTTTTAATAGAGGTTCGAGTAACCGAAAGTAACTAAGGAATCTTTAGCTAATTTGTTTCATCTCTCAGAAACTGGTTTCATGTTACAGCCTAATACATTGAAAATTTGTTGATTCTTTCTCCTAGAATTGTTTTGACTTAATAAGTTACTGGTGCATTTCTGTGATGATTTTCGCCCCGTCTGCTTGATTGTTGCCTCATCTGGAATTTTGTTGTTATAGCCTAACAAATCTTTAGCTAATTCTTTCTCCCCGTGTGCTTGATTTTTGCCTCATCTGGGAATTTTCATTTAAATTCACCTGAATTTTACTTCATTATATTCTTAAATTTTGTCTGCTACATTTTTATTGTGATTTGCTCTGTGATTCAGGAATCATACTTGGATAGTTTAAAAAGCAGCTTAAATGTGGCATCAATAGTTGAGCTGAGTCATGGTGGTGCTGAGTTTATAGGTGGAATATGGCGTCCATGTCTTAGATAATGTGGTATATACTTTCCACTTTTTGACTTACTAATGATTGAATATTGGATCCTTACTACTATTCACCACTACCTAAGTAGATCTTTTTGATTGATTTATTAGTTTCAGACCAATACCATTTCATGTTAGTGAAGTGTGAACAGCCCTACTCCTGAGCTATGCTCTGTAATTGAGGGTTGAGGTCTTAATGGTGGAATTGAACTACAATGCTTTCTGATATTTTTTACTGCTGTATAGAGTGGTGGAATGAATGGCTATATCTCCCTTTGTGTTGGGAATCCTTGCCGTCTTGTCTTCAAATCATCGAATGGAAGACAACATGAACAATCAAGTCATGTAAGCTTCATAAATTATTTACTTTATTTTTCATTGGTGATGCTGAAGAACAAACTATTGTGGTTTTGTGGGGATTTGCTTGCGGAGCAGCAGACAAATATTTCTTAAAATGTTATTTGCTCTTCTAAAATTGGAGGAACCAATTTTCATTTAATTTGTTTTTACTACTTTTTCTCAAATATTTTCTTTCAGGTTTCTCAAATATTATCATGGTTCAAAACATTCGAGAGATTAGTAGGCTCTTCATCGAAATTTTGTCTTGGATCTTTTTTATCATTTTTCTTCTTAGATTTTCATAAAGGCTTTTTTTTTTTGCATTACAAAAGTTGTACTATATTATTCAGAAGTCAAATAAAAGATGAGAACTATTATAGTTTCTATTATTTTGATGTATGTCTGTTTAGCACCATTATGTTTTTTGTATCTTGGATACGTCTGGTAACTTAGTGGGCAATTCCTATGTGTGTAATCTGCAAATGGAAGGGCATTTGGGTTAGGAAATGTTTGTACGATTTATTTCGAAGTTATGGTGAAATAGATGAATTACTCAAAAGCACTCAATATAACCAATCCAATTTTGGGAAAAGTACGTATAGTTCAATCTTTTTGGTTATGAACTCGAGGATTTTAACTGCAGACAAGTTTCAGCACTCTCTCTAGGCTTAGAAGTAATATATTTGGAATCAATTTCAGACTAAAAAGCCAAAATTTCTTTAATCTTTCATGAAACAAATTAGTCTAATTGGAAAAACTTGCTCAAACTCAATTTCATAAAATTAAGTATCACAAATGGTAAGATGAGAATTAAATAACACTTCGTTATTAAGAAGAGAAAAAAAAAAAAAACAGTAATGACACTGATGGGAACAATGAAAGGATGATTAATGTTCTAATTGATTTTAAATAAGATAATATTCAATGTTCCAATGGAAGGATGATTAATGCTCTAATTGATTTTTAAATAGGATAATTTTTCAATATGACTTCTTTAATTTATTTATAATTTGTTCATAATTATGATTAATTGATTTTTGAATCATGAAGAAAGTTTCACCCTCCCCTCCCCCCAAGATATTTGTTCTATTTATTTTATTTATCCAAATTTAACAAGTTTTATGGGTTCTATATTGGCTACATGGTTACGATTTAATTTATTATTATTTTATGGGTTATTGGCATATAAATACACCAAATTTGGACATATTTTAGTTTTTAACATGAACTTTAAAAAGTGTCAACAAATACACCAATTTATTAATTGTAATAATTTTTAACATGAATTCTATTTACTTTCATAAATACAATTTGAGACGAACTAAAATAAATGTCTTATAATTTAATATAATTCGGCAATTCGAATTCGTGTTAAAATTACTACAATTCAATTTGTCCATATCAACATTCGGCATGCTAAGTAAGCTTTAATTTGTCCGAAAATAGAATTCGTGTTAACATTACTATAATGAATAAGTTGGTGTATTTTTTTGACACTTTTTAAAGTTCATGTTAAAAATCTAAATCTGTCCAGTTGGTGTATTTATATGCTAATAACCCTTATTTTATTGAAATTTAAAATTATGAATTATATATAATCTGTACCACCTATCTTGAGACTCTTTCCTTTTTGGGCGTCTCATCTATTTTAAGACTCTTTTCTTTTTGAGTAAAAGTTTTACCTTTTAATCACATTTACTTTTTTTTACCTATACACAAAACACATACTCCGTGCCTAAAAAAAGAACCTCATTATAGCTTGGACGGAAGGAGTAATTATTTCTTGCTATTCTCTTTTTTTCGCTTATTCAAGCAAAAATTTGTTATAGCTGTTGACACATACTTCTTTCTCTCAATATGCAATTTTATAGAGTTTTTTTTTTTCTTGACTAACTATAGTGAAATTTGTTTTATAAAAAAAATGAAGTTAATGAATGTTTCTATATAGAGAATGGAGAAAAAAATATAACCCTAATATTTAAGTGTGAATGTGACTGTGTTAGCACGTTTTAAGGAGTATTCATAATTTCGTAATTAGATATGCTATATAGATAACTAATATATGTTTTTTGTATATTATACTTTAATCTGTATTTGAATTTTAATAATCATAATATTATAATTTCATTGATAATATTTGTATGATCCACAGTCCATGCATCGCGGGTGCCACATTAGAGTTACAATCATATGAAATTTCATATGTTTACAAACATTTAGAAATATTTACAAATGTGTTTTTTATTGGGCGCGACACTAGAGTTATAATCTAATTTATAAATAGTTAAGCAACATTTAACTTATTTTAATTTTTAATAGTTGGAATATACTAATTTAAATGATAAATTCATAACCCGTGCATAGCACGGGGGCGGCACTGGTAAAGTAACAATACTATTTAAGTTCGTATAGTTTTTACACATTTTAAAATTTATATTAAAAATCCAAATTCATAAATCGATCTATTTATAAGTCAATGACTCTAATTTCTTTTAGATACCATTAAGAAGTGGATAATTATTTTTTATAGATACAGGCAGGGACCGGGGGGGGGGGCTAAAGCCCCCTCCCAATTTTTTTGGTTATTATATTCTCTCATATATACTTAATTTAAGGATAATTTTGTTATTTAAAACTATATAATCTATGAAATATTGTTTGTTATTATTACTATTATACTTATCTTTTAATAAAAAATGCCTAATATGTATGAAATGCTAAAAAAAATTATAATGTATTGAAACTAATTTGCAATATATAGAAAATATATAATATATGAACATGTTGTTTGTTATTATTATTATTATGCTTGCCTTTTAATAAAAAATGTCCTAAATATACGGAATGTCCATAAAAAATTTTGTGATATATTGAAACTATATAATCTATGAAAATATTGTTCGTTATTATTAGTATTATGCTCGTATTTTAATAAAAAAAATACCTTAAATATAAAGAATGCCCAAAAAAACATTATCGGGGGCGCCCGAACTTAATTCCTGGCTCTGTCCCTAGATACATGATACTACTAAGAATTGGATATTTTAACTTTTTTGGTTTATGTAATTTTCTCATTCTAAAACAAGGAGATTTTGTGGATTTTTGACCAGTTAAGTGGAAGGGACAAAAAGGAAATTGAAGATGGGGATTCAGTTAGCGAGGGACGTGCCTGCCGCCTAAAGCTACGTTCCACATTACCATGGAATCCCTCCACACTTCCAGAACCTTCTTAGCTATGCCCTTTGATTCATTCCTGTTTTTTATTTATTTATTTATTTATTATTATTATTATTATTATTATATAGACATATATATAATACTCTACAATATAGCTTGCTAGAGATTTGTTAAACGCTTTTCCTCACAAAGAAAAAAGCAAAAAAAGAAAAAAAGAGAAAAAACTGTTGGGGTTTCTGAATTTGATTTTTTGAATGGCGACGTTCAGCGAAGCACCGGCCGGCGACGCGAAATCCGGCGAGAAGATCTTCAAAACTAAGTGCGCACAGTGCCACACCGCCGAGAAAGGCGCCGGTCACAAACAAGGTTTCTGACGATCAAATAATCCATCCACGCTTGCTTCCTTCATTGTTCTGTGTATGCATGCTGCTCATGCTATTTTGTCATTGTTTATGTTCGCATCTTTCCTATTCGTTTTGAATTTGTATGTTGCCATCTCTCTCACTTGTTTCATATTGGTGAGAGAGCTTGTTTTGTTATGTTTATCATTCGTTCATTTTACGTCGGGAATTTATTGGCATCGTTGTCTTTTAGATCTAATCCCGTTTTCACATAATTCGCTTTGATGATTCATTATCCTCATTTCATATTCGATCTGCATTTTTCTGTGATTCTTCGTTTATGATTGTTCCCCATTCCCGCGTGTTAATAACATTTAGATTTCTAAATTGAATTTTCCTGTGATCGTTAATACTAGAATTTGACTCGCTTTATCTTTCATTGTTGCTCTTTGACATTGTGCGATTGTACATATTTATTGGAAGTTGACATTATGTATGCTTTTGTCATTGATTTGAGGTTGTGATCTTGGAATACTGTTGATCTGTATGTTTGGCTATAGAGGATTTATATATGTTATATATACACTCGTGTATATATGAAACTCCTGCAGGTCCTAACTTGAATGGCCTCTTTGGAAGACAATCTGGCACCACCCCTGGTTATTCTTATTCAGCTGCAAACAAGAACATGGCCGTCACCTGGGGAGAGAATACACTTTATGACTACTTGCTAAATCCGAAGAAGGTTCACATTTGTGTGTGTCAATGTTGTTTATTAACTGAGGGATTGTTAATATGTGTCAATACATATATAATTGCTTCTCTCTTACTGATGAATCATAAGTACCTATTATAAGATCAACATTAACGACGGGATCTATTATCGCTTTTGCATGTCCTCGAAAATTTAAAGCATACTATCTGTTATATAAACAGGCAAATGTTCTTTGCCATTATGTATGGCAATTTCATGTGTGGCCAATCATTTTAGGTATAACAGCAGATGAGCCAGACTAAAAGTATAATTTTTCCTTGCACCACATTAACTTGAGACGAAACTATGTTCTAGACCAACGACTTGGAAGTATTTAGTTGTGTGGATATGTTCTCTCCAATTCTTGTTATAATCTTTTAGCTCTGACGAAGGTGTGGGTTCTTGTAGTTACATGAAATAGTGCGTCTAAGTAGTTTTATTATGGGTTGTGGTAAAAGAGCAGGCAGTGTCTTAATCCAAATCCTTCCAGATTCAAAGGATGAAAATATGGAACTTTTGAGTAGTTCCTTACTTGCCATAGATTCAAAGGATGAAAATATGTGCATTTTTAGGTGTTCCCTAGCTTCACAACTTTTGTGTTCTTGTTGTCTTGGCTTATACGTGTGTGTTACTTGTTTTGTTTCTTTGTTCTTGTTTGGTATCGTCATCAAACAGTAACGCTTGGATTTTACTGGATTAGTTATTGTAATCTTACATAACATCCAAGTAATTTTGATGATTTTCCAATGGCAATGCAGTACATTCCTGGAACTAAGATGGTTTTTCCTGGATTGAAGAAACCTCAAGAGCGTGCAGATCTGATTGCATATCTCAAGGAGGCTACTGCTTGAGAACTCAGAGCGATATCAATTTTCTGATAGCTAAGAGATACAGTAGTTGTTGATCCCAAATTGGGGACTCTTTTTCAAGAGGAAGTAGTTAGATACTTTGGTAAATAAGAGCATCATATTTCTATGAGGCTAGATAATTTTGTTACCTATGAAATGCAGGGAGTATTTTCATCTACATATTATTCATATGTGGCTTACTGGAGTTCATTAACTTTGCCTTTGATTTTCACCTAGTGGTTGTTGCTAAACAGATATCTTAGGGGCGTTTACTTTGTATTGCATGATTGATAAAATGGATGATTGAGTATTTTTATGGTCAAGAGTAGGATTACTCCATCACACCTTTTGATGAGATAAGAATCAAGCAAAACTAGTTTAAATTAATGATAAAAATAATCAAGGGTTTTGGTATGTCTCAAAGTTTCAATCCAACAAACTAAACAAGAGATTAGTCTTATTATTTTTATCTATCAAAGTTAATCCTTCCAAGTAAACGTCCTTTAGGGTGTGTTTGCTTTGAGGTACAAGAAATGGATAAGCTACATTTATAACCTTATACCTTGTTTGCTTTAATGTATGAAAAAATTCGGGCAGGTTGTATAATTTTTCGGACAGCTCTCGACGCCAAAATTTTTGATCTTAAGTATTAATTCCTTACCACTTGGCCTACACACACGGGAAAGGGATAAAAACAAAGACACCCTTAGTGTTTATTTATCATTATTTTAGCTGTACAGACCGTATATCGAACGCGATTAATCTATTGTGGAATTAAATGATGGAATTAATGCTATGCATATCTCTAAATTTATCCTAGATTTTATTTTATTTTTTACTTGGGGGAGTTGAGGAGGGGGAGCAGTGGAGTATGAACCCAAGACCTCACTGTTCACACACAGGAGGTTGCACTATGCATATCTCTAAATTTATCCTAGATTTATTAAGATTTAAGATGCAAGCTTGCCCCTCGTGGCTCGCTCGTATGTGTGTATATTTGACAACTGGCCACTTACTTTGTTCATGAATTAACCAGATTGTCTTCCATGCATCACCTTTCTATCAATTGTCAATTAATAAATAAAAATTTCATAATAATTAAAAAAAAGTGTGTAATAGAATATCTTAGTTTTTTCCTCATGTTGTCAATTCATACTGGACTAATAAAATAAATAGGGACAGAGGTAAGTCCGGGCTAGACCCAACGGTTGCTTGTATAATTTTTTAATTATTTTATTCAGGAGTTTCTAACAATATTATAAATGAAATATCAAATGTAAAATGATATTCTGAATATGAACATTGTTGTTTATGATTTCACAAGTTCATAATCTAGTTTGTATACTCTGGAGCAGAATGGATTACTCTGGTGGAGTTGTCAGAGCAGAGCTAACTCGCCAGAGTGTAAGGTTTACTCCGGTGGAGTTGACAGAGCAGAGATAACTCTAGAGCCAAAGTGTGAAGTTTGATATGATATGGTGGAGTCTTCAGAGTCAGAGCTAACTTCGGAAGCCAGAGTCAGAGTTGACTTTCCAGAGCCAGAGTCAAAATTCCTTTGCAGAGCTAGAAGTCAGATCTGTTTTGCATAACGGTTTTTTTGAAGTCTGTTTTGTTCGTTATTTTCAAAGCTTGCTATATAGTGAGCAATTGAGTGTCTCATACTCCAACACTTGTATCATTTGTAAATTCTCAGTTCATGAATCAATAACAAAGAGCTTCGTTTCTTGGTCCCGTGGATGTAAGGTTTCAGCCCGAACCACGTAAATCTTTGTGTTCATTGCAATTTCTTCGTCAATTTCTTTACAAGTGGCGCCGTCTGTGGGAATCTTGATCCACAACCGACGCAGAAATGTTGATGCCACGAATTGAGACCGAGAAGTTTACGGGGAAGAATGATTTTGGGTTATGGCGCATCAAGATGCGTGCATTGTTGACCCAGCAAGGTTTGGCGGCGGCCTTGATAGGGGATGATGAATCTTCATCATCGGCTGCGAGGGATACTGCGGCAGCTGCGGAGGCAGAGCTCAAGAAAGCAGAAATGTGGGAGAGAGCCCACAGCCTCATCATCCTATGCCTAGGTGATAAGGTCTTGAGGGAGGTGACCAGGGAGAAATCTACAGCGGCGGTATAGGACAAAGTTGGAGGCGATTTACATGACGAAATCGCTTGCAAATCGGTTGTTCTTGAAGCAAAGGCTGTATTCCTATAGAATCTTGGATGGAAAACCGATCAATGATCAACTAGAAGCATTCAATAAGATCATTGATGATCTTGAGAATGTTGATGTGCGAATAGGGGATGAGGATCAAGCAATTATCCTACTCAATGCTCTCCCGAGTTCATATGATCAACTCAAGGATGCTATGCTGTATGGGAGAGAAAGTGACATTACTGTAGAGGAGGTTCAGTCTGCTCTGAAATCCAAGGAATTGCAGAAGTCATCATCAACATCATCTCACAAGAAAGAGGCTGTTGGTGAGGGTTTGACTGTGAAACAAAAAGGGGATAAGTCCAAGAAATCCAAGAAGGAATTCAAGAAGGGGAAACAGGAGAAGGGAAACAAGAACTTTGATGATGGATGTTCAAACTTGCTATCACTGCAAGAAGCCGGGCCATTGGAAGAGGGACTGCCACATTTGGAAAAAGAGCCAAAAGTAGTCCAACACTACCAAGAAGCAGGAGCCCAAGGAGCAAGAGCAGTGTGACACTGCAGAGGCTTTGAATGTGATGCAAGGTGATTTGGATGACCAATGGATACTGGATTCAGGGTGTTCTTTCCACATGTGCCCAGTTAGAAGTTGGTTTACTGATTTGCAATTTCAATCGGAAGGGACAGTGGTTCTTGGAAACAACCAGACCTGTGAAATAAAAGGAAAGGGGAGCATAAGGTTCAGACTGCATGATGGCACCATCAGGAATTTGATGGAGGTTAGGTACATCCCTAGTCTGAAAAGGAATCTGATATCCCTTGGATCTCTTGAAACGAAGGGGTATGAATGGAGATCTGTAAAGGGTGGAGTTGTTGTCACCAAAGACAACAAGGTTATTTTGAAGGGATGAGGTGAAATGGTCCTGTATTACTTAGAAGCCACAGTCATCACAGGGCAGTCTGACTCCACGAAGAAGGATGATTCAATCTTATGGCATAAATTAAAGATTGGCTCATGTTGGAGGGAAGGGGCTCAACCGGTTGCTGAAGCAGAACAAGATTAGCAATCCTATTCCATTCAAGGTGGACATGTGTGAGCAGTGCATCCTAAGCAAAAGCAAGAGACTCCCATTTGATACAGGTAAACATACATCTAAAGCTCCTCTGGATTATGTTTACTCTGATTTGTGGGGACCAACACAAACTGAAAGTCTTGGAAATTAAAGGGAGATATTACATGTCTATAATGGATGATTACTCGAGGAAGTTGTGGATTTTCATCTTGAAGGATAAAACTGAAGCATTAGATAAATTCAAAGTGTGGTGCAGTGAGGTGGAGACTGAAAAGGTAACCAAGGTGAAGTACTTGAGGACTGATAATAGTTTGGAATTTGTGTCCAAGGAGTTCAATGATTTCTGCTCTGGAAAGGGAATCCAGAGACACAAGACAGTCCTAGGTACTCCACAGCAGAATGGGGTTGTTGAGATGATGAATAGGACTATTCTGGAAAGGATAAGGTGCATGTTGTTTGATTCAAGGCTGCCAAAGAGATTCTGGGCAGAGGCTGCTGTCACTGCAACTTATTTGATCAACAAATCTCCTTCATCCGCAGTGGATTTCAGAATTCCAGATGAGCTCTAGTATGGCTCCATATCCAACTACTCACATTTGAAAACCTTTGGGTGCAGAGCATACATACATGTCAGACAAAAGAAGCTTGAACCAAGGGCCTTGAAATGTGTGATGTTAGGGGTGTGAAGGGGTATAAGTTGTGGTGCATTGAACCTAGAATGGGGAGAGTGTACATCAGCAGAGATGTTGTCTTTGATGAAGATCTAATGCCTTACAAAGTAGGATCTGATTCAGAGAAGGAAAAAGAAGATGGTATGATCCTGTTGGATGAATTACTTCATAGGAACTCTGCAGATAATGAATGAGGTGGAGCATCTGAAGCCTATCAACAAGTTGCAGTTGGTGAAGATGTTGGGAGTAGCTTTGATAATCTGAGTTCATATAAACTAACAAGGATCGAGCAAGGAGGCAGGTCAAGCCACCTCAGAGATACAACCAAGCTGAGATAGTATACTTTGCTCTGAGCATTGCAGAGGAGCTGGAGTATCAGGAGCCCAGTCTTATGCAGAGGCCATGAAGGGACCAGAGAGAGAGCAATGGCTCTTAGCTATGAAGGAGGAGATGAATTCTCTTGAAAGGAATGGTACCTGGATACTAGTGTCAAAGCCACTGAACAAGAAATTAGTAAGCTGCAAATGGATCTTCAAGAAGAAGATTGAGGTAATTGGGAATGAGCAGACCAGGTACAAAGCAAGGTTGGTGGCAAGAGGTTTCACTCAAAATGAAGGAAGTTGATTACAATGAAGTTTTCTCACCCGTGGTTAAGCATACTTCCATCAGAGTTATGCCGTCAGTTGTAGCACAATTTGACATGGAGCTTGAGCATATGGATGTTAAAACTGCCTTTCTACATGGAGAGTTGGAGGAGAAGATCCATATGGTCCAGCCAGAGGGGTTTGTACATCCAGAGACAAGCAATAAGGTGTGTGTACTTCAGAAAAGTTTATATGGTCTCAAACAAAGTTCAAGGCAATGGTACAAAAGGTTTGATGAACATATGGAGTTGATGGGATTCACAAAATCTGCATATGATAGCTGTGTTTATCTGAAGAAAATGAATGAAGCCACTGTTGCATACTTGCTACTGTATGTAGATGATATGCTAATAGCTAGCAGAGATAAGGCTGAAATCAAAGCAATCAAAGATGGTTTGAATCAAGAGTTTGAAATGAAGATCTTGGTGCAGCTAAAAGGATTCTTGGAATGGATATCATGAGAGATAGGAAGGCTGGAAAGCTATGGTTATGTCAAAAGGATTACATATTGAAGATGCTAAAGAAATTCAATATGCATGAATCAAAGGCTGTCACAGTGCCCTTAGCAGTCCATCTGCAACTCTTAGATAACCAAAAGCCAAAGAATGATGCAGAGAGACATCAAATGGAGAAAATACCTTACTCAAATCTGGAGGGAAGCTTGATGTACACAATGGTCTGCACTAGGCCAGACATTGCACAAGCTATAAGTGTAATGAGTAGGTATATGGTGGATCCTGGAAGAGAACATTGGGAAGCTCTCAAGTAGGTGCTGAGGTATCTAAAAGGCAGTGCAGACAAAGCTATATTGTTCCAAAGGAAGGGAGATATCATCAAACCTTTTCTGATGGGATATACTGACTATGACTATGCTGCTAACTTAGACAACAGGAGATCTCAGTCAGGTTATATCTTTACACTCTTTGGATCAGCTGTTAGTTGGAAGTCCTCACTACAATCTGTAGTTGCACTATCAACCACTGAAGCAGAGTACATGGCTGCAACAGAAGCTGTCAAGGAAGCTGTGTGGCTCAAAGGCTTGGTGCATGATTTTGGCATTGAGGAAAGCTCTGTAGTTTTGAAGTGTGACAGTCAGAGTGCTTTATATCTTATGAAACATCAAACTTTTCATGAGAGATCTAAGCACATAGATGTCAGAATGCATTTCATAAGAGATATAGTTGATCAATGATTGGTGAAGATGGAGAAAGTTGGGACAGAGGAGAATGCAGCTGATGCACTGACTAAGGCTTTGCCTACTGCTAAGTTTGAGCATTGTCTTGAGTTGGTAAATCTACTGGTTTGAAGTCTGATACAGAGTTAAAATGTTTCGGAGGAAAGGACTGGAGTTTTGTTGTTGTTGTTGTCGATTATCAGCTTAGAAATCAGGTGGAGATTTGTTGTTTATGATTTCATAAGTTCATAATCTAGTTTGTATACTCTGGAGGAGAATGGATTACTCTGGTGGAGTTGTCAGAGCAGAGCTAACTCGCCAGAGTGTAAGGTTTACTACAGTGGAGTTGACAGAGCCAGAGTGTGAAGTTTGATCTGGTGGAGTCTTCAGAGTCAGAGCTAACTCCAGAAGCCAGAGTCAGAGTTGACTTTCCAGAGCCAGAGTCAAAATTCCTTTGCACAGCTAGAAGTCAGATCTGTTTTGCATAACGGTTTTTTTGAAGTCTGTTTTGTTCGTTATTTTCAAAGCTTGCTATATAATGAGCAATTGAGTGTCTCATACTCCAACACTTGTATCATTTGTAAATTCTCAGTTCATGAATAAATAACAAAGAGCTCTGTTTCTTGGTCCCGTGGATGTAGGGTTTCAGCCCGAACCACGTAAATCTTTATGTTCATCGCAATTTCTTCGTCAATTTCTTTACAAACATAAATCACATAACATATCTAGTGACTAAAAGTGGTCATGAATTCAAAGGTTACTAATAACTGAATTGGTAATGTCTGAGTGATCATATCATATGTGCAACCTTGAAATTTTAAAAGTTTTAAAAATTGATCAATTTTTATACAAAAATACAAATCTACCTATAACATTGAAAATTTTAAATTAGCCAACATATATTTCTTCATTTCTCATTTCAATTCACTTTTCCGAGATTCAATGGTTTCCACAGTCCAAAAGGTGTTCTCTATCTCTCTCACACACACAGACACACAAGTTTTGGGCGCCGAGGTTGATTGTGATGTCGTAGCAGTACTCGGCACACATCTCCAAGTCCTCTCCCCCCTGTGATGTCGTGTAGCTCCAGAGTCACATTGTCTGCCTCTGCTTCTGCCTCCAAGCAAGAGCCGCTAGAAACAATTGGGTACTGCACTTACCCACAACACATTTCAGAATAACGATGATGATGATTAATAATGATGATGCCAATACTTTATCTTGTGGAGAATATAAGTGATGTTGTTTATCTTGATGGTGAGATCACTTGGTACATCAGACATTATAGCCCTCCAAAATAGGAAAATTAAGTTGATTTATGGTTCTGATGTTGGGATTAGGATCCTCTGCTGTGCACTGCACCATGCTGTGCACAAAAACAAGGTCATGTGCATTTAAATAGGAAAACTTTTGGAAAAAAAAAATACAAAAATACTAACTTACCTTGTTTTTGTGCACAATAGGATCCTAATCCTCTGATGTTGATGCGCTCTGGCGCAGATTTCTCCATTTCTTTTGATTTTTTTTTCTAGTGATATTTGTGAATTGTATTGCAGAGATTCGATCGATTGAAAGATAAAGTGATTTTGGATAATTGATTAATATTTTTGAATTCACGATCATATCTTTGAATTCATAATCAGCTTTATGAATTCACAACTTATTGTTCTTGATTTTAATTACAATCAGATTTATAAATTCACAACTAACGCTAGAATTCACAACCACTTCGATGATTTCACAACTAAATCATTAGTGTTGTTTGTAAATTCGAGTTTAAAAGCTCGAATTCACAACTAGTTGTTTTAGTTGTGAATTTGAGTTTTAAAACTAGAATTCACAACCAATTTAATTAATTCACAACTGAATTGCTAGTGTTAGTTGTAAATTAGAGTTTTAAAGCTCGAATTCACAACCAACTCTATTGCTGGCTATGAATTCAAATTTTAAAATTTGAATTCACAACTAGAAATAATGTTAGTCATGCATTTAAATTTTTAAACCTTGAATTCACAATTAACAATATTTCTTGTTGTGAATTCAAACTTTAAAACTTGAATTTACGACTAACATCATTTCTAGTTGTAAATTCAAACTTTAAAACTCGAATTCACAACCAACATGAATTCGAGTTTTAAAATTCGAATTCACTACTAAAATTAGTGATAGTTGTGAATTCGACTTGGTCATGAATTCGTAGATAAGTGTTAGGTCCTGAGGGTCTCGAATAGGTGTATGGGGGGGGGGGGGAATACACCTATGGGCTATTTTTAATCAATCCTCAATCAGAGGGATCTCAGTCAGAGATCAAAACGAAACTTTGCATGCAAACTAAGACGCCTGTTTTACTGAAATCAGTTTTGACCAAACAGGGTTGACGACTGATACTGAAAGCTCTTCAGTAAAGAGTTATCAGTTAAGTTGCTGGAACTTAACTGATGCAAGTAAGGGCTTCAGTCGAGTTTGCTAAAACAGAGATGATAACACTCTTCCTGACTATCAGAAGATAGATCAGTCAGACTGATATCAAACGCAGCGGAAATTAAACTTAGTTTCGTAATAGCCTCGGTGGAGCAAGTTGTTGGTTATGGTTTCGCTTTGCAGTTAGTCAGTGTTCAGTTTATCAATTGAAATAACACAAGTAAGAATGTAAAACTGAAAGCAGTAAACAACACAGAGACTTTTACGTGGTTCGGAAAAACCCTTTCCTACATCCACGGTTGGTTGATCAGACCAACAATCTACTCCGCAAGTGCTTAACAGGTGCACTGCAAACCAAACCGTGTGCTTGCCGGGTGCACACAACCGTACACTGAAGAAAACCCTTCTTCAGTACCCACGCTTCACTCGCGTCGAATTTCTCTTGCTTAACACAACCCGTGCTAAGACTCTCAGAGACAGAAAACCCTTCTGACCTCCGAATCACTCAAAACACTCTTATGTGGGGGAGGTTTGAACGAGTGCCAACTATACTTACAAAGAACAAGTTCTTTGAAGCAAGTTTGACCTTTGGCTTCTGCGTGAACAGAGTTTTGCCTAAGGTCTAAGAGAATGTATGTAATCAGCAGTGACTGATTTTGGCTTTGGAATTCTCTTATTCGATTCAAGCTTTGGGGAGTTTAAGCTTAAGGCTGAGTAGCAATTTCGGCAGAGCTTCAGCTTATGTCGTTGAATCGGTGAAGGTTGAAGTGATCCTCGAGCGCTATTTGTAGGAGAACTCTTGAATAGATCCGTTGGCGTAAATCGTCCTCAAGATTTCTTCCGTTGAAGAGCAATTCGAATTTGGGCTGAGGCTTCAATCTTCGAGGTTCCTTGTCTGGGTGGAAACGGCTCTCTTTGATGGACAGGAGATGTGACGTCTCTGAAAAGTAACCACCAGATAGGAATGACCTCTGCAGAGATAAGATCCTGAGATCTCTGCATTTAATGCGGCTGTACTTTGTGAGTACGTGGCTTCCTCTGAACGTTGGAAGATCAGTCCTAGTAGGAATGTTCAACTGATACTTGACTTTAGTATCAGTCCATTGCGCGCATTCAGTAATGATTCTTCAACTGATTCTTCAACTGATACTTCAGTTGGTATCTGCAGTCTTCAGTCCTTCGTTTTTCAGTCTTCAGTCTTCGACACCACAAGCTAAACTAGAAACGAACTCTAACACTTGAGTTCAAAACAATTCTAGTCTATTACAATTAAGTCCTATGAATTTTGGTATCATCAAAACAAGGGTTAGGATATTCCACAAGGTTCCCAATTTTTTTTTATTTTTTTTTATCTTAATGACCAATTTTTAAATTTACTATTCCAAAGTCGCTATTTGATTTTTTCACCCTATTAATATTTAACATGATCGAAATTTTCTATTAGATTACTCCTAATCTAATAAAAAGATAAAGAACAAAGAAATAAAAAGAAAAATATAAATTTACGAATAAACTTTTAATTTTATTATACCTATATAATGTTACTTAATTTTGAAATTAATTTTAATTAAATTAATTTTAATTGAAATTTTATTTATATAGATAGATTGGTTCAGGCCCATGTGAATTTCACAAATACACTCCTTCCTGGAAATTTAAGGAACACAAAATGTATTTATTATATATTTATATTTTGTTGAAAAGTACAAAATTTATTTATGAACTCGGCACAAGTTTATTAATTTTACAATATAGATAGATAGATAAATAATATAAAAGACGGTTAAATTTCTTTTAAAGGTGCATTTACTTTGATGGAAAATGAGAAAAAAAACTACGCATTTTTCACTATTTTCACATGTTTATTATGATGCAAAATAATTTTCGGGTAGGATGAAATATTTTCTGGGGTAGCACATTTTCACTCTTTTTCTCAACAGTGTTGATAATATTATGCTAAGGTAGGAGTGTGAAAATATTTTCCAACATTTTTTCATCTTTTCATTTCAAGTAAACATATAATTAAAAAAAATGATAATATTTTCTCGCCTTTTCTTATCTATCATTTTTCAATAAATTTTTTTACAATCAAAGTAAACACACCCTAACGATAAAAGAAAGTTGAAAACCCCAAAGTTAGTTAGTTAGTGATACGTGTTTTACGGGGAGTAGATATTCAAACTACATTTCCTTCCTTAGCTTCACATTTTCCATTCCCGATATACCCCTAGAGAAAGTTAGTTAGTGACATGTACTTTACGGGAAGTAGATATTCCCTCCGTTCCTTATAAATATGCATGATTGACCATAGCACGAATTTTAACAAAATTTGTTTGAATTATTGATAATGGATAAAGGATCTCACATTGAGGATATTGTTAAGTAGATTATGGATAAATAGTGTAAATTAGACGGACAAAATTCTAAAATTATGTATGGGATAATGTCTAAAAATAGAAATTGCATAAATTTTAGGACGTACCAAAAATGAAAAATATGTATAAATATGGGGTAACGGATATGCTAGGCACAACTCAATGAGGTTCACCCTTATGATTTAGACACGTGTTTCCCTTCCACTTTATGCGGTTCAACCTGTTTGGCGAACCAGACCGGTTTTTGTGAAACTCAATACCACCGGCCCAGAATTAATTTAACTTTAACATTAATTTAATAACTAATTAATTAGTAACCCCCTGCCACCCTTCTCCTTTATCTCTCTCTCTCTCTCTCTCTCTCTCTCTCTTTCTCTCTCTCCTGATTCTACCCATCATATATAGGATCCTTCTCCATACTCCACTGCGAACCCCATCAGGTGCGCCATCTCCGCCACAGTCGCCACCTCCCCCGTCTGCCTTAGAATCTCCCTTGATTCCTTCTTCCCTCGCTTCCTCGCTTCACGCGCCGCCAAAGATTGTAGAGAGAGAAAATCAGGGAAATGAAATCAAAGAAAATCAGGAGAAAAATCAGAGAAGCACCGCTGCTCGAGATCGCCGGAGCGGGAATGGCATCAGGCGATGCTAAGTGGCGACCTTCGCCGGCCGTCGGTCGGTGGTAAATCGAGAAGGGAAGGGGAGATTTTCTGGATACCACCGAGTGTGAAAAGTTTTACTTTTTGATTTTTGAATTCTTCTTAGAAATTGTGCCTTTGTAAACTAAAGACACATACACCTATAAATTAAAGGGTTAATGGCCGAAAAATACACGAAGTTTCATCAAATTTGCATTTTGCACATGACCTTTAAAATTAGCTCCATAATACACGAACTATTGATTTAATTGCAATTCGCACACGACGAGAACTCCGACTATAATTAAAGTTGACCGGCAACGACGTGGACTATTATGTAATGATGTGGCAATACGCGTGTCATAAAAATAAAAAACCCTCCACATCTGCGTTGACACGACAACCTCTCAATCTCTCTTTCTCAACTGAAGCAGCCGCCCCTCTCTCTTCTCCCAAATCTCACGGCCGTTGCTTCTCAAAATCCAGTGACAGATCCACCTTCGCGGCCCTAAACTCCGGTGCCGCCTCTCACCTCCGATCCATTTCTTCCCTTGTTGCGAACTCATGTGGAAATCTTCTCCTAAACAGAGCCCTACTCTCTCTCTCTCTCTCTCTCTCGTGATCTCATTCTCCGTCTGTAAGAGAACCGCCGCCATTGTCGAGGGGCCGGCGAGGACCGGCGATTGGCCGCCGTTCCATACCCTCTCCCTCCGCCCCTCTTTCCTCTTCAAATTTTTCTTATCCTCTCTGAATTTCTCGAGCAGCCCACAACATAAAGCCCTAAATTTCTTCTTCTATCAAATGATTCAACACTGCTGCCACATTTTCTGAGGTCCGGCGAGGCCGCAGACGTCGCTCCGTTGCCGTGGTTCGGTGAGGCAGCAAGAGCTCGCCCTCGGTACTCGTCGGGGTCCTCGTTGGGCTCGTGTATAGATCTAGGGGAAACTTGGACTAAAGCTTTGATTTTGCTTGTTGTGTCGAGTCAGGAAGAGTCACAGCGTGGCTTCGCTGCGGTCTCCAGGAAATTTAGGGCGGTGAGTCGGCACGGTCAATGGCGGAGATGCGTGTAGTGTATGTTGTGTCCTATTTCTAGAAATAGAGAGAAGAGTGAAATTAAGAGGAGATTGGCGCTACCACTCGAGATACGAGCGGCGGTGGCCGGAATTGATGGAGAGAGGAAAGTGTAACGCCCCGTATTTAGTTACCTTACAATAGTATCGAAATACTATCGAGAGTTAAGGACTAACATACTAGAGTCGAGAGGGAGTTATTGATGGATGGTATGATGAGTGAAATAGAGATGTTAAGAGGATCGAGAATGGTGTTAGAACTAAGATGGAGAGGTTATCTATCTTCGAGTTAAGACGAAGTACGAGAGATAGAGTTGAGGTAGTGATTGAGAATTTCTATAGAGAGGATTAATCTAGAATGACGATTAGAGTAATGACGAGAGTTGATATGTTTTTATATGATTTATTTGATGTTATGTGATTTATATGATATGTGCGCATTTATATTGTTTGAGTCTGCTTAATTTTCGAAGATTAGCACAAATGTTTAATTCCCGTCGCACACTTCTATTTTCACCACCAATATTTTATCCTTTTTCCCACATGTGGAAATAGCCGATTTGATTTGCTGCTAAGGGGGAGACAAATTACTATTGAGCATTAAATGCTACTTATCTTATGGAATAAGAATATTGATAAAACCGAAGCGTCTCTCCTCCATTAGAGACTAAGCTCGAAGCTTCACCAGACATAACCGAGATAGAATACTCCGCAAAATCTAGCCTTAAACACTTTCCACGCCTGTTTCAAGAAGATTTGCTGAGTTATAGCCTGAAGAAACCGATAAAGACGCCCTTTTTCTTGAAACTTTTTGAGTAAGTGTTCTGATTCTATGAGTCTAGACTTGCTGTGAGAAGTATATGGTGTTATGTGTGTGTAATAAGATGTTTAAGCATGAGAAACTTCCCCTTCTCCTTTCTTCTTCTTTTTCGAAAACTTGGGTTCGTGACCTGTAAAAATCTTCTTTTCAAAATGGAGTTGAGAAATGTGTTATATATGATGTTTTGAAGTGATTAACGTGTTTTTATAAAACTGAGTCTTGAGGTTTGAGTTTTTCCAAAAATTAGTTGAGATAAGTTTTTGGGAAAAATCTGTAAAGTGATATCTTCCATGATGTTTTGATGATTGAGTAAGAACTGTGTAGGATTAACGTGTTTGTGATGATTTTGGAGTTCGATTCCTCTAGAGTTCGATTCCTCTGGAGTTCGATTCCTCTAGAGTTTGTTTCCTCTGGAGTTCGATTCCTCTGGAGTTTGATTCCTCTGACGATCGATTCCTCTGGAGTTTGATTCCTCTGACGATCGATTCCTCTGACGATCGATTCCTCTGACGATCGATTCCTCTGGAGTTTGATTCCTCTGACGATCGATTCCTCTGACGATCGATTCCTCTGGAGTTTGATTCCTCTGAAGTTCGATTCCTCTGACGATCGATTCCTCTGACGATCGATTCCTCTGACGTTTGATTCCTCTGGCGACAGAGAATTCGCCATTCCTCTGGCATTTCTCCGCTGCCCTACCAGAGAATTCGTGATTTCGCCGCCCGGGCAAGTTGATTCCTCTGCCCTGGCGAGCATTTCTCTGACGTTCTGCCGAGCTACTCCGTTCCACTCGACTGAGTTTTCCCACTCTGGCCACCGAGCATTCCTCTGCTCTGGTCCCCGAGTCAACTTGTGTCTGTTCACTTATGACATGTTTTGTTAAGTGAGTTGTATGCTTATGTGCTTAATTGCTTTTAATCTAACCTTGCATGTTATGTTTGTGAATAAGATTAGATTTTGTTTATCATAGAGTCGAGTGATTAGACGGAGATAAGCTGGAGAATAGATATGAGGAGTGTTTTATAGGATTGAGGTTAAGCTTTTTGTGAGAAAGCTTCTAACAAATTCCTCGCAACTACAGAGACCAGTCGAGGACGCAAGTAAAGATCTCTCTGAGGTACCACCTGCAACACGCCAAGTTACTACAGGTGGGCAGTATGTTGAGAATATGATGAGTATGAAATTACCGAGTTTTCCAAAATGATTTATTGATGTTATGAGCTTATCAAATGATGAATTAAAATGATGTTTATGAACTGTTTGACTTGCCAATATTTCTAATGATGAACTTGTGTGTTACCCTATACTGATGAGACGAATTTGGATCCTGCCACAAGCGGGGTTGTGTACACAGAGGTGACTGAGAGCCGTCTTCGGGTCGGCCGGTCACGGTGCTTGAGAAGGAGGCCTACTTCTCAGTACCTTGATGATGATAATTTGTAGATGCGGTACATGCATGTTGATTATTTTTGTCTGCAGACACTTCTTTATGATGTTTGATTATGAAAACTGCATACATAGCTTCTTTGACGACAATTAAATTTTCTGTGTATTGCTGATGATTATGGCAAGCATCAAACATATAGCTCTAAGAGCACTTTTCTTGTCTTTCGGCGCCTGCCCACTGAGTATTATGTACTCACGCCCTGCATATATTTCTAAATGTGCAGGTTAAGCATGGTCGGAGGATGGCATGGTGTTGGCGGGGAATCGTTGTTTCGAGTGATCACCTTTTGATGCCTTTCCGCCTCTATGGCAGCATGATGTTTTTGAAGCTGTTCTTGGCTTATTTAAGAAATAGACTCTCGGCTATATGTCTCCATACATATAGTTCGATCACATTTTGTTGTGTAACTCTGTATATACTAGAATCCCTGTACATATTTGAATTACGACCTTTTGTTTGTGTAACTCAAACTCCGATGTTTGACTTTTATAGAAATGCCGATGATTATAACCTAGAAGAATGTTGAAGTTGTTATGAGTTGTTTACGTTTCCGCACAAACGAGTTTAGTTTTCCAGCCTTCGATCCTTCTTTCATTTAGTCGTATCGATACCCGGTCTACGCTATCAATGGCTAGGCGGTGGGCTGCGACAGAAAGAGGGAAGAAGGAAGAGGCGTCGAGGCAGGGGCCTATCGCTGCTGTCACCGGAGAGTAGAGGAGTGAGTTTCGAGGGAGGCGGTTGCGCTACTCTCTCTCTCTCTTTTTAATTATACTTACTCAAAACGACGTCGTTTTGTGTGTTAGAATATAACTACAAAACGACGTCGTATTACTTGAACGCCGGTGCGTCCACGTCTGCAGATTCCGGGAGCCACATCAACTAGAATTTAGGTTATGGTCAACGCATGTGCAAATTGCAATTAAATCAATAGTTCGTGTATTATGGAGCTAATTTTAAAGGTCATGTGCAAACTGCAAATTTGATGAAACTTCGTGTATTTTTCGGCTATTAACCCTAAATTAAATAGGTTTATTGAGGCTTCGTAGGACACTTTTCAAACAAATGTTTGTTAATATATTTGTAGATTTATTATTAGCCATTAGATATGTTTTTTAAAGTGTTGCCTTAAGCTTTAGTTTAGTACACAGACGAAGTTCTGTTCATCACTTTGAATCAACACATTTTTTAAGTGTAATATATGTATTGTAAATTAAAGTTCATGAAAATTTATTAATATAGTATATATTGAATCTAAAATAAATAAGTAAATAAATACATAAATAAAATATAATGATATAAATTCAATTAATTATACTATGTCTTTTTATATATATATATATATCTACTTTTTTCTAAAACTTTCTTATAACTTTTTTTCTTCTTATTTTGTCTTCTTTTTTTTTTTCTGGTATTTTGATTATTATATCATGCACTTATATTTAATTAATATGTAAAACTTATTAACAAGGCAAAATATATAACAACACTATGAAAATACATCAAATTATATATTAATAGAACCCAACAAAGAAGTTCTCTCTCAAGAAAATCAAACTCCCTCAATCTACCACTTGAATTCAATCACCAACAATAACAAACGAAACCACCAAGTGGACTCAACGCGAACACTCAATAAAATGCCCCACAAGGTACCACACCAACACACTGACTATATAGAACCCAACAAAGATGAAAAACTCAAGAAACGCAGACTGGAAACCCAAACAGTGCTTTGCAGAACAAGCTCAAACGCTTTCTACTACCCCAAGAATCCAGAAAATAAGATTGCACACAAAAGATTTCAAAAAAGTGCACACAGAACTGCCATCAAAAGGCACTACACACCCAAGGAAACAAAAGGAACAAAATTTGTAGAAGGTAAATTTTTGAAATATCTATACTCTGTCTTTTTTTTTTAACTTTTACGAAACATAGATTCTGAAGAACTCAAGAACGGATGGAATTATGGAATATGGAGAATTGACGACGAGTTTAAGTTGACAACTGATTATGGGTGTGAAAGGGCATGTAATATATATGTAAGGCATGCATGGGCGAAAATTCTCACATGAAGATATATGAAAAATAAGAAACCCTAGAAAACGTCTACCCTGACACGAAGAAAGAACACGAAACCTGGATATGAAACGTGTGCCAAATGATACGATCCTTGTTGATAGATCGTTCAACACGCGCGGAAGACTTAAGAACAACGAACTGGATAGGGTGAAAAAAAATCCCAAAATCTCTGAATCTAACCCACGGAATGATCTAGGCGACGAATCCCTAAACCCCAATGTGAAATTGACGCAGCAACTCGGAGACGCTGAATGACACCCGATGAGGGTTGGTTGAACTCACCGTTACGTCGATAAATTGAATTCGTCTTGGCAAAATCAAGAAGAATTCGAAGCTCTCAAGAGAGAATAAAACTCACAATTTCATTAAAGATAGGTTAAGCAGCAGCCTTATATATAGGCAATACTAAACCTAATCTAATTAAGGAAACAACTTAAAAATAAGGAAACGAAAAGTAAACTTGTTCGGCAAGTTTTTGACAACTGTGGCGAGAACGCCAGCTCTGGAAACATAGCCTACTCTGCTCTGGACTTCAGCTCTGAAAGTATGCTCTGCTCTGGCAATCTGTTATGCTCTGAAGATATACTCTGGCGTCTTGACTTCAGCTCTGAAAGTATATTCTGCTCTGGCACTCTGCTCTGCTCTGAAGACCTACTCTGGCACAACGCATTTAGCTCTGGCGAGCTTGGCTCTGTTCTGGCGCGGGATTGTCAGATCCGCACGTAATAAGATTAATCACGCCTGGGCTCACTTCGCCAACTCCACAAACTCCGATTGGCCACAAACTCTGATTGGCTTCCTCAACTCTTGTTTCAAGATTTCTTCAACCAAGATCATTAAGCTCTCCTTGAACTTCTTGGCTCTAGCTCTTGTAACCGGACCAACGAGAACATGCACTGGATCCTGCACCAACAAACCTTGGTCTGCATCATTCCCCTCCTCTTGAAGAGGATTTGTTCTCAAATCCAAAGCATCGCCTACATCAAAAGGACTCAAATCAGTCACATTAAAAGAAGCACTCACATTATACTCACCTGGTAAGTCCAACTTGTAGGCATTGTCATTGATGCGCTCCAAAACTTGAAATGGCCCGTCGCCTCTAGGAAGTAACTATGATCGCCGCTGCAATGCAAAACTTTCCTTGCGCATGTGCAGCCATACCCAATCACCGTGCTCGAACACCACCTTGCGACGTCCTTTGTTAGCTTGCTCCGCGTACTGTTTTGTGCGGCGCTCAATGTTAATTCTGGCCTTCTCATGAATCTGCTTCACAAACTCAGCCCTCGGCTTCCCATCAAGGTTAGTATGCTTACGCTCGGGTAAAGGAGATAAATCCAACGGGGTCAAAGGGTTAAATCCATACACAAGCTCAAAAGGCAAATACTTAGTAGCAGAATGAACAGAACGATTATATGCAAACTCAACATAAGGCAAACACTCTTCCCAAGACTTAATGTTCTTTTTGATAATAGCTCGAAGCAAAGTAGACAAAGTCTTATTCACTACTTCGGTCTGACCATCAGTTTGTAGATGACAAGTAGTAGAAAATAAAAGTTTCGTACCTAACTTACACCACAAAGTCTTCCAAAAGTAGCTCAAGATCGCATCCCGATCAGAAACAATAGTCCTAGGCATGCCATGCAATCTAACAACCTCTCGAAAAAATAAATCAGCTATATGAGATGCATCATCAGATTTATGACATGGAATGAAATGTGCCATCTTAGAGAAACGATCAACCACAACAAAAATGGAATCTCTACCACGCTTAGTCCTAGGCAGACCTAACACGAAATTCATAGAGATATCAATCCAAGGTGTTGTAGGGATAGGTAAAGGTGTGTACAATCCATGGGAACTCACCCTAGACTTTGCATGCTTACATGTACCGGACCAACGGGAACATGCACCGGATCCTGCACCAACGAACCTTGGTCTGCATCAGTAATACATAACAATCTTGACACGCTCATAGATAACGGTTAAAACAACCGTTATCAAAAAACGCTCATAGATAACGGTTGGCTTAACGGTTCGATAATACCGTTATGTATGCAACTAATAGATAACGCTCATACATAACGGATTACTTACTGTTATCTATGCTTATGGATAACACTACATAGATAACGGATTTCTGTAAAACCGTTGTCTTTTATAAAAAATGCACTCATACATAACGGTTTTTGAAAAAAACCGTTATGTATGAAGTGTTATGTATGTGTATTTTTGTAGTAGTGATAACAACACTATGAAAATACATCAAATTATATATTAATAGTTTATATTATGAAGGAAATTATAAAACAACCATATTATAAAACGATGTTGTAAACGTTCTTTAAAATAGTAATATTGTACCCACATATGTTTTGTGTTATGTTATTTATTATTATTTTAAATGCATAAATATTAAAATTTGAATGTTAATATTATTATATTTAGATTCATAATTCATGATCATCCACGCATATTAATATATATATATAAACAGAAGAATGTGTAAAGTAGATTTATTTTTGAGTCAATATATAGAAGTGTCCACTTTCATATTGTAAAATTAAAATTTAGCCTATGAAATAAAAATATTAAAAAATGGCCAATTTTTGAGCAAAAAGTCAAAACTACCCTTGACAATAAAATTTTTAAAAATAGCCTCTCTTTCTCTCACGGTTCCCCTTCTCCTCTCTCTCTCTCTCTCTCTCACGGTTTCCTCTGACCGATCTGCTTTCTCTCCGCCGTCGATTTCCTTTTTCTTCGTCGTAGATCTTCCTTCGCCATCGCCGCCGCTTATTACGGCGAGTTGTTGTCACCATCCTCTGGGTAGAGCTCCGATCAAATATTAATGGCAGCAGGCCAAGACCAGGAACAACTGCCGCCAACGAAGGCTGTGGAGCGGCTGAACTCGGTGCATCAGCAGCAACTCAACCTCGACTCTGTAAAGACTCACGGCATCAACCTCTTCAAAGCCATCTCTCGGATCCTCGAAGAATTGGACGCCATAGCGCGCGCGAATGCCACCCCCAAATTGGTAGGAACATGCCACTTCGATTCAACTAGTTTTCGTCGAGCCAAGCAAATTTTCTTGCAATCGATCATTTTTAGAGTTTTGTTTATGCAAGCAAGATATTAGATCTGCTTCTCCGTAGCCTATTTCCAAGCTTGGTTTATTTTACTCTTTTATGTCTGATTTAGGGTTTCTTAGTAGTTGTTTATTTATTTATTATTTTTGTAATGCTTGGACATAAATATAAGACTTAGATTTGTATGTAATTGTTTTCTTTTTCTAGGATGGAATATGATTGAGATTTGGATTTGAATAGCCATTTTTTTGTAGCTTTTTTATAGCTGTTAATAAAAACTCAAGATTTAATGTTCTTGAATTCACAATCAGATTTATGAATTCACAACTCTTAATTTTCTTGAATTCACAACCACATCTATGAATTCTCAACTTAATATATTCTTGAATTCACAACCAGATCTATTAATTCACAACTAAAACTTGAATTCACAATCAAAATAAATTCTAGTTTTAGTTGTAAATTCAAACTTTAAAAACTCAAATTCACAACTATTTGAATTCACAACCAAAATAAATTTTGGTTGTGAATTCACAATCAAAATAAATTCTGGTTTTAGTTGTGAATTCAAACTTTAAAAACTCAAATTCACAACTACTTGAATTCACAACCAAAATAAATTGTGGTTGTGAATTAAGGGGGGTGTATTCGTTGTGGAATTTGATGGATTTCTATGGATTTTAAAAGTCCGGGTGTATTCGTTCAAGACTTTTAAAAGTCTGCAGAAATCTGGGTGTATTCGTTCAACACTTTTAAAAGTCCATATAAATCTGGGTATATTCGTTTCAGACTTTTTAAAATCCATACAAATCTAGGTGTATTCGTTATTCCATTGACTTCAAATCCGGAATGACTTTCATGGATTTCATCCAAAAAATACACACGACGAAATCCGGCCAAGAACCACGAGAATTGAAATCCATGGAGTTTTGAGCGAGCGCTGAGTTCCAGCGCCCACGGCCAAGAAGCCAGCGATCGCTGGGTGTGAGCGGGCGCTGGGTTCCCAGCGGCAAATGGTGAGTTTGCGTTTGATGATTTCTCGTTTGGAGCAGGTATGTAACGAAGATGTAGCACGCGACTCTTCATGAAACGCCTGCGCGAAATAGGAGCTCTCTTCAAGACTGTATCTATATTTAAAATTGTCTCATTTATGATTTCTCTGATCCCTTTTAGCTTGATTGTAGTCCTGCTAGTTTTCCACTTGTAAATCTCCAGTTACATTGAGCATTGAGAAACTTCGATTTTCTTGAGTTTAGAATTTATGAATAAAAGTTTCAGCATTGGCCAAATGCGTTCAGAATTTTTTTTTGTTAAGAGATTTCTGCAAAATTAAAATTGTATGGTACCTAAAATTTTCATTACAGAGAATTATTACTACAAATTTTCTGGTTACAGTTACTCCAAACCAAGAAGTTTAGCTCTTCGTTCCCACAACGTTGTTATCTTCTTCTCCTGAGTAAGCAGCAACGCAGCTCGTTCCCGGGCTCCCTCGCAGGTTTCTGTGGCGACGTTGCATTTCTCAGCTTCCTTGCGATATTCAGAAGCCAACCTTCTCGCTTCCCTCAAAGTGATGTTCATGTGTTGGGAGTGTTCTTTACCTACGGCGTCGTGCAATCTCAGCTCTTCAGATAATAAGTCCACATAATGCTTCTCCATCTCTTCCTTGAGATCAGGATCATCTTTTCCACAATCTGCCATGGGAGAAAATCTTCACCATGATTTCTTCATATTAAATTCATATATAGCAGATATGCCCAGCGCTCGCTGGGTCTTTTCTAGCGGGCGTTGGTTCTCCGCGGGCGCTGATTTCATGGAATTCAATTCCAAAATTATCCCGTAAAGTCTTCGAAAATCAGTGAAAATCGGGTGAAATCCAACCACGAATTCTTTGAAAGTCGTCTGGAATCTATGTGAATTCCATGGAATTTAAATTCCATGGACTTTTTAAAGTCTGTGGAAATCCACAACGAATACACCCTCCTAAATTTTAGTTGTGAATTCGACTGGTTGTGAATTCACAACCAAAAAATTCTTGTTGTAAATTAAATTTTGGTTGTGAATTCGACTGTTTGTGAATTCATAACCAAAAAAATTATGGCTGTGAATTAAATTTTGGTTGTAAATGCACAACCAAAAAATTCGTTGTGAATTCGACTGTGTAGGGTTTAGGGTTACTTGTTGTGAATTCGACTGTGCAGGATTTAGGGTTTAGGGTTTAGAGTGGATTTAGGATTTAGGGTTTAGGTTTTAGGGTTTAGGGTTTAGAGTGGGTTTACGGCTTAGGGTTTATGTTTTAGGGTTTAGGGTTTAGAGTGGATTTAGGGTTTAAGGTTTAGAGTGGGCTTAGGCTTGTGAATTCACAATCAAAAAATTCTTATTGTGAATTCTACTGTTTAAGGTTCAGGGTTTAGGGTTTATGGTTTAGAGTGAGTTTAGGGTTTAGGGTTTAGGATTTAGATAGGGTTTAGGGTTTACATTTGTGAATTAAATTTTAGTTTTGAATTCGACTGGTTTTGAATTCACAACAAAAAAATTCTTATTGTGAATTACATTTAGGTTGTGAATTCTAATTCACAACCAAAAAAATCTAGTTGTGAATTAAATTTTGATTATTCACAACCAAAAAATTTTGGTTGTGAATTGCGGGATTTTTTAAAGGGGTGATGTTTATTGGGTAAAATGAAGTGGACATTTTTTTTAATATTTAATGTGAAGGGTATTTTGGTAACACTGGCCATTTTTTAATATTTTTATCTTAGTGGATAATTTTTAATTTTACAATATGAAAGTGGCCATTTTAAAAATTCACTCTTTACAATTATAATTAAAATTATCTAATATATACACAAATACATAACAATTTTAAATCATCACACACGTAACACAAAAATTCCAACTATCTAATGCTCAAACTAAATTCATGTTTATTTTAAAAAAATTAATTCACTCATCAAACTAAAAATTAAGACATGTTAACTTATCATTTTTCTTCAACTTTTTATTTGCATAGACCATTTTCTTCTTGGTGTGTAATTGAGTTCTAAATAAAATATGCAATATGTCTATTAAATGAAATTATGAAAAGAGATTTAATTTGATGTATGATATAAATTGAACTTAAAGTGAATTTGTTATTGTAGTCTAAATTTTCACCATATTATTTGAATGAAACAACTTTTAAATTTTATATTTTCTTATTCATTGTAAATATTACTTGATTTGTGATAAGTTCTTTAAAGATGGGATTATTTTAGATTGGATATTTTACCTGTAGTGTGATGGGTAAGATTAGATTTAGAGAAGACGAGAGAAAAGAAGCTGGTGGTTGTATTTCATGTTTGTGTCCCCCTTTTATAATGAAGAACAACCCTATTTATAAGGTGTACAAGGGGTAAAAGGGTCCATTTACATTATCGTACATGCCCTAGGGTAGTTAGGAGAATGATTCCATACAACTATTTTTTGGTGTGTCAGGATATTGTCGGCGATCTTTCGTCTGCTCTGTGGGACGGCAGCAATTAAGTCTCGCCTTCTCTTCAGCTCTGTCCGCTTCTTAGTCAGAGATGTTTATGATCAAGTGTAGATCCTTGCACGAGGTGCGAATGGTTTGATGAGTGTTGATTGGGCTAATTCTACTCTGTTTATATTCAGCTCTGGATATGCGATGCCTTAACTTTATTGAATCCTTCCAGCTCTGACCCTTTTCCTTGTAAAACCTTTGTTGACTAGCCAGAGAACTCCCTTGAGTGGTCTGCGTCCCAACGAGTGCTCTTCCTGCTATTTCTGCCCTACTCTCGTCCAGGGCTAAGCCTCAACCTCGTGTACTTTACCCCTCATCTATTTAATTATTAATTTATAATTTTGAATTTGAAAGGAGTTATGAATGTCACATATTTTAAAAATACTACCATATTATAATCATAACAAATTTGTTATTTTACTTTATATAAAAATAGAATAATGAATAATTTATTTTTAAAATAATTAATATTCTAAAATAACTATTAATGCATTACTTTAAAAAATAAAGTTGTCAAGAAGAATAATAATTTTTTTGTTACTTGTTGACAATTATGTTCCAATTTATTATGTTTTTATCTTAATTGTATTTTTTTTAGCACAATTTTCTTTGAGATAAAATATTAAATACTATGTAATTATATATATTGAACAAAATATCAAGAAAATCATTTGGAATTATATTTCATGTCATCTAACTTCAATTAATTAATTTTCAATTCAATTATTATATTTCACGTAACGTCTGCATTGTATAGTAGCTAGACACAAAAGCAATGCAAGATTGCTTTGACTTGCTACAAAATCACAACTTATTCAAATTTAATAAAATATGTACAATACAAAGAAAGCAAAAACATCCAAAACAAATACAAACATATAAAAACTTACAATATAGTAGCAGTAGCATGAGGGCAAGGGATCAAGTCAAGATCAAACTCATGACAAGAACTCCTAGCACGAAGATCAACAACATAGTTTCGATCACTAGAAGAAACTGTGAATTTGAATGCATTAATTGCATTAACCTCCATTCTCCGACCTTCCTCAACTGAGATGTCTAGTTTCAATGCAGCCCACTCTGTAAGTGGATGAGTTCTTGCCAACGCCTTGCTATGCATTTCTGCAAACCAATGACATATCAATGTTCTCACAAACTCTAGCAAGGTGCATACGGGCAATCTCCTACCCCATCGAAGCCTACCATTGAATACCTCGGCACAATTAGACGTCATGAAGTTATATCTACGAACTCTACAATGACTACGTGCCTATCTAGAAGGCTGAATATCCATCAACTTCCTATATGCACCTTTGTCACGAACCAAGGCCAATTGCCCAGAATGCAAATCATATTGCTCCCTCCTGTAGCTATTTGCAGCTCTTTGAAACATAGCTACAACATTTGCACCATATCTTGCAAGGTTCTTCTGCAAATGATACGTGCAAAGACCATGAGGAACGTCAGGAAACACAGCTTCAACAGCATTCTTTATGCTGATATGCTGATCTGAAACAAATAACATGTTCTCTAAAACACCAAAAGCACGTTTCAACCGTGTAAGAAACCATAACCATGAACTGTCATTCTCCTTATCACCCAATCCAACAGCTAATGGGAAAATATGTTCATTTCCATCCTTCGTCACAACAACAAATATCACACCCTTATACTTTCCTTTCAAATGGGTAGCATCAATAACAACACCAGGAAGTCCAGATGATAAAAAACCACGAATACAAGCACCAAGAGCCATAAAACAATAATTAAAGACATCATCTCCATTAGTCTTCAAATTAATAATCGAGTCCGGGTTGCAATGCTGCACCATATGAAGATAAGAGGGGATCAACTGAAAAGACTTATCAGGATCGCCATAAATAAGCTTGATGGCGTGATTCCTCCTAGCATAAGCAACTGAATAGTCACCATGAAATCCATACTCTCGTTGCAACTGAGCTGCCATCTCCTTAGGCTTCAAAACTGCACCATTGTGCATCAATGTTGGTGCAAAAAAAGCACCAATAATCTTTGAAGAAACCGTACGTGGACCATGGTGGCGAAAATCCATATGACAAGTGTGTGGTGCAATCCACTTGATCACCCTCCAAACTGTACCTGAAGCAGTCGCACGCATAAAAAATTAGCACTCCTCTGGATACTTGCAATTAGCATTAAATCTGCTGGTGGGTGACCTACTAACAACAAATTCAACTCGATACTTCAAGTGGTACAGACCCAATGCAGTAATCATACTATCTTTGTCCATATAGGTAGATCCAACAGCTAAAGAATCTCGAGAATACAACTCAACATCAATAGCTCCATCGACAGGCAACGAAGTTTGATACGTTGCACCTAGAATAATCCATTGCCGCCTACTACTAGTATCAACACTAATGCTCTGATCATCCAAACCATCATTAACAAAAGGAGAAGATGGCAAAGGTGGAACTATATGTCGACTTCTAACAACAGTGGGAACATCCTGCGGTAAATCATCATCCAAGTCATCAAGACTATCCTGATCTACTACAAAAATGCACATACATAACGCTTCATACATAACGGTTTTTTTAAAAAACCGTTATGTATGAGCGCATTTTTGGAAAAGATAACGGTTTTCACAAAAAACCGTTATCTATGTACTGTTGTCCATGGAAATAGATAACGGTTTAAGTTAATCCGTTATGTTTATGCGTTATCTATTAGTTTCATACATGACGGTATTACAAAACCGTTAAGGCAACCGTTATCTATGAGCATCTTTTTATAACGGTTGTTTTAACCGTTATATATGAGCGCCTCAAGACTGTTATGTATTGTTTTTTATAATTATTTTTAACTTTAATAATATTATAAAAAATTAAAATCCTAATTTCCTAATACAATCTAGCCAACCCACAGTCTCATTCTCTAAAGTTTCTTCTCTAAAATTTTAGGAAGTATCCCTCTCTCTCGCCACTCTATCTTGATTCCGGTTCCCAGCCGCCATGAATCGCCGCCTCCCTCTGGCGCGACGAGGTCAGCACTTGTTCTTCTTCCTCCTCCTCTCCTCCTCTCCTTCCCTTTTGTGCCCTATTTCTTCCCCAAGAACAAAATCCCCAATTTCTAGGGTTTTCAGCCTCCCTTTCATCTCTGAATTTCGCCCCTCCGGTGAGTCCCGCCACTGTCGACGCCTTGCACAGTTGCTCCCTGCCTCAGGTAACACCTTTTTTCTCTCTCTCTCTCTCAATATCTATTTCTCTCTCCCTTTCTCTGCTCTCCCTCTCGATCTCCATCTCTCCTGTTCTCCGCGGCCGCTGCGAGCCGCGGCGGCGCATGCAGCGCCGATGGTCATCGCCGCTCGTGCTCTCCCCTCTCTCCCTCTATCTTGCTCCGCCATCCCCTCATTCTCGTTAATTTCGGATTTGGTTTTCACTAATTTTATTTTTAATTTTTAGTACTATTTTTTATCGTTAAATGTTGTTGTTTCTGTCATTGTTTTTTAATTAAATTTTTTGTCATTGTTTAAGTTGTAGAATCAGATTGGCGGTGGAAAGCCCAAAATGAGATGGTTAGGAACTCAATTTTGTTTCTCTCTCAATTCTTCCAATTCCAAGCCCTAATTTTATGAACTATTGAAGTGAAGCACCTGCTGACATTAATAAACCTGCATCTGCACCTGCTGGAATCATTGATTCTTTGGGAATTTTGATAGAGAAATTTGGAACAAGAGCTTGAAATATGAAGGTTGGTTTTATTTAATTAATTTGTTTTAATTAGTTTCTTGTGGTGAATGTTGTTACATATCTGGGAAATTAAAGATAGTTAAGGACGATGGTGGATGGGTTTCTCCTCTATCATTATGCTTTCTCTTGGAGATGTTCATCATTGCTCAGTAGTTACACTTATTTTGGATACATTTGGACCCCACATTTCTTGATTTAAGTAGAATTATTGTTTAATATGATGGCTCAACATGTAATATTAGGTTTGCCATATAGAGCCCAGCGTTGTTAGTTTAATCCTGAAGTATTTCAATGTATACATTTATCTTAATTGCCACTTTATCCCCCAGGTTGGTCTCATTACTTCAATATCAATATGTTTCTTGTTTTGACCTAGTTAGACAGCATATTGACTCTATGGAGTTGCCTGCGGGATTGTGATCTTGGGTTTGGCTCTTTTAAGCATACTGGAGAAGATACAATATGTTTACCATTATGAGAATTGTGGGAAGGTAATATGCTCTACTGAATTATAGCATGGCTATGTTTTACCATAATATGATAGTATCTTTATTCGATCATGAAATCACCTGAAATTCATATTATTTGTTTCAAGAGAAGTGGACCATAATCCAGTTGTATATCTTTTACAGGTGATTGTAGATATACAACAAGTCCAACAGATTTGCTGAAGCTGAGAATATATTGAGAAAGATTCTTCATATGATGGAATTATGAAAGGTTTATCATATTCTGTTATTTTATTATTATCTATTCTACAAGATCTTTCAACTTCATTGTAGCTTGGTGAAATTTTGTACTTATTATCTATCTCTTCCAATTACTTTGTTGTTTTAACTGGGAATATGAACTTATTTTTTAAATAATGGTTAAAGTATATTATGCCACAGGGTTGGAAATCTTTGGATATCATTGTTGTAGCTGAACGGCTTGCATTAACTCTTGAAGCAACAAGGAGATTAAAGGAGGTAGAAGAATTGTTAGAGAGGTACATTAATATTAAGCACTCAATGAGGAGCAAATCCAAATAGTTTCTACTAGAGAATAACAATTTCTCTGTAGCAGATGTCTTGATGCCAAGAAAAACTTGCTTCCTCATGTATTGAAGAATATGTAGTCTCGAGACTTGCAAGAATTGCTTAATTTTATCCTGTCTCATTTTTTTGTTTATTTCTGTGCAGCTGTATATTTCTCAACCCCAACTGAACTCAACTTCAGGAGGTACTCTTCACTCTGCGGTCGCGAGCAGCTCAACAGTATATAGTTGAAGGATAAGATACAAGATTATAGAGCTTATAGAGGTGCAGGTTTTAGAAGGCAACGGAAGCCCTAGTTTTTTTTTTTTTTAGTTGGGCTCAAAATATTATGTATGAATGTTTTGTGATATATATAATATATGTTATTGATGGTTTTATCATTTTGTTGTTTTAAGTTCATTTATTCATTTTTTTAGATAAATAACAGAAAAATTGAGAAAAATATTAAAAATATGCTAAAAGCTATAGTTGGCATACATAACGGTAAAGAACTGTTATGTATTATGATAAAGATAACGGTTAAAACCGTCATGTATAATAGTATAGATAACGGATATAAAACGTTACTTATGTATAAACAACCGTTATGTATATGTGTATACATAACGGTGAAGTTTAACTTTCTTGACGGGTTGGAACCGTTATGTATAATTATTTAGATAATGGATTATCAAGCGTTATATATTTATGAAAAATCGTTATGTATAATAGAATAGATAACGCTTAAATCTCCGTTATGTATGAACTTCACATACATTACACCATTATACATTACGGCAGTTTTCACACATAGATAACTGGTAATGCACTGAATCACCAACACCTAAACTAGAAAGTTGATGGGAGATCGGAACCTGAGGGAGATAGACGGACGGATGTTTCTTTCACTCTTCAATAGAATAGTTCTTTACAAATATCAGAGCATACATGTAAAACTTGGGAGAAAAGATCGGTCCCTTCTACTATTACAGATATGCTATTTATAAGAGATGAAGAGGAGAGGGTAAGATTGTCTTTTCCTTCATGGCACGTGCTCGGTACGGCCTTGCAGCTTTTGCCTCCTTCAGAAAGTAGTTGGGAACTCTTCGCTTGCGCCGGCATCTCTAGGTGTTGAAGTCTGCGCTGCCTTCTCTAAGGAGCGCTGGTGCTGCGCTGCTCTCTCGTAGGGTGGCGATGACTGCGCTGCTCCTTCATGGGATGGCGATGACTGCGCTGCTCCTTCACGGGGTGTCGATCGTTGCGCTGCTCTCTCAAAGAGGGCGCTGGGATCTCCATTCTTTGTCCTGCACTGTTAGTTTTCCTATTTTGTGCAATAATCATTAAGGCAGTAGATCTTTCATATTGGTAACATATGGAGTACGGGTCGTGTGTTGCGCTGATGAGGACCTTATCCCTCATCAGCTACTCCCCCCCTTATTCTACGAAAAGAGGTAGATTTTCACGTGAATTTTCGTAGATGAAAAGTGTTTGCTTTGAGGTATGGAGGAATGGCCGATATCAGGAAGGGCAATGAGTGAGCCTGCGCAGGAGGGCTTCGTATCATCGCCTGCGCTGACTGCTGTGGTACAGGTCTTGTCCCATCGCATTTAATGCGATCTGATGTTTTTGAGTACTTTGTGACGTCCTTCCACGCTTCTACTTTTGTGAGGGTGAGATCTCGGTCCTCCATTTTTATCCGCCGTTCTGGGGTGAAATCCCAACCTTCCATTTTCCTTTCACATTTCCCAACCCTAATGATTATTCTCCCCCCTTTCCCTCGATTCAAATTCCTTTCTTATAAATACCCCCCATCGTCTTCATCCTCTTCTTCTTCCTCTCCTTCTTCTTCTTCTCTGAACTTTCTCTCAGACTTTTCTGGTTTCTCCGACCTTCCTTTGTCCCCGGTTCCTTTGTTAGGCTCCCCTTCCGACTATCACTCCTCTTACCAGGTTAGGCTCTCCCTTCCTCCATTATCCCCCTCGACTCGCCCGTTCTTTCTCGATTGTCTTATTGCGTTTGTTTGTTTTTTTTGTTTGTTTGTTTTTTTTTTCTCGTGTGTTCGCCATGGCCACCGTGGGTGCCAGACAACAACAAATAAATGCAGCGGAAGATATGACGTGCCAGGGCTGTCATTTTCCTCGTTCTACCCTCACCGTCGCCCAAATGTCGTCATTACGGGGGTCGTTACGTATTCAGCCGGACGATCCGGAACTGAAACTCCGGATGCAGCGAGAGTCCGGCGATATGCCCGATGTGGATGGAAAATGGCGTCAGGACACCATTCCTATCTGGCACGCTCAGGTGAAGGCGGGTCTGCGTTTACCCCCTTCAGGCTTTCTTGTGGAACTATGCGAGCGGTTCGGGATCCCCTTCTTTCAGCTTTCCCCTTCTTCTCTCCGTAGGGCCCACATTCTTCATATTCTCTGTGCTGCTAATAATTATCCCCGCAGTGTGAGGTTGTTTCACAAGACCCACATCCTCAAGCGGACCGATTGCCATTATAACTTCACAGCTAAGCCCAAAATGAATTTAAAATTCTTGAGTGACCTTCACTCTATGGATAAAAAATTTCGCGACAAGTATTTTTTTGTACAAGTGCGGAATGGGACTTGGGAGGACTATGCTGGTACTAATGAGGTAGAATGGCATCGGACAAAGCACTCCTCTCCCCCAAATAGGGAACCTCTAGATGCCCTAGAAACTGGCCTCATCAATCTCCTAAACCAAGCCTTTGTTAACAAGGATTTTGATGTCTTACAACTGGTCTCTTCTCCCTCTGTTCTGGCCGGCGCTGGCCTCTTCTCTCGTTATCCCCAAACCTCCATCGGTATATTCCAAGTGTTTGAATTGCTTAGCATGTTAGTACTTTACATTTCTTAATCATTTCTCTTCCTGCGCAGGTATGTGGAGGTCTAAGGAGCATGGTGCCCTTGATTCCTTCCGTTTCCTCCCCGATCCTGCTGTCGAGGAAGATACTACCCCGCAGACTGGGTCGGCACAGCATGTGACCCCTGAGTCTTTTAATCCCGAGCAACCCTGTCCGGGTTCGTCTGCTGCTAGCACTCCACCTCTTCGACTCCTCGACGAAGGTGATGCGAGTTCCGCTGAGGGTATTCGTAAGCGTCGCAAGACTCGACAGGTAGTCTCGTCCAAGAAGAGAATGGTCCCTGCTCCTGGTGCCGGGGATAAGGATTCTTTTGAAGCTTTACTCGATGATGCGCCTCATCAAGCTGCGCAGGCAAGGGAGGGATCTGACTCCGTTGTGGAGATTCCAGGCCCTCGTGCTTTGAAGGATTTGACCGGTCAGGAGTGCCGGTCCCAAATGGAATCGCAGATCGCCTCTGTCGACCTGCGCAGGTACGATGCTATGGACATGGGGGACCTAGCTTTCAACATGTGCCTGGGTGTGGAGCAGGTAAGTTACGTGTGTTCTTGTTTTTATGATAATTTTTTATGTGCGGATTTTTGGTTTTATGCCATGAACTGTAATTGTGTCTGTGCAGTTGCGAGTAAAATGTTTGTCAGCCTCCCGCCATATGACCCGGGCTGCTTCTGGTCTTCGTGAGAAGGAGGAAGAACTCATGGCCTCTTTGGCTGATAACTCTGAGCTACAAGAGCAGCTGCGTCAAGCCCAAGCTGAGCTAGCAAAGGTGAAGGTGGAGAAGGAGTCCATCGAGACTGAGTTTGCTCGTGTAACCAGGGAGAAGGCGAAAGAGCTTGAGGCTGTCAAGCATGAGATGTCGGAGGAATGCCGGGTGAAGTTGAATCAAGTGAAGGCGCAGGTTGCCGATCAGGAGAATCAAGCTTTCATGCGAGGGATAAAAGAGTACCGCCAACAGTTCTTCCTCACTGCGCGTGGTCAATTATTCCTGCGCTACATGTTAGAGGATTCTCTTCAAGCCTTCCGTCGTTCCCCTGACATGCTCCGCTTGATGGGGCCCGCTATGCAGTTCTTGGTGAAGGAAGGCAGTCGACTCGCCCTCGATCCGGTGGAAGTGACGCCTGAACAACGCAGCAAATTTGACTTTGAGGCTGTGCTGAATCAAGTGGATGATGACAGTTTAAATGGGCTGTTAGGCGTCGATCCTTCCTCTCCTTCGACTCCTGGTTGGTGGCTTCCAGTTTTGGATAAAGCCCTTCGGCTCTTTGCTAAAGGTGAAACGAAGGACACCTTACCTGCGGCGCCGGTGATTCGATCTCCCTATCTGGATGAGCTGCGCAGTCGTATGCATTCCTCTCGCGGTAATTATCCCGGGGGGGACCCTGGTCTACCCTCCTCCAACTTCCTCCCAATCCGTGCCTATCTCTCCAGGCCGAAAGGGGTCCGCCCCAGAAGTGGCGCAGGCAGGGGCGAAAGTAGTGGTATCAGGGGCTGCGCAGGAAGAGGTTGTGTTTCAGCTGCCAGTGGTGTCGGATCCGGTGATCGAAGAGGTTGCGCAGCCTGCTTTTGTTGAGGAGCCCATTGTCGAAGAGTTCATCGTGGATCATCCTTCATCCCCCCAACACCTTGACTAGACGAATCCCTCTTATGTCTCTTTTGTTTGTACAAGATTGTCTTTTTTTTTTCATGGAGACTATTCCTGTTGTAAAATTTCCTTTGGACCTATTTTATATAATCGTGTGATTTGATCCTCTTGAATGTTCTAGATGGTGTTATTTTATTTTTATTGTTATCGTGTAATATTCCCATATTTTATGTTTGTCTACATGACCTCCTACTTCTTTGTGAAAGGTTCGTTGTTAAAATCTGACTGATTATGAATATGATCGGAATTTCGTTGAGTGTTCATGTGTTGGGAAGGGTGTATGTAAGCAACCATGAAGAATTTAGCTCTCTATATTTCTGTCATTTGTGCAGCCATTGTGTAGCCCCCTTTTAAGCATCCGTTGTCCCGTTTTCTACGCAGTCATATCTGCGCATCCACTATCCCCTTGGTCTACGCAGTCATATCTGCGCGTCCACTATCCCCTTGGTCTGCGCAGTCATATTTGCGCATCCACTATCCCCTTGTTCTGCGTAGTCATTTCTGCACTTATGCAATCCATTATCTTTTTTTTTTCCTTGAATAGTTTCCCTTGAATAGTTTCCCTCAAGATGGTACATTTCCGCAGCGCGGCCCTTAAGATGGTACATCCCCGCAGCGCAGCCCTTAAGATGGTACATTTCCGCAGCGCGGCCCTTAAGATGGTACATTTCCGCAGCGCGGCCCTTAAGATGGTACATTTCCGCAGCGCGGCCCTTAATGAAATATAGATGCAGTGTGAGTGTATGTCCAGATGTCATGCAAGTAAGAATATGTTTCCCTAAACCATGAAATCCATTTTATTAAGATATCCATGGCCCAAACCTCATTAAAACCCAGTGGGAAAAAGAGTGTTTGGTCTACATGATAGTGACTGACCTAGCACTTACACGTAAAATTTCTTGAGGTTACTTATGTTCCATGGCCTGATGAGAGGCCGCCCTTCTTGGTCTGCTAGGTGATAAGCTCCTCCTCCCAAGACTTCCGTGATGACAAAAGGACCTTCCCAGTTAGCTTCAAATTTCCCTACGGGCTTCAAGGCGTCTGCCCGTTTGAGTACCAAGTCTCCCTTCCCAAGTCTGCGCAGCTTTACTTTCTTGTCGTAACCAGCCTTAATAATGCTCTTGTATTTTGCCGCTCTCACTTGTGCTTCCTCTCTATGTAACTCAATCAAATCCAAGTCCAGTCGGTGCAATTCCTCATTCTGTGCAGTGTCATAGGTAGTAACCCGATGAGATTCCAGCCTTACCTCAGCAGGTACCACAGCGTTCGACCCGTATACCAAAGTAAAAGGAGCCTCTCCGGTTGCGGTTTTCGGGCTGGTTCTAAGTGCCCATAACACTGTGTCTAGCTCCTCAACCCATCGTCCCCTACTTCGTTCAAGTCTCTTCTTGATCCCTTCACATATGGTGCGGTTTGCCAGCTCTACCTGTCCGTTGGCTTGAGGGTGGGCTACTGACACAAATTTCTGTGTGATGTCCATCCGAGAACAAAAATCTTCGATCTTCTTGCTCGTGAACTGGGTTCCGTTGTCCGAAACCAAAATCCTTGGCACCCCATATCGACAACAGATGTTCTTCCATATGAACTTTTCCACTGTGTTATCATCGATTTTGGTGACAGCTTCCGCCTCGATCCACTTAGAGAAGTAGTCTACGGCAACTATGAGGAAGCACTTGCCTCCCGGAGCAGTTGGTAATTTACCCACAATGTCGATTCCCCATTTATCGAAAGGATGCGCAGCGTGCATGATCCCCATTCCCTCCCCAGGTATGTTGATTTTGGGAGCGTGTTTCTGACAAGCCTCACATTTTTGCACGAAGGCCTTCGATTCTTTGCTGATTCCGGGCCAGTAGAATCCTGCTCTGATTATCTTCCTTGTCAAATCCCTGTATCCACCGTGATTACCGCAGCACCCTTGGTGGATCTCCTTTAAAGCAAACTGTGCTTCTTCTGGGGCCAAGCATTTCAAGAATGGATATGTGAAGGACCTCTTGTAGAGCTGATCGCCGATGAGGCAGTAATTCTCGTATTTGGCATACCTTGAGGTATCTTCTTTCATTCGTTGACCATTTTTCAGATAGTATATGATGGGCGTTCTCCAGTCATCCTTGGTTTCAATGTTATATACCTGCGCCACCACTTCCCTTTTAGGTTCGAACACCAAGGTAATGTCCTCGCTCCAAGTTTGTTCGACTGCGCTGGCTACCCTGGCTAGGAGGTCTGCTCGTTGGTTTTCTTCCCTCGGCACTTGTTGTATTTCGAATTTCTCAAACTTCTTCCCAATCTCCTGGACTTTATCGAAGTAATGTTTCATTCTTTCTTCCTTTACCCCGCAACCTCCTGTTAACTGTTGTGCCACCAATTGAGAGTCGGTTTTAATCAACGCATTATCGGCTCTGAGTTCTCTGAGTATGTGGGCTGCCCTTAACACTACTTCATATTCGGCTTCGTTGTTGGATAACTTATCTTCAAACTTGATAGCGAATTGATAGACTTCCCCTTCGGGCGAGGTGATGTAGATTCCCACCCCGCATCCTTCTTTAGTGACCGACCCATCAACCTGTGCTGCCCACGGTCCCCTCATAGGCCACCTTGTTGCTTCTTGAATGAAATCTGCTAATGCTTGGGCTCTAATGGTAGTGCGCGGCTCAAACTCGACCTCGTATTCTCCCAGCTCTATGGCCCATTTCACCATCTTCCCTGCTAGATCCGGTCGCCCTAGGATTTGTCTGAATAGGTATTATTGTTCTCACAATGACCTTGTGTGATAAGAAGTATGGCCTCAACTTTCTGGCCGTGATCATGATTGTGTACGCGGTCTTTTCAACCTCAGTATAGCGTAGCTCTGCACCCTGGATGACCTTGCTTACAAAGTATATCGGTTTTTGTTGCCGGTTCTCCTCTCGGACCAGCACTGAGCTCAGAGATTCAATTCCCACAGAGATGTATAGGTACAATGGTTCTCCTGAAGAAGGCTTTGTTAGTATTGGTAGTTTGGTTAGGTAGGCCTTTAGATCTTCAAAAGCTCTCTGGCACTCGCTACTCCATTCAAATCGACTTCCTTTCCGTAGGACTTTGAAAAACGGGAGACTCCGCTCAGCTGAGCGTGAGATGAATCGACTTAGTGCGGTAATCCGACCATTGAGTGTTTGAATTTCTTTGACATTCCTGGGTGGTGTCATGTTCAGGATGGCTTTGACTTTGTCAACATTAACTTCAATTCCCTCTGGTGTTACCCTGTAACCCAAGAACTTTCCTGATTGCACTCCAAAGGTGCATTTGGCGGGGTTGAGCATTAGTCTGTTCTTGCGGACTACCGAGAAGGTTTCCTCCAGATCAGCCACGTGGGAACTGGCTTTGATGCTGCGCACCAGCATATCGTCAACATACACCGATATATTTCTCCTTAGCTGTGTCCTGAAAATTTTGTCCATCATACGCTGGTATGTGGCCCCTGCATTCTTGAGGCCGAAGGGCATGCTTTCCCATCCGAACACCCCTGTGCACACTGCGAAGGCAGTTTTGGCGACATCCCCCAGGTGCATCTTCACTTGATGGTATCCTTGGTAGGCGTCCATCATGGACAGGAGTTCACACCCCGAAGTAGCGTCCACTAGCTGATCTATCCGAGGGAGTGGGTAACAATCCTTAGGACAAGCTGCGTTAAGATCTCTATATAGTCCACACACATTCTCCATACTTTGGCTTTCTTCTCTACCATGACTGCATTAGATATCCACTCGGGATATTGGACTTCTGTAATGTGTCCTGCTTCTAGGAGGGCCTGGACCTGTTCCCGAATTGCGGCGTCCTTCTCCGCGCCGAAGTGTCTTGTTTTCTGTTTGACGGGTTTGACCATCGGGTCCACATTAAGACGATGTTCAGCTAGGTCTCTGTCTATCCCTTTGAGGTCGGAAGTATTGAATGCAAATATATCCGCATTCCTGCGCAGGCATGCAGTGACTTCCCTTTGGAGGACGGGTGTCATTCCTGCTCCAATCTTGGTGGTGTATCCCTCCTTGTCAGGAAAAAGTTCGATGAGCAGGCACGCGTCACTCGTGGATACAAGGGGTTGTTTATCAATTCCGTCTCTAAGTTCCATGATTTCTCTGCGTTCAGGGTTTGATGCGGTGACTATCCCCACCTTCTCATTTCCTTGATCATTGGGTTCCCCCGGAATTTTTGTTTGCTTTCGTTTCTGCTTTCGAGTGTTGGGGTCGTCTCCCATATTATCTTTTTGTTGCTGGGTTAAAGTTTGTACATGACATTGCTTCGATGTAGCTTGATCCCCCCACACTTCCCCAATCCTTCCACCGTCTATCGGAAACTTCATTTTGAGGTAGAATGTGGAAACTACTGCGTTGAAGGTGTTTAGAGCGGGCCGCCCCAAGATGATGTTGTACGTGGGTTTCAGAGCGTCTATGATCAAGAATCTGATTGTTCTGGTTTTATAACTCTGTGATCGTCCCAAGGTGACTGGCAGTTCTACCATTCCGATTGGTACTACTGATTCTCCTGAGAATCCATAGAGTGGTGCATTCGTTGGTTTAACGTTGACATCCGAGCCAAGGGCCTTCCAGCAGTTCCAGTACACAATATTCACCGCGCTGCCCGAGTCCACGAAAACTCGGTGGACCAGGCATCCAGCCACGTCTGTTGAGAAGACTAAGGCGTCATCGTGGGGGTACATTAACGATCTGGCATCTTCCTGGCCAAAGGATATGGTGGGTTCGCTGGCTGCGCTGGTAATAGCCATGACCTTAGAGTTAAAGTGTCCTGTTCTTACAGCCCTGACAAGTTGTTTCTTCGCTCTGTTTGATGTGGGCGTACCATTTTCTCCTACGATCATATGAATCTCCCTCTGGAAAGGTGGCCGCTCTGGTATCTCATTCCTTAGTTCTCCTTCACGTCCGTCGTTCGCGCCATCTCTCATCTCCCTCCCCTCGCGCCTGTGATTATCATGATTACGGTTGTGCAGTTCTCTGTTCGCTTTCTTCGGAGGTCCAGCAACGAACCTGTCCAACCAACCTTGTCTCACCAATATCTCCAGCTGGTTCATCAAGTGTCCACAATTCGCGGTCGTGTGTCCATAAGCGTTATGGTACTCGCATAACAAATCATTTTTCCCTGGTTTGGGATTACCACGGGTGTAGTTCCACGGGGCTCGGAACCAAGTTTCATCTTTAACAAGATGGAAAATTTCGTCAGCAGGCCTATTCAACAGATGGCGCTCCCGTATATCACCACCACCCTTGTTGTGTCGATCAGTCTGCGCAGGTCCTGGAGAAGGGGGCCTGGTCTCTACTGCCATGGCCGGTATTCTTGGCGGTAGACCTTTGTATGGTATTCTCTGAGAGTGTTTATCACTGGGATGCATCCCGTTGTCACCTTTCTTCATGCGGAGTTTATCGGCATCGGCCCTTCGTGCAGCCTTAGCATCCTCCAATTGCAGATATCCTGGTAATATAGCCATGATGTTGTCGAATTCCTTAGGCGGTGTTATTTGTAATGCGTCGAAAAGGGGCCCTTGCTTTAATCCTCGAACGAACGCGTAACATTTGATCTGTGATTCTGCCTCTGGTGTGTCTAGCACGGCCATGTTGAACCTGGCCACGTACTCCCTTAGCGATTCCTGTGGTTCCTATTTGACATCCATCAAAGATATAGCGGTCTTTCCCATTCTCTTGGAACTAGCAAACTGTCGCATAAACATGAGGTATAAGTCCCCATAAGAGTAGATGGAGCTGCTTTTCAAGTTGTGGAACCATCTCTGGGCCATTCCTGATAAGGTGGTGGCAAAAATTCAGCATTTTATGCCTTCTCCATACTGGTGTAACGATGCCAGGCCCTCGAACCGTGCCATATGTGCCTCTGGGTCAGTCGTTCCATCATAATCGAGAGAGATTGGGCGATAATTCACTGGTAAGGGTTCCAGTAAGATCTCATCTGAGAATGGACTATTGCTTAGTCTCGGCACCTATCGGTGAGGTGCGTTCCTCCTTCTTCCCCCAGATGTGCCCATGGCCCTGCGCTTGTGTGGAATTTCCCTTCGAGGTTCTTCCTCCTGTTCCTCCGATGAATATGCTTCCTCGTCGGAGACTTCATTCCTTACGGTCTCTTGGGGATGCTCTCTCAGTTCCGTTTCTAGGCTCTTCAGCTGACTTTTAAGGAATGATACTCTCTCTTTGAGTCTGGTGTTCTCCCTTTGGGTGCCCCGACTGCGCTGTGGAGTAGTGCCACTTGTAGAGTCGCCTACATCCTCGATTTGGACACTGTTAGTGACAAACTTCCTCTTGTTCTTCCCTTGTCCTTCCCCGGTATTCCCCATTCCCTTTTGCGTGATCGGGTGTGATATGTTAGGTAATTCGCGGTCCCTGTCCTTGGGCTGGTACTGTGGTGGTTTTCTTATGTGTTACGGGCTCGACTTCTCCCAATGCTGTCGGGGTAACGAGAGGGGGCTGCACCCCTGCCAGTTGTCGGATTGTGGCATAGTTGAGCATCGCTAGCATTTGCTCAGTGATCGTGACATTGAGGAGCCCTTGTGTGGAAGTAGGCACCGTACCCCCTGGTGCTGAAGTTCCGATCAGAGACTGTGTTGTTCCCGGAGTAGTCCCAGTAGGCCCCGAGGCCGGGTTGTTGAAAGTGGTGAAACCTGGTGGTGTGAGTTCAGACAAGTTAATCCCTTGGGTCGAAGGGATCCCAGCCTTCCCGGTTCCTGACTCCCCCGCGACTGTGTCAAAATCCTTAGCCAGATTCCTGTACGGGTCATCGGATCCCATGGTTGGTACCTAAGGGAGATAGAGATGTTAGCATAAGGACATATGAATAATTATCGCTGCGCAGGCGGCCTGCGCAGCCCTATTTTCGTAACCCCTAGAATTATTGACTGCCCTGGTGGGGCCCGTAAAACCCTAGAAAAACCCTGAAAAGATTCAAAGAAGTCCACAAACTTCGGCCCATAAAGCCATTCAGGATCAAATATACGGATTCCTTAAAGAGAAAAGTTGCGTAGGAAAATCTCCCTCGTAGACGTTCATGAAGAACACCGAGTCTTCTGGGAAATAAACCCAGAAAAGGTATCGCTACATCTCATCCCCAGAGTAAAAGAAAACCCACTACGGCAATAAGGAGCTCAGTTACATAGTGACCATTACCAAAGAAAACAAGCGTTAGTAAGCGTTGATACCAACAAGAAGGTTTAGGCAGCCTTTAATCACACACCAACACTGCTTAACAGAGGTGCTAAACATGTAAACAGAGATAGAAATGAGTGAACATAGGTTTATGGACATCAATGTAAGGACAGAGTATACATGTAAGGTTTCTCCCAGATCGCACACAATGTATCAATTTCAACAAGAATTTCACGCTATCCACGACCAAGAATTTTCTCATGCAAGAAAGAAAAAATTTCGAATGAGGTTCAGATCTGTGCACATACTGGAGGATCCACAATAAAACCATGTTTACTCACCACAGATCCACGTTGAGAGCAAGCAAGAGTCAAACAGATAGAAAAATCGGAACTCTTAAACCAGCTAAAACTCACGCCCTAACTCAGATGTTCCCATATGCATACAAATGATAAGTGAACCTCTACAAACGAAAAAAACTCATCTAAGGAACGAACACCACCTCTCAAAGCTACGATTTATAACAGACACATTAAGAATCACACGAACTCAGTAGGCATCAAGAAAAATTTTCATGACTTTTCCTAAGATTTTTCATGCATAACACGCAAAGAACTCAGATCGGAATACACGTTTGAAGATTTACCCCACAACATATTCAAACACCCTGGATCTCCACTTATAACGGGCAAGAATCATGAAGAACAGAACCCCTGAACACACCCAAAAACTCACGCCTTAACTAGCAATTCCCACAGACGGCGCCAGTTGGTAATGCACTGAATCACCAACACCTAAACTAGAAAGTTGATGGGAGATCGGAACCTGAGAGAGATAGACGGACGGATGTTTCTTTCACTCTTCAATAGAATAGTTCTTTACAAATATCAGAGCATACATGTAAAACTTGGGAGAATTGCTTAATTTTATCCTGTCTCATTTTTTTGTTTATTTCTGTGCAGCTGTATATTTCTCAACCCCAACTGAACTCAGCTTCAGGAGGTACTCTTCACTCTGCGGTCGCGAGCAGCTCAACAGTATATAGTTGAAGGATAAGATACAAGATTATAGAGCTTATAGAGGTGCAGGTTTTAGAAGGCAACGGAAGCCCTAGTTTTTTTTTTTTAGTTGGGCTCAAAACATTATGTATGAATGTTTTGTGATATATATAATATATGTTATTGATGGTTTTATCATTTTGTTGTTTTAAGTTCATTTATTCATTTTTTTAGATAAATAACAGAAAAATTGAGAAAAAATATTAAAAATATGCTAAAAGCTATAGTTGGCATACATAACGGTAAAGAACTGTTATGTATTATGATAAAGATAACAGTTAAAACCGTTATGTATAATAGTATAGATAACGGATATAAAACGTTACTTATGTATAAACAACCGTTATGTATATGTGTATACATAACGGTGAAGTTTAACTTTCTTGACGGGTTGGAACCGTTATGTATAATTATTTAGATAATGGATTATCAAGCGTTATATATTTATGAAAAATCGTTATGTATAATAGAATAGATAACGCTTAAATCTCCGTTAAGTATGAACTTCACATACATTTCACCATTATACATTACGGCAGTTTTCACACATAGATAACGGATTTTATCCGTTATCTATGAGCGAATTTGGCGTAGTGTCATCAGAAACATCATCACCATCATCTAAATAAAAATCAATATCGTCAATGTTTTCATACAGATTATCATTGACAAAGCCATCTCCAACAACAGGTCCAGCCAACAAACGAGGTGAAACAGTCACAAACACTTTCGGAACCTCAGAAATATCAATAACATACTGCAAATCCAAATCATTCATAACATTCATTACAATGTTATCTCCATCAGGTGCCACAACAACAAAACTTAATAGATAACACACAGAGCTCGTATCAGCTGCAACTAGCAAATGAATATGACTAATCAAGCTCGAATACTTCAATCCATCAGGAAGAATTAAGTGAAACCTTCTTTGTCCTCCAAGATACTTGTCATTCACCAATTCACCACCATAATGTATAATAATCCCAGGTCGACTCATCTGTATAATAAAATATAATTAATAAAAAAATTGTAAATTAAAACATAAAATCCGAAAATTAGCAACTGAAACAGGGAATTCACAACCAAAGATACTAATTCACAACAGAATACATTAAACTGTTGTCAATTCACAACTGAAGACACTAATTCACAACAGATCTAAAACTATAATTCAGAACTGAAACACGAAATTCACAACTAAAATTAATATGGTTGTGAATTATAGGTTTATACCTATAATTCACAACCAGCCCTAGTTCCAGTTCATGTAAACGAATCTAAGGCACAAAGCAGTTGTGAATTTAAAAAACTAGTTGTGAATTCAACGAATTAGTTGAGAATTGAAGAACATTCATAACAACTACAGAAACCAAAGCTCTAAGCTTTAACCTAGAAATTCCACGGTGATAAAATCGACAGCAATGAACTTCACAAACACACCTTTAACCGCCGGTGAACCGCGACAAACTATCAAAAACAACAAAACAACAACAAAATTAAAGATTGAAGATTATCGAACCAAAAAAAATTGAATATTTAAAATCACGCACATCGACGACAAATTCAAGTGGCGCAGCAACGGAGATGACAATTGGAGCACCGCACGACGCCGAAAGACGATGAAGATTTGTAGTTGGAGGCTTGAAGATTTGAAGGATTGAAAGAGAAAAAAAGCAAAATTCACGCTTCAGCCTTCAAATTGCCACAATTCACTATTTATACAAGGGCATTTCCGGCATTTCATGAAAAAACTGGCTAAAGTTTTAAATTTTTATCCTATAGGCTAAATTTTAAGTTTACAATATGAAATAGGCTAGATTCATATATTGACACTTAATTAAATGTATTTTATTCCTGCTTTATATTGTGAATATTTTTAACTTTAATTTTAAATTAATTAAATTTGATAATTTTAAGTTAATTACATACTCCCTCCGTCCCATTGTATGTGACACATTTTTCTTGGACACGAAAATTAAGAAAAGTGTATTTTTGTTTGTAGGTGAAAAAGTAAAAATGTGTTTAAAGGGTAAAATCTTTATCAAAAAAAGAAAAAGTCTCACTTACAATGTGCCCTAAATAGAAAGAGTCTCAGATACAGTGGGACGAAGGGAGTATTAATTAAGTGAATTTAACTCAATTTTTATTACAATTCATTTTTTATAAATGATTCGACTAAATTCAGTGAATTGAAATAATGAAACCAATTCATTTTTAGTGCACTCATTTAATTAAGGGAAAATGTGCAGATTGGCCCCCGAAGTAGTAGCCCCTATAGCGTATAACCCCTCTTACTCACTGTGTGTGCAACTAAACCCCTGAACTCCGAGAAGAGGGTGCAAATTCCCCCCTCAGACCTAACGCCGTTAAGTGTCCGTTAACGTTTGGGTTTAATTGTACCATCTACTTCAGGGGTGGATCTGCACCTTAATTTTTTTTTTTTTTATAATTTCAGCAACCCACCTCCGGCATCAACTTAACTGCCCCCGTACTCATCGATTCTGACTTGCACCTTGTCAGCTCGCACACGCCCAATCTCTTGGTTGTCGACTGCCCACCGCTTACATGCAGCAACGCCACCAGCTTCTTCACCGCCCCGCACAACAGCATCTCCTCCAACACCTTAACCTTTTAGATTTATCTTATGATATTAATTGTGTATATATTTATCTATATAATATATATTTAAATTTTATTTATTTATTTTTGAATAATTATAAAACTCTAGATAATAATTATGATTTTATTTTTGGTTAATTTAATATTTGTAAATTTATTTTAAAAGAGAAAAAAGAATGGATCCGGGTCAGGATTGGAGACCCTGTGAATCTAATGGATCTGGACATGAATCTCATTTTTTTTGACCTAATGGATTTGGACCGGATCCTGACCTAAGTAAAAAAAATACGGATATGGATTTGGACCAAGCAGGATTTGATCCAGGTCCACATCTGGAGTTGGTGATGTTGCTGCATGTTGGCGGTAAGCAGTCGACGATCAAGAGATTGAGCGCGTGCGAGCTGACAAAGTGTAAGTTGGAGCCGATGAGTACGGGGGCGGTTAAGTTGATGCCGGAGGTGGGTTGTTGAAATTATAAAAATAAAAAATAAAAAAATTAAGGTGCAGATCCACCCCTGAAGTAGAGGGTGCAGTAAAACTCAAACATTAACGGATACTTAACGGCGTTAGGTCAGATGGGGGAATTTGCATCCTTTTCTCGGAGTTTAGGGGTTTAGTTGCACACACAGTGAGTAAAAGGGGTTATACGCTATAGGGGCTACTACTTCGAGGGCCAATCTGCACCTTTTCCCTTTAATTAATTCTCAAAAAATGCTTTGTTTAATTAAGTGAATTGCCAGCATATTCTGGAACCAAAAATTTCGTGAAATGAAAATAAGAACTTTACACTGAAAATTCATCTCTCTCACGCAACTTCTCTCCTCTCTGAAGTCTCAACGTCTTCTTCTTCTCAGTTTTTCTTCCTTTTGCTACGCCGCTGCCTCACTTCCTCGGCGAAATCGCCGCCGGCCATCACCACCAACGTCCTTCTATCTCCCTCATAAACCTATTATTCATCTCCCAAAGTTGAACCCAAAAGAAAATCCAGAAAATCTCCCTTCCCTTCTCGATTTACCACCGACCGACGGCCGGCGAAGGCCGCCACTCAGCGTCACCAGATGCCATTCCCGCTCCGACGAGCTCGAGCAGCGGTGCTTCTCTGATTTTTCTCCTGATTTTCTTTGATTTCATTTTCCTGATTTTCTCTCTCTACAATCTTTGGCGGCGCGTGAAGTGAGGAAGCGAGGGAAGAAGGAATCAAGGGAGATTCTAAGGCAGACGGGGGAGGTGGCGCCTGTGGCGGAGGTGGCGCACCTGATGGGGTTTGCAGCGGAGTATGGAGAAGGTTCCTATGGTGGGTAGAATCAGGAGAGAGAGAGAGAGAAAGGAGAAGGGTGCGCCAAGATTATGTCACAATTATTATATTGGGCGTCCGCCAAGATTATGTCACTTTCCTTTTATGGCAATGGTCCCACCATCCTCTTTAATATTTTATCCTTACTAACACTCTTTATTTACAAAAAAAACTCAAAATTCAATCTCAACCACTCATTTCATAAAGTGGTGGGCCACTACATCAAATCATCACAAATTTTATTAAATCCTGTGTCCAAACAAATTGTCATAATCTTGGCGGACGGAGGGAGTATTAAATTAATGTTAAAGTAAAAGGAAAGTTAAATTAGTTTTGGGCCGGTGGTATAGAGTTTCACAAAAACCGGTCTAATTCGCCAAACTAATTGAACCGCTTAAAGTGGAAGGGAAACACGTGTCTATTAAATCATAAGGGTGAAGCTCGTTGAGTTGTGCGCCTAAATATGGGGGACGAGATTATTAAAACCAGCTTTCCTTCCAGCCCAATTGCATATTCTCCATTCCCGATATACCCCTAAAAAAGTCCCAAAATAACCCTGACTGATTCTCGACGGCAAACGTTTCGAATATAAAGAGTCTCACACTCTGATAACTCGGAGGATTTCAGTCGCTGTCCACAGTGAGAAAATGAGGTTCACTGTGTTGGGGCGAATTGCTGTTCAAATTATGAAAAGTTACTTTCACGATCGGGATTGGAATGGTGATATGTTCAAGTTGGGAGATGTAAATGAATTTCACATGAGAGAGGTATATATTCTTATTTTCTTACTAGTTGTCCAATTATATGCTAGGAAGTTTCGATGGTGACTGGTGAGTGATCGAAAGCAGATTATTATTTTTCTTTTTCTTTTTGTGGATTAATTTCTGTGAGTGTTATGCCGTTTGTTGATTAATTTGAAAAACATGAAGTATATTGAGAATATATAAAAGGAAATAAGTGCATGTGCATGATGGTGTACGTGCATGCTGATTAGTTTGTTGCTACTTTTCTTTTTTCTTTTTCTGTTTTGCTGATGTGTCTTCACGCTTTGTGCGTGTGTGTGATTGTTACTGCAGCAACTCTATATAAGTTGCTTCTGTTTGTATTTTCTTTTCAGCACTCACAATAATAAAGTTTTCTTCTCCATCAAGTTTTCGTCTTCTCTCTGCAAATATCTTTTCTGTTAAAGTAAGTGTGTGTGTACATGAATGTATGAGAATCGCAAGTCACTTCTTCTTCCTTTCTGTTTGAAGAAATCGGGAAGTCGTTCTTGATTGCTCTTCTTTTGCTCGTTTTTTGAATTCTATATTATTATTAATCACTGGGACTGACTCTCATGATTTTCATTTCTTTTGTTCCGATTCTTTCTCTTTTCCTCTTTTCTGTAATTGGCTACTATGAAACTATTCTACTATTAATTTATCGAATATTTAGTAGAAAAATTAAATTTATATTGAAATTTGTAACCAATGTTTTTGGCCTTTTATATGATTTGTTACGGTTTCATTTTAAATTTATTATCTTGCAATTTCACATTTTACCTCTATCTGTTCAGTAATTCATAACATATGCTTTGATATACAGTTCTACGTTATACTGTTATCGGCTTCGATATTTTCTGGTATTGGATTGTTCGCAAATCCTACTGGGAAGGTCGAAAGCCTTTTCACTGCATGTGGTGCTGTTTTGAGTTTTATTATCGCCCACTGCACAAAGGCAGCGACAAAGGTATTAACATCTTTAACTATTATTCACAAAATTTTACATGCTAAACCTGCTCATTTTTTTTTTAAAAAAACAGATAGAGAGGCTTTTATTTTTTATGTTGGCTGTATTACTTGGCTGGGCTACTGCTACTCCTTGGTTAAGCCAGTTGCTTGACGTCGACATGGGGTAATTGATTTATATAGTCAAGAAATTAAATTTCAAACATAAGATAATTAGTGACTGAATACAAGTTATGACTCTGAAGTTTTGTAGCCGCCATAATCTTGGCTCATTGCGTTGGGTTTTTGGCATTTTACACTTCATCTTCGACTATGTATTACCATTTCCAATTTCTCTACATTGAAGCTCTGGCTAACTGCACTTATACGATTTTCATAACCTTGTCTGTTACCACGGCTTTCTTTGGCGGCAACTCTGATCATCTCCAGGTATTTTTTTTTTTGAGGGAATCATCTCCAGGTATTTGCTCATTATTAGTAAATTTTTAAATTTCGCTGGCATTGTGAGAGTGTAATATTAATGTGGACATAGGCGTTTCGCTATCTTATGTGGTGTATGGTGTACGTGGTGGCGTATAGCCAGGAGGTGGTGGTGAGATCTCGTAGGGAAGTGGGGGATTATTTGATGGATGCCATTTGGCTATATCCTTCTCTTCCTGCGTTTGTTGTTCAAGTAAGCATTAATTTCTTATGTTACTAATTAGTTAGAATTCGAAAAAAATAATTTGATTATGTGTTGTTGTAGCTGATGAAGGAGCTTTGGAGAATATTGAGGTGGTTGGTTGTAATTCTGTATAAAGCTCTGGAGAAAATGAGTTTCACTGTGTTGGGTCGGATTGCAGTTCAACAACTCAAAAGTTATTTTCGTGATTGGAATTGGAACTGTAAGATGTTCAGTATATATGCGGAACGTCACCTGAAAGTGGTATAATCTAGATTCTTATTTTCTTACTTTGTTGTCCAATTTATGCTAGGAAGTTTCAGAGATGGTGAGTGCTCGAAAGCAAATTGTTTGTGAATTGATTTCTGTGTGTTATGCCGTTTGTTGAGTAATTTGAAAAACATGAATAGATAGTATATGTGTATATGAATGTATGAGAACCGGAAGTCGCTTCTTCTTCCTTTCTGTTTGAAGAAATTGGAAGTCGTTCCTTGATTGCTCTTCTTTTACTCGTTTTTTGAAGTCTATATTATTATTAATCATTGATATGGGACTGACTCATGATTTTCATTTCTTTTGTTCCGTTTCTTTCTCTTTCTTATTTTAATTTGGCTACTACGAAACTATTCTACTAGTAATTTAAATTTTCTATGGGAAAAATTAAATAGATTGAAATTTGAAACCAGTGTTTGTGCCGTTTTATATTATTGTTATGGTTTCAGTTTAAACTTAGTGTCTTGCAAGTAAGTAATAGTAAACGGCATGTGATTCTTTGATTCAATTTAGATTTTAGCCTATGGTCTCACCAAATTTTCTTTGCAACCTTCTATCAGTTTAACATATGCTTTGATATACAGGTCTACTTTACAATGTTTTGTGTTTCAATGAGTTCTGCTGTCGGATCTTTATCATATCCTACTGGGAACTTTGGATGCCTTTTCACTGCATGTGGTGCTGTTCTGAGTTTTATTATCTTCTACCGCACTGTCCAATGGAGAAAGGTATCAAGTTCTTTAACTTTTATTCACAAAATTTTACATGCTAAACCTGCTGTTTTTTTTAACAGAATAAGAGGTTTTTGTTTCTGATGTTGAGTTCATTACTTGGCTGGGGTACTGCTACTCCTTGGTTAAGCTGGTTGCTTGATGTCAACACGGGGTGATTGATTTATGTAGTCATGAAATTAAATTTCAAACATAAGATAATTAGTGAGTCATAGTGACTGAATACTAGTTATGACTATGAAGTTTTGTAGCCGTCATAATCTTGGCTCTCTGTGTTGGGTTTGCGGCATTTTACACTTCATCTTCGACTATGTATTACCATTTCCAATTCGTCTACATTGAAGCTCTAGCTAACTGCACTTATATGATTTTCATAACCTTGTTTGTTACCACGGCTTTCATTGGCGGCAACTCTGATCATCTCCAGGTGTTTGCTCATTATTAAATTCTTGAATTATGCTGGCATTGTGACTGTGAGAGTCTATTATTAATGTGGACATAGGCGTTTCACTATCTTATGTGGTGTATGGTGTATGTGGTGGCGTATAGCCAGGAGATGGTGGTGAAATCTCGTAGGGGAGTGGGGGATTCTTTGATGGATGCCATTTGGCTATATCCTTCTCTTCCTCTTCCTGCGTTTGTTGTTCAAGTAAACATTAATTTCTTATGTTACTAATTAATTAGAAACCGAAAAAAATAATTTGATTATGTATTGTTGTTGTACCTGATGAAGGAGCTTTGGAGAATATTGAGGAGGTTGGTAGTAATTCTGTATAAAGCTCTGGAGAAAATGAGTCTCACGGTGTTTGGTCAGATTGCATTTCAACTCAAAAGTTATTTTCGTGATCGGAATTGGAACTGTAAGATGTTCAGCGTATATACGGAAAGTCACCTGAAAGAGGTATAATCTAGATTCTTATTTTCTTACTTTGTTGTTCAATTTATGCTAGGAAGATTCGGAGATGGTGAGTGCTCGAAAGCATATTGTTTGTGGATTGATTTCTGTGTATATGTGTATATGAATGTATGAGAACCGGAAGTCACTTCTTCTTCCTTTCTGTTCGAAGAAATTGCTCTTCTTTTACTCGTTCTTTGAAGTCTATATTATTATTAATCATTGATATGGGACTGACTCATGATTTTCATTTCTTTTGTTCCATTTCTTTCTCTTTCTTCTTTTAATTTGGCTACTACGAAACTATTCTACTAGTAATTTATCGAATATTTAGTAAATTTTCTATGGGAAAAATTAAATTGATTGAAATTTGAAACCAGTGTTTGTGCCGTTTTATATTATTGTTATGGTTTCAGTTTAAACTTAGTGTCTTGCAAGTAAGTAATAGTAAACGGCATGTGATTCTTTGATTCAATTTAGATTTTAGCCTATGGACTCACTAAATTTTCTTTGCGACCTCCTATCAGTTTAACATATGCTTTGATATACAGGTCTACTTTACAATGTTTTGTGTTTCAATGAGTTCTGCTGTTGGATCTTTATCATATCCTACTGGGAACTTTGGATGCCTTTTCACTGCATGTGGTGCTGTTCTGAGTTTTATTATCTTCTACCGCACTGTCCCATGGAGAAAGGTATCAAGTTCTTTAACTTTTATTCACAAAATTTTACATGCTAAACCTGCTGTTTTTTTTAACAGAATAAGAGGTTTTTGTTTTTGATGTTGAGTTCATTACTTGGCTGGGCTACTGCTACTCCTTGGTTAAGCTGGTTGCTTGACGTCGACACCGGGTAACTGATTTATGTAGTCAAGAAATTAAATTTCAAACATAAGATAATTAGTGAGTCATAGTGACTGAATACAAGTTATGACTATGAAGTTTTGTAGCCGCCCTAATCTTGGCTCACTGCATTGGATTTGCTTCATTTTATATTTCAACTCACTCGAGGTGGTACTATTACCAATTCATCCCCTTGGATGCTCTGGTTCGCTGCTCTTATAGGATTTTCATAACCTTGTATGTTACAAGGGCTACCTTTGGGGGCAACTCTGATCATCTCCAGGTATTTGGAAGGTTTCTGATCATTAAATTCTTAAATTTTGCCGGCATTGTGAGAGTCTAATGCAATGTGGACATAGGCGTTTCGTTATCTTATGTGGTGTATGGTGTACGTGGCGGCGTATAGCCTGGATGTGGCGATCAAACTTAATAGGGGAGATTTCAATTATATGATGCATGCCATTTGGCTGTATCCTTCCTTACCTGCATTTGTTGTTCAAGTAAGCATTAATTTCTCATGTTACTAATTCATTAGAATTCAACAAAAATAATTTGATTATGTGCTGTTGTTGTAGCTGATCAGGGAGCTCTGGAGAATATTGAGGAGGTTGGTTGAGATTGAGTATATGTTGTTATTGCTAGTGTTGTTGTCTATTATGTTCAGTAAGTGATAGCTCTGCTTAGGGATGTCAATCGGGTCAATCCATCGGTAACCCATCGGGTTTCGGGCTTGCCCTATCGATTTACGGGTTATTTAGGTGCGTGTTAATCGGGCTGATGATAAGATTTTTTCGGGTTTGAAATTTTCAACCCTAATCCTAAATGTTCGGGTTTCAAGCTAGATAGATTATCAGGTAATCGGGCTAAAAAAATCATTTTAAAAAAATTAACTAACATATTTCTCTTAATAATATTATATTTCTAATAAATAAATGCACGCATATAATAAGTAAGTATCGACTTAATTTTAAATTTTTTTACTATTATTTTGTTAGAATCTAATTAATGAGATTAATTTTAATTAATTTATAGTTTGATTAATTATGAAGCATGATTAATTTTAATTAATTAGATTACTTTGTTAGTTTATAAAGTATGAATTTGTTAGATTAATTTATTTATGTTAGATAATTTTTTTAAATTAAGAATGATTAAGTGAATTTTAAGTATGCTAGTATGTGTTTATGATGAAATGATATGTTATTATATATTGTGGCCCTACATAATAACTGGGGCAAATTGCATGAAAATACTCCCACTTTATACCAAAATCTGATTTTTTGACAATCTTTTTTTTTTGTTGCAAAAATTTCAACTACCTTTCAATTTGTTGCAATGTCCGTCCCGTTAAATTTTTCCTGCCAAATTAAATTTGAGTTGGCAGCCGGAATGCCAACGTGGCATCAGAAATGCCAAATCACACCCACCATCCCCCTTCCCACGTCCTCCCCCCCCCCTCTCTCCAGTCTCCCCCCATCCCCCTTCCTCTCTCCCCGTCGTCTCTCACCCTCTCTCTCACTTCCTCCACCGCCACCACAACTGCCAAAAATCTGGAGTCCGCCGGCGTGAGGGCCGACGTTCTCTGGGACCTCTGTCGGCTCTCACCCTCTCTCTCACTTTCTCCACCGCCACCACAATCGCCCAGATCTGCCCAGAATCTCAAGTTTCCCTAATTTCGCATACACATCCAGAACAACAGAATAAGTGACCTCATCAGACATCAAACCAGTTTTATACATCGTCTCAAACCACTCCACGGCTCTATCGAAGAAACGTGTTTCGGGCTTTCACCCAATCGAAGAAAATTAGGGTTTTTTTACCATGGGCGCAAGTTGTTGAGCAGCAATAGCGTGTTTTCTATGGTGGGCGGGTGGGGGATTTTCTCAATTGCATCTGAGAATGCGGATTCTTCGCAATCGTTCAATTTCTTGGCAAAATTCTGGAAGTCCTTGATTTGGGGATTGTGGGAGTAAGGATATGAGTGTTTCTGGCGCTGGAGGGAGAGCACAAAGGGTGGTGGTGGATAAGGGTTTCAGATGCTCGGCGAGAGATGGGCTATGCTGCTCTTCTAGAGCCAACTTCAGCGGCTTCATAGGGGTGGAGGAGGGGGAGGGTTCGCCGACCGGAGAAGACGCGGCGGCGCCGGGGTGGTGGAAGAGGGGAAAGGGTCTGCGCAGGGGGAAGAGGACAGACGTTTTTGGGGGAAAGAGAGAGAGAGCCGACGGGGAGATGGGGAAGCAGGATGGGGGAAGAGAGAGAGAGAGAGAGAGGGCGACGTGGGAGGGGAGGGTGACGTGGGAGGGGGGATGGCGGGTGTGATTTGGCATTTCTAATGCCACGTTGGCATTCCGGCTGCCAACTCAGATTTAATTTGGCCGAAAAATTTAACGGGACGAACATTGCAACAAATTGAAAGGTAGTTGAAATTTTTGCAACAAAAATTTTTTTTTGTCAAAAAACCAGATATTGGTATAAAGTGGGGTATTTTCATGCAATTTGCCCTAATAACTGATATGTAAGTCTTAGAGATATAAAGATGCAATATTTTTATTAAATACTTATTATTATAATTAAATATTTTATGTTTAAGTATTAGATTAAAAATAAAGAGAAGTGGAATGATGAGTATAACTTTTTAATATTGAATTTCTAGTATTGAATAAAAATACATTTCACAAATTTTTGAAAAAAAAATATCTTATTATACTAATTCTCATAAGTAATGAAGTTGAAAATTAAATAACCAGAAAATTTTCATATAATCAAGCGAATACATTATTTTTGGGTTAGCCCTATAGGGTTTTGGGTTAATTTCGGGCTGACCCTATTAAGTGTTGTGTTATTCAGTTACGAGTTAATGGGGTTGTAATTTTTATCAGGTTGAAAATTTTTAGTCCTAACTGATGTGATACTCATCGGTGCAGGGCTGAACTCAGCCGAGCAGGGCTGAACTTGGCCGGGCAGAGCTGAAATTGGCCGGGCTGATTGAGCTCTGTCGATAACTTCAAAGAACCAGCTATGCGGAAGATTTGAGTACGGGAATTAATATAAAGATAGAAGTGTGGATATCCCAAAACCCCTGAATCTAACCTACGAAGTTATCTAGAGAACGGATCCCTAAACCCCAACGATGTGATTGATGCAGCAACTCGGGGATGCTGAATGACACACGACGAGGGATGGTGAACTCGTCGTTACGTTGATAAATTTGAATTTGCTTGGGCAAAATTCAGGAAGAACTCGAAGTCCTTGAGAAAGAATAAACTCACAAATTTGATTGATAAAAGATAGGTTAAAAGATCTGTTTATGTTCTCACGCACAAGCCTTATATATAGGCAAACTAAACCCTAATCTAATGAAGGAAACAAACATAAAACAAGGAAACTTAAAAACAAGGAAATAAAAAGAAACTTGTTCAGCAAGTTTAAACAAAACTAGCGAGAAAGTCAGCTCCTTAATCGACAGGTCTAGAATACGCCAGCTCTGGGATGCGCCAGCTCTGGAATCGCCAACTCTGGAATCGCCAGCTCTGAAGACACCAGCTCTGGAAAATTCCAGTTCTGAAAAGGTCCAGCTCTGAAACGCCAACTCTGGAATGCCAGCTCTGAAAAATCCAGCTCTCAATACTCCAGCTCTGAAAAGTCCAGCTCTGAATCCAGCTCTGAAAACTCCAGCTTTGGATACTTGTCAGTTCTTGAGCTTAGCTCTGCCTTGGACTCGAGCCAGCTCTGCCCTGGACTTTCGTCAAACTCCAGCTCTGGAACGCCAGCTCTGCTCCGAACTTCAGCCAGCTTTGCTTTGAAAGTCTGTTCTGCTCTGCTCTGAAGACCTTCTGCTCTGCTCTGGCACAACGGATTCAACTCTAGCGAGCTTGGCTCTGGTCTGGCACGGGATTCAGCTCTGCTCTGGCGCGAGCTTGGCTCTGTTTTGGCTGCATCATTCCCCTCTTCTTGAAGAGGATTTGTCCTCAAATCCAAGTTGTCAATGCCAATGCCGGGATCAAAAATCAGATCTTCGTTTGTTGCTAGAAACGATTGATGGACCGTAGTTGTTCTCTCTTGTCTATCATTCATCTTGCCGGGATCAAAAACCAAATGCTTCGGCGCTAACTCTAGATTTTTCTTGGACCTTGAACATGACGAAGTTGTTGTTGTAAAGTCCGTTGTCCAAACAGCCATGGTTGCTTCCGCACAGCCAGGATTGCTTTAGCCATGGTTGCTTCAACCATCAGCGCTGCATCACAAAAGACTGCACTGTTATAATTGTTGATCTGCGTCAAAACCTTTGCTTCCAAAGAAGTGGGAACAGATTCCTCAAGCAGCACGTCCTCATGTGGCTCCAACTTAAGATTAGACTCATCAACTTTGACAGCAACCTCGACTTCCACGTCACCCTTCTTCTCCTGTTTCTCCACCGGCTGTTCCTGAGTGTTAACCTTCTCCACCGCCTGTTCGTCGACATCGCCTTGCTGCTCTTTTTCAACGCCCTGAACTTTTGTCAAAGCCTGTGCTGCCAAGGTAGATTTCTCACGCACTTCCTCACGTGAATCCTTCAATATCAGCAACTTAAGATTGGACTCCTCATCTTCGACAACAACTACCTCTCTATCGATTTCCACTGCTACCTTCATCTCTTTTTGCTCGACCGGCTGCTCCGTAGATGTCACCTTATCTGCCTCTTTGTGCCGTTGCTGCAATTGCACATGATCCTCATAAATTTGTTTAGGACTAAGGGAAACAAGTGCCACCTTCCTTTGCTTATACGCGAAGGAGTACTTGTTGGTGACTTCATCATGAGTAGCTCGTCTATCAACCTGCCACGGTCTACCCAACAAAATGTGGGTCGCCTGCATGGGAATAACATCGCACAAAACCTCATCTTCATACTTCCCAATGCGAAAAGGCACTTTCACTTGCGTGGTAACCTCCACGACGCCGGTCTCATTCAGCCATTGCAAACGATACGGCTTGGGGTGTTGCACCTCGGTTAGCCCCGATTTCTCCACCATGTACTTACTCGCCACATTCGTGCAACTTTCTCCATCAATGATCACACTACACAACTTGTCATGGACAAGACATCTCGTGTGAAAGAAATTCTCCCACTGCTCGCTTTCATTAGATCCGAACCCTTGATACGTACGACACTTCTTATTTCGATTGCAACCATAAAAAATTGTCGGAGTGCCCTGATGTGCTGAACTCACACCCTCTGTTCGATGCTTCTTGTCTACACTTGGCGGCGCATCCTTTTTCCTGGAATCCATAAGCTTTTCAATTGTCAACTGCAAAGCCGCCATTGTGAAGGTCGTGTTTGGATGCGAACCCTGTTCATCTTTTTTTGACATTGTGACACCCTAAAATTTCGTTTTCTTGCTCATAGGAAGGTATATGGAAACAAACGTATATGGAAAAAGATAAGGACTGAAAGCTTAGAAATTTCGACCTTTACGCAACTTAGAAAACTGATACTAGATGATGTGATCCTCGCTGGTGCAGGGCTGAACTCAGCCGAGCAGGGCTGAACTTGGCCGGGCAGAGCTGGAGTTTGACGGAAGTCCAGGGCAGAGCTGGCTCGAACTTCAGCCAGCTCTGCTTTGAAAGTATGTTCTGCTCTGCTCTGGCACAACGGATTCAGCTCTGGCGAGCTTGGCTCTGGTCTGGCGCGGGATTCAGCTCTGCTCTGGCGCGAGCTTAGCCCTGGTCTGGCGCGGGATTCAGCTCTGTTCTGGCTGCATCACTAACCCTCTTAGATTGGCGGGGACTAGCCCACCGATTTCAGGCTGGATTGACATCCCTAGCTCTGCTGTTATAAGTTGTTAATGACTTTGAAAGCTTAGTCAAAATTGTAATGTTGCTACTGATGTTGTGTTCTTGTTGAGATCATTGCAAAGAAGCTATGAAGATTCTTTTTAATAAAACTGTAATGTCATGTTATGAGTTACAATATACTATGTTTTTTAAAATAACCAACGATATATCATCTATCTATTATATAAAAAGTAACATATTGGAGAGCTCTCCACTATTTTCTATGATATATGGTACTCTCACAATTTAGTAGTTGCTTCACTCTCAATTCTACACTATATGACATTTTTACATTTATTTTCATTTATTTCATATTGAATTTATACTAAACTTCATCAATTCATAGCCTAAATAAAAGGCTCAATCTCCATAAATAAATAAGCTCATCTATCTTTCTCTTGTTGATATATTAAATATAATCATGAAAAAATCTAGAAAAAGAAATGCTAAAAATATGTATTTCAAATAAATAGTTTTTTCACATTTTTTTATAGTTGCACTAGTTAAATTTATATTAAACTTCATAATTTAATATCTAAAAAATTTATAATTAGATTTCAATATTTGGAAACTTAAATAAAAGTATAGATGTCTTTGAAATAATTAGATTTTTTAATTGAATTTGGTCATATAAAATAAATAAAATACTCCCTCCGTCCCATTAAAGTTGGTCACATTCTTTTCGGCACGGAGATTAAGAAAGAAATTGTTATGTATTAATTAAGTGTGTTTCAATAAAATTAAAGAGTTAATTAGATATGGTCCAAATTCCACTTCTCACTACACCTTCTGGCTGTCGGTAACGGCAGCGCCGCCGACGGTGATGGCGACACCGACGGTCTTCAAAAAAATAAAAAAACCCCTTGTCGCTGAGAATCGCATCGGCAACAATCAAAAACCAAAAAATCAATCCAATTTTTCTCAATCAAACCAGGAAATCAATTTTCCCCAATTTTCCTCAATCAAACCACAAAATCAATCCAATCAAAAATCAAAAGAACTAGAAAATTAAACCCCTTGTCACTGAGAATCGCATGACCGACGGCTAGCCTCACCACCGCCGGCAGAGATGAAAGATCGAGAGAGAGGGGTAAGACAGCGACTGGTTGCTGTGACAGAAGGGCGGCGCCGTGGCTGGGAAAAGGGCGCCGCCGTGGCTGGGGAAAGGTAATCAAGTGAGCCGGCGTCCCCAATCACCACTGTCCCCAAATCGCGACACCTCAGATCTGGGCGAACCACCCCCAAATCGCGCGATCCGGAACCCTAAGGTAAGCGATTCTTGCCTTGCTCACTGGAGACGAAGGCAGATTCAGACGAGGAAGTCGGCGATCAGTCGAGAGAGAAGAGAAAAGGCGTCCGACGGAAAGAGAGAGAGCAGAGGCAACATTTTCAGTGTGCGCGCGCGCAACGAGAAAGATAGAGGGAGAGAACAGAGGCGAGGGAGGTCGGGGGCGGGGCGAGGGCCAATGGCCGACGACGGTGTCGTCCGTCGGAGAAGAAGAAAGAAGGAGAGCTTAGAAAGTGGCGGCTAGGTTATGTGCAAATGATGGAAAAATATATTTAAGTAGGTTAAATTAGGGTTTTCTTAATAACTTAATTAGTGGCTTTAATTAAGTTAATTTTTTGCCATTTTTAGAAAGTGGCCAACTTTAGTGGGACAACCAAAATGGAAATGTAGCCAACTTTAATGGGACGGAGGGAGTAATACTTAAATATTTTTAAATAAATAGGTTATTCAATTTAATTTGGTCATATAAAATAAAGAAAATAATACTAAGATATATATGAAATAAATAAATTCCTCAATTTAATTTAATACAATCATATAAAATAATTTGAAATAAATCTTCATTTCCACATTAATATCATAATGATATATCTAAATAAAAGGCTTAATCTACATTCATATATTAGGTGGTGTCTCAGTCCCAGTGTGGCTGATCGTCCGATATTTCGTCCGATATTTATTGAACTTCACCATGAAAAAAAATGTAAATAAAAGGAATCAACCTGCAGGGTTTAAAGAAATAAACCTTATTGAGCTCCTTAAGGGGTTGTCATTATCCTATACCGAATACGGGTACTAATACAGATAACCAAATATCATATATTGACCGCTATCACCCAAGATACAGAGTACTCAAGTTAATATATAACTCCCACCCATAGTAAATCAAAGTGATACACGAATCAACATATATATCTGAAATCTTATTAGTATTAAGATTTTATTAAGTCACCGAGATCTTGATTCTTCACTTATGTCAGATAGAAGAACACAACTCACTGTGATCCTATCAATACGTTATGACGTACCAGTATAGACAAAATAGTCAAGACAAACTATTTCCATCTATACTGCAGCCTAGACCAACGACTCGTCCTAGAGTCATCTCGACTGTGATCTATTTATATCTCTTAAGTTTATTCCAATTATATGATTTTTAGTGATCCGTTAATCACCATATAATCTACTTATATAGAGATAAAGGACATACATATGCAATCATGAACACGATCAGATAGGAGATAAAATAGTGAACACAATAATCATTGTATACAAGCTTAAAACATTCTCGCTTTCAGTATACAAATCCAACAGAATCTAACCCACGGAATGATATAGGCGATGAAATCCCTATACCCCAACGTGATGTTGACGCAGCAACTCGGGGACTATGAATAACACCCGACGAGGATTGGTTGACTCGCCGTTACGTCGATAGATGAATTCGACTTGGAATTTCAAGAAGAATTCGAAAAGCTCTCAAGAGAGAATAAAACTCACAGTTTTTTATAAATAATAGGTGTAATTTTCGTCCACTACATAGCAGCCATATATATAGGCAAAAACTAAACCTAGTCTAATAAGGAAAAAACTTAAAACAAACCCTAGTAAGCCAAACAAGGCCCTTAAACCCTAATTTTCATGCATAACAAGCCCTATACAAAGGGAATGCGAAAACCTAACCAAACTAGGAGAATAAGCATGGAAAATAACTCCTAATATAATAAGGAAACAATTCCTTAGTCAAAACAACGTATAAAACTTAAAACTGACTCAACTAAGGCCCAATTTCAACAACCCTAATATAACCCACGAAAATAATAAAATAAAAACAAATAAAGAACTTGATTAAATTAGCCCACATATGCAACGTAACTTGAACCTCCATGGCATGCATCATTCCCCTCATCTTGAAAGGGATTTGTCCTTAAATCCATGTCGTCAATTCAAATGTCGGGATCAAAAACCATATCTTCATTTCTTGCAAGAAACGACTGTTGGACTATAGCTTTTCTCCCTTGTCCATCATTCTTCTTCTTCGGCTCTAACTCTGACTTCTCTTGAACCTTGAACATAAAGGAGATCTTGTTGAAAATAATGCCATGCTTCACTTCTCTTCCGAACAGCCTTATTGCTCCAACCATTTATATGTAGCTTGTATCGGCGCTTCATCACAAAAGACTTCACTTTCATACTTGTCGATTTGAAACGGAACCTTCACCAACTTCATCAGTTTGGTATCTCCAGTATCATTCATCCATTGCAGCTTAGGTTGCTTTAACAAGATCATCTCTAACTTATTTCCAACATCGCATCTGATTAGATTGATGTTATTTCGTTGCTCCTTTTCAACGCCCTTAGCTTGCATCAAAGCCTTTGCTTCCAAAGTAGTTGGAGTAGATTCCTCAAGCACTTCCTCACATGAATCCTTCAATTCTAGCAACTTAGGATTAGACTTATCATCCTTGACATCAACCTCTCTATAAACTTCCACCAACTCCTTTAGATTCAAACATGCCTCGTCTTTGATATCCACCACGACTTCCACTTCAACCTTCATCTCCTTTGGATTCAAACGGTGGCTTGTCTGGTTGATAGGGACAGTGTATTCTAGTTGTTGCATTGGCAATGACTGATTTTCATAGATCCAATTATCCCACTCCCCTCCAAGATACGATTTATAATGGTGTTTCTTTTGGATTGATGGAATAGTTTGCAACTTGATATCCTCACGATCCCTTGCTCCACCTCGCCTTTTCTTGCTGCCATAAAATTGTCGATGAGCATTCTCGAAGTCTTTCTCGCAAGATTTTCTTTTTTTATAAAACCCCTTCGAGGACACCTAATTAATTGAAGAAAATTCTGAGCCGGTCTCTGTTGAGATTGCTCAATTCAATATAACCTCTCATGGAAAGGCTTAAACTCATTCTTTACAATTCTCCGCATCTCTTCCACCATATACATCAAATCGGCTCCAGTCATATTCAAGTCAGATTGAATCTAAACAGAGCTAAAAACCAATCTAATGAAAAGAAAATAGTTTTTTTTTAGTAAAACGATCTGATTATAGACAGATCTGATCTGATGTGAACAAAAAAAAAAACAAATTAAAATAGAAAGAACCTGGTCGAAAAGACTGGCTCTGAATACCAAATGATACGATCCTTGCCAGACCGTTCAAACGAACACGCAAGCGGAAGACATGAAACGAACGATAGATGGAACAGATAATGGAAATTCCAAAACATCTGAATCTAACCCACGGAATGATATAGGCGATGGAATCCATATACCCCAACGTGATGTTGATGCAGCAACTCGGGGACGGTGAATGACACCCGATGAGGGTTGGTTGACTCGCCGTTACGTCGATAGATGAATTCGACATGAAATTTCAAGAAGAATTCGAAAAGCTCTCAAGAGAGAATAAAACTCACAGTTTTTGATAAATAATAGGTGCAGTTTTCGTCCACTACATAGCAGCCATATATATATAGGCAAAAACTAAACCTAGTCTAATAAGGAAACAACTTAAAACAAACCCTAATAAGCCAAACAAGGCCCTTAAACCCTAATTTTCGTGCATAACAAGCCCTATACATAGGGAATGCGGCAAATTACAATAAATTGTAAATTACATCATAAGTTGACTAACCAATAATGATTTAATTGATTCAAGTATTGTAGCTCAGTAATATTCTTTTATTTGTAATAATGGGTGATTCAGTTATGAATTTGAAACCCTTCATACCCCAATTAAAAAAATAATTTAATCAAACACATATGAATAAACAATAGTACAATCTAATGGAGCCGTACTATTGAACAATAGACCAAAATGAATAATGAAAATATAAATGTGTATCAATGTATTAGACAATAATAATATCTTATAAAATTTATTGTGTATAATGAAAATATATATATATGATAAGTTCAAATATTATAAGATAAATGTAAAACAATAAGGCAAAATCGAAAAAAACACAGCACACAACAATTACGTGGTTCGGCAATTTCTTGCCTACATCCACGGCAGAAGGATAGATCACGCTTTTATTGATGACAATCAAACAGTACAAAGTGTTATGTTTCGAGCTCCTTAACCATGGCTACGCTTAGCATCTCTCAACTCTATACAACAGTGTATTTTCACTCTCTCTTTTTGAATGACTAACACACCACCCACAAGAATGTAACTGCTGAGTATTTATACTCCTAAAGGAAATACACAGATTTAAACTAGATGCATGATCAACGGCTGTAGAAAGCTAACTCAAATAACCAATCTGTTATAAGAGCTCTGCTCGTGTAAATGCAGTCTATGCAGCTAATCATATGCACCTCCAATATTGTGAGCATACTCAACAATCTCCACCTTGCTCACATGAATGGTGACCCACCCCTGTGCACAACTCCAACTTACTTCACATTCACTAGTTCGAGGCAGTGCTCGAACTTGACCTTCGGAAATGCTTTGGTTAGGCAATCCGTAGCATTATCCTCTGTTGGAACCTTTGATACTTGAACAACTCCTTTGTTCACAAGATCACGAACAAAATGAAACCGCACATCAATATGCTTTGTTCGTTCGTGAAATACTTGATGTTTTGCCAAATGAAGGGTGCTCTGGTTATCACACAGAATTTCAACATACTTCTGAAAAATACCAAAATCACCAAGTAAGCCTCTAAGCCAAACTCCCTCTTTAATGGCTTCTGTCATGGCCATGTATTCGGCCTCTGTGGTGGACAAGGCTACAACTGATTGTTGCATTGATCTCCATGAGATGGTAGTTCCATACATAGTAAAAATGTATCCAGTTTGAGATCTGCGAGTATCAGTGTTTGCAGCATAATCTGCATCAACAAAACCCATTAGAGGATTCCCATTATATTTGGCCTTTCTTTCAAATATAATGCCACATCCAGCTGTATCTCTAGCATATCTCAAAACCTGTTTTAAAGCTTCCCAGTGAGCCTTCCCAGGATTCCCCATATATCTGCTCAATATGCTAATGGCATAAGCTAAATCGGGCCTTGTACAAATCATCATATACATGATGCTTCCAATAGCATTCGAGTAAGGCACTGTCATCTTCTTCTCATCTGAAATGTCTGGACATTGAGAAATTGACAACTTTACATGCTGAGACATAGGTATAGAGGCTGCTCTAGACTCTTCCATTTTGAACCTTTTAACAACCTTCTTGATATAATCCTTTTGAAATAGACAGAGACTCCCTTTACTCTCATTTCTAATTATATCCATACCTAAAATTCTGCTAGCCTTCCCCAGTTCTTTCATCTCAAACACTTCCTTTAGTTTTCTCTTCAATATCTGAATTTTTGCCATGCTTTTGCTAGCCACTAGCATGTCATCAACATAGAGCAACAAACTGGCTTTCTACCATCCTTCTTTAGATACACACAATTATCATATTGAGACTTTACAAAACCAATGCTCCTCATAAAACTGTCAAACCTGATATACCATTGCCTTGAACTTTGTTTTAATCCATACAATGACCTTTTCAGTAGACAAACCTTTCCCTCATCTCCAGTTTTAATGAAACCCTCTGGTTGCTCCATGAAAATTATTTCTTCAAGACTGCCATTCAAGAATGCTGTCTTGACATCAAGTTGTTCAAGATACATTTCTTGCTGAGCTACCAAGGATAATAATAGCCTTAGGGAGCAGTGTTTGACAACAGGTGAAAAAAATTAATTGAAGTCAACACCCTTCTTTTGAGTACATCCTTTGGCCACCAATCTAGCTTTGTATCTTACTGTTTCCTTTCCATTCAGCAACTCAAATTTCTTTTTGAAGATCCATTTACATCCAACTGGCCTTTGATGAGTTGGCCTATCCACCAGAACCCAAATGCAATTTTTGTGTAAAGAATTCAACTCCTCATTCATTGCTTGAATCCAGTGCTCCTTTTATTTTCCACTCACTGCCTCCTTGTAGGTACTTGGCTCTTGATATTCAATATTCTCAGCAATTCTTAGAGCGTAAGCTATTAAATCTGCATGACCATATCTTATTGGTGGTTTTATCTGCCTTCTTTCTCTATCTCTGGTAAGTTGGTAGTCATTTAAGCTCGAACTACCTCCTTCTTGAGTGTTAGAGTCTGACTCATCTTGTGAGTCCGAATCAGTGTCTTTATCAGTCTCTTCTTGAGGCTCCAGCTCAAGTTCTGCATTTATCTCAACAACTGATTCCTTCTGATTTTCAGCTGCATCCTTCTTATAAGGCATAACATCCACCATAAATCTTACATCTCTACTTATTATGATTTTGTTGACACCTTTCTCAGTGCACCACAATCTATAGCCCTTCACTCGTTGCTGATAGCCTAACATAATACATCTGTATGCTCTTGGGGCTAATTTGCTTTGCTTCACATGAGCAAAAGCTTGACATCCAAACACCTTCATCTTTGAATAATCTAATACATGGCCTGTCCAAACTTCATCAGGAGTCTTAAAATCTATAACGGATGAAAGACTCTTGTTGATGATAAAAGTGGCGGTTGAAAGCCAGAACTTTTCTGGTAAACCAGAAGATATGAGCATACATCTCATCCTATCTAGAAGTGTCCTATTCATTCTTTCAACAACCCCATTTTGCTGTGGATTAGCAGCAACAGTCCGGTGTCTTTTTATCCCTTTTGCCTTGCAGAAACTATCAAACTCCTTTGATAGAAACTCTAAACCATTATCAGTCCTTAAACACTTGAGAGTTACCCTCTTTTGATTTTCCATTTCTGCACACCAATGCTGAAAATTCTTGAAAGTATCTGATTTCTGCTTTAGCAAATATATCCACACCATTCTGTTGCAATCATCAATTATACTAAGAAAATACTTTGCTCCTCCCATTGTGGGAGTGTTGGAGGGCCCCCACAAATCAGCATGAGCATAGTCTAGGGGCATATTTGATACATGTTTACCCTTTGGAAAAGGCAGCTTAGTGTTCTTCCCTAGTAAACATGTTTCACAGTGATTAATTTTGAAACTAGTGGGATTGCTTAGGATCTTCTGCTTCATAAGCTCATTTAAAGCTCTCTCACCAATATGTCCTAATCTAACATGCCATTTCATAGTTTCATCCACTTGACTAGCATCACTATGTCCTATCAGAATTTGAGCATCTAAATAGTAAAGGCTATGTCTCCTTTTAGCTTTCATAACAACTTTAATACCCCTTTTAACATGCAATTCCCCACTCTTTGATTTCCAACTACAGCCCTTAGATTCAAGAGTTCTGAGTGAAATAAGATTTCTCTTCAAATCAGGTATATATCTGACATCAGAAACTATTCTAACATTGTCATCATGCATTCTGAATTTAACTCTACCAATTCCTTTAACGTGACATACCTGGTTGTTACCAAGCAAAACGGAACCTCCATCTTTCATCTCTAGGTCTAAGAACCAGTCCTTCCTTGGGCACATATGAAAAGTACAAGCTGAATCAAGAATCCAGTGGTTTTCTGCCTTTCCCTGAACTACATTCAAAACCTCAGCATCTTCCTTTTCTTGAATGTTGTCAGCTGCATTTGGTTGCTTCCTTTTCTGTTCCTGCATCTTTTTCTTCCAAATGTAGCAATTTTTCTTGAGATGCCCAGATTTCCCACACTCAAAAAATTTTCTGACTTCCTTTGTATTGGAGTCCTTCCCCTTTGACTGATTTTTATTCTTTGTATCATCATATGGTTTATTCCCCTTTCCCTTTGCTTTCTTGATGTGCAGACTTTCAGAAATGGCATCAGTCTTGCCTTCGTTTTGCCTCTGCAACTCCTTAGCTTGAAGGGTAGTTTGAACCTCATCGAGCGAGATAGGGGTTTCTCTCCCAAAGATGATGGCATCTTTCATATGCTCGTAACTCTTTGGAAGGGCATTTAGAAGTAGGATAGCCTTATCCTCATCTTCGATCTTTGAATCAATGTTTTCAAGATCGTCGATCGATTTGCAGAACTCATCAATCTGATCCTCAAGTCCCTTATCCTCAGAGAACTTCATAGAGTAAAGTCTCTGTTTCATGTAAAGTCTATTAGCGAGAGACTTAGTCATGTATAAGGCCTCCAACTTTACCCAAACTCCAGCGGCAGTTCTTTCCTTCGCCACTTCCCTGAGAACTTTATCACCCAAACACAAAATTATAGTGTTATGGGCTTTACGATCAATCTGATCCATCTTTTGCTTCTCCTCTAAGCTGAGTTCTTCCCCATTTTTCAAGATTCGTGGTGATGCTAAAGCATCATCAAGCCCTTGTTGCACTAGCAGAGCGTGCATCTTGATTTGCCAAAGAGATAAGTCGTTCTTTCCATTAAACTTCTCAGCATCAAACCTTGCCGAACTCATTTCTCCAGATTTAGGCTTTCCCGATCATAAATCCGCGCAGAACTCCGATTGAAAAAAAAAATAATAGCCGTGAGATCGATTCCCCTTTGATTGAACTCCGCTTCCCACAGACGGCACCAGAATGTAAAACAATAAGGCGAAATTGAAAAAAACACAGCACACAGCAATTACGTGGTTCGGCAATTTTTTTGCCTACATCCACAGCAGAAGGATAGATCACGCTCTTATTGATGACAATCAAACAGTACGAAGTGTTATGCTTCGAGCTCCTTAACCATGGCTACGCTTAGCATCTCTCAACTCTATACAACAGTGTATTTTCACTCTCTCTTTTTGAATGACTAACACACCACCCACAAGAATGTAACTGCTGAGTATTTATACTCCTAATGGAAATACACAGATTAAAACTAGATGCATGATCAACGGCTGTAGAAAGCTTACTCAAATAACCAATCTGTTATAAGAGCTCTGCTCGTGTACATGCAGTCCATGCAGCTAATCATATGCACCTCCAATATTGTGAGCATACTCAACAATAAATATTAAAATATATATTAAAATTGTACAAAATATATTGATTTGTTCATTAATTAATTATAGGAACCAACAATATATATTTTAAAATATAAACAATACTATAAATATAAATTATGAGTGTTTTATGCTTGTATTTTATTTCAAATTAACTATTTTAATATTAGGTCAATGCCCATTTTATTTAACAAATAAACTCATCACTAAATCATATAAAGTGATTTTTATAAATATTTTTATTTCTTTGTTGATAAAGTATTTGATGGATCTCAATCATGACTCATTAACCAATAGTTTAAAACATAAATCTAATATCCTTTGGATAAATTAATTATAGTTTTGGAGGGAAATTTTTGCAACCCAAAACCTTGCTTATATATCTATATATATATATATATATATATATATATATATATATTGGGATTTATATTTTTATTTTTATTCATTTTCTTTAACTTCTTATTATTTGTTTTATTTCTTTTCAATCAATTACTTATAAAATAATTAATACACATATCATATCAAAGATCACAATAATAGTTTTAATTTGAAATATTTTATTTAAATATATGATTTAAAATATAAAAATTGTTTTTTTTTCAATATTCAAATTTTCAAAAATTCTCTCTACTCTCTCATCTTTTTTGGATAAATTTATTTTTAATTCTTTTTAATTAGTATTTTTTCAACTTAGTTTTTTTTAATATTTAATTCAAATATATTAAATTAAAATTAATTTCTACAAATATAAAGAGTTAAAATAATACTCCCTCCGTCCACGAAATAAACTCCCAGTTGGGGTTCGGCACGAAGACTAAGAAAAGCTGAAAAAGGTGTTATGAGTGGGATAAAAGGGTAGTGTTAATGACTTTTGATTACTTTTCTTAATCTTTAATTAGCATAAAGGTGTTTACACCCTTTGCATTCTTTTCCTTTTGATTTACTTAAATTATTTACATTCTTTTTATTCCTTATTTATTTTAGAATCCACTGATTTTCTGCAGTTAAATAAACTTTATTAAATAAATTGAACATTGTTTTTATTCCTTTATTTACCCTTTACAGATTAAGTGAACAACAATAAACTTGCATTAAATGAACAAGTACAAGTACCGAAAATTAAGTGAACAAAAATAAACTTGCATTAAATAAACTTGCATTAAATGAACAAGTGTTATACTCCCAACACATTAAAACTGGCACCAACACAAGTACCGAAATTTTTTGGAGGGAATTTAAGAGCCCTCACCTACACTTGAAAACAACAATAAATAGGGGAACTTAAGGCTGCTGCCCACATTCTTCATTACAAAAAATGAGCAACTTAAGAGCTAGGCCTAAGTTAACTAATGATGATAGGAATTCTTTGGCTCAATGCTGCTCCAACACAGCACGCAAGGTAAGCTCCATTATGGTGCGAAGAAGCAAGCTGCCGAGAAGTTCCACGTCGACTTGAGGACCGTTTGGATGATCTGGAAATCTGCCAGTATCAATGTTCAATTATCAGTTCACAGCCACATTTAGAGTATAACAGCACCCTCAGAAAAGACTCAGAAAATACTCATCACATGAGAGCATACCAATTACCACATAACCAATATGATCACAAATCCTCAGAAAAACTTCATCATCGGGTTCACAGCCCCCACACACAATCAGTTAACAAATCCTCAAGAAAACTCATCATAGGGTTCACAATAAGCAAGAAATGGCATCACCAGCCCCCACACACAATCAGTTCACAAATCCTCAGAAAAAATCATCATAGGGTTCACAATAAGCACGAAATGGCATCACCAGCCCCCAATCAGTCCACAAATCCTCATAAAAACTCATCATAGGAGGAAATAAGCACGAAATGGCATCACCAGCCCCCAAAAAGCAGTAAAACAAACGATTTCACCTAGCTTCAAGAGTTCGCTTCGCCGGGACCCGATCCATAGTAGATCTAGTCGCCGGGAGCAAATGGAGCGTAGATGGAGGCGGCGGAACCCTAGATTCAGTAGCAATTAACGGCTGTTGGGACTCATCAAAATAATCGAGCTGCATGGACAGGAACTGTGTTTTCGGCACCATGGACTCCGTTTCCGACACCATGGACTCTGTTTCCGGCACCATGGACCCAAGGTAGGCGGCATATGATTTTGCCACCGATTCCATGGACGGGAACTCTTTGGATTCAGAATCGATCTCCCAATCAAGGTTATTAGCCATCAGTGAATGGAGAAGAGAGACGAAGGTGAATGGAGAAGAAAATCGGTGGAGAAGATATGTGAATGAAGAAGAAGAGCGGCGGATGAGACGATAGAAATTCCCAAATGAGGAATGAAGTAGAGTAAGAATAGGGAACCCTAGTGCCGATTAGGTAAATGAAATGGGTTGGGAAGATTTATTTTAATTAATATTGGGAAGATTTAATTAAGGTTGGTTAAAATTAATTAAGGGTAAAGGGTAGTAAAACTAAAAAAGAAGGGAGGGTATAATTGTCCAAAAAGCAGAGTAGGAGTTTATTTCGTGGACAAAAATTTAAGGGCAAGTAGTAGTTTATTTCGTGGACGGAGGGAGTACATTATTGAGCCCAATATCTTCATGATTTATAATTTTATATAGACCAAAAATTATGCCAAATAGATTAAATAATGAAATAGAATAATAAAGTAAGAAAAATGGTTTAATTACTCACGAGATTTGTAGAATTGGCTCTATAACTTCATGATTTATCTTAAGATCATAAACTCCTACACAAAGAAATTATACATTAATTATAAATCACACTATAAAGATCAATTGGACCGCCCACATGGGCCACATGCTAAAAGCCCATTTAAATAATAATCATATTATAAATACACATCTCTACTCAAATTAGGGTTTACACACAAAAGATTAGTTGTGCGGCTGCGCCACATCTCCAGCCGTAAATCTCCTCTTTTCCCAGACGATAGAAATTACCTCTAATTCACCTACACCGTCGTTTGCACCTCAATTATTGGAGCAAATTTGAATAATAAAAATAATAATAATGATGATGATGATGATGATGATGATGATGATGATGATGATGATGATGATGATGATGATGATGGTGTGCAGAGCAGAGAAGTGGTATAAGCCAGAGGAGCGGGCTTCATCAAAGAAACGGACTTCTGCAGAGAAGTCAGAGGGATGGGCCTTGTCAGAGGAACGGTTTGCACCAGAGAAGCCATTCTCGCCAGAGAAATGGTCTTCGCCAGAGGAATCACCAAAAGAGCGGGAAAATCTCCCGCTTGAGGGCAGAATTACTATTATGCCCCCGACCACGCAAGACGCATGTTCCAGCCATGAAATTACCATTTTACCCTTAACGTGTAATCTATAAATAGCCATGAGCATGTACCTTGTAGATTTACGATTACTTCATTTGCAATACAACAGCAATCGGATTCTCGTGCTCTCAACTTTGCTTTTCTCTCCCGTTCTTCCAAACAACACTAGGCATAATTCAAAATCCAACAATAATATACCGATCAAATCGATACCCGTTCAATCATACTTCACCATCTGGCGCCGTCTGTGGGAAATCTGGGCTAAGACGTGAGGTTCGACCACCTGCGCATGTAGATCCGTAATTGTGGTCGGGTTTGCGTGCGCAGGTCCCAATTAAGCTGATAATCTGATTACCCAACCGAATCCAGACCGATACTCGCGTTTTTCATGATGATCCACCTCCGGTCTTTTAAGATCGGTGGTTTTTTTATGTTTTCCTTGCATGTGCATGTGGGGGAGGGTGTGGAAAATGAAGATCGAAGGTTGTTTTATGGTTATTTTGCACGCGACCATGATAAGTGTGTGCGGTTATACTGTTTTTTCGTTTAATTCTTATTTTTCTTACGAATCTAACGTATCTCGCTAACGATCTGTTGATTGGTGCTCTGTTTTGTGTTTTTGGGGGTTTTGTGGTTAATTTACCGAGTAATACGTCTTCGCTTCCGAATTTGACTCCGAATCTAAGGGAAAATCTCCACCATTCTCTCTACTTACGTTTTAAACCGTGCTCTGGGTTTATTTCCTAGTGCGCGGGGGTGTTTTCTTATGGGATCTCTTAATGGCTTTCGTGCCAGAGTTCGCGATACTCCACATTTCGTATTTCTCCGATAGCGGACAGGCCGATCTGCTTTTACTTGAAATATCTTCTCACATTTTTCATGTGTAGGTACTATGGGTTCTTCGGACGCTCACCGCACTCTGGAGAAGGAATTTGACAACGTTGGGCTTAACTCCGCTGCTCACACCACTGAGGTTCCGACTTCGCTGTTCAACGGTATGCAGGCTAGCACCGTCTTCACCGCGCCGCCAGGCTTTCACACTGTCTCAACTACCCCGCTGACGGGGCAGAATGCTAATACCCAGAGATCTGCTCTGGTGATCCCGGGTTCCGACATGCCAAGCTTGATCCCCACGTCTGGTGGACCGCTAAACTTTGGGCTGGCAGAGCAGATGATGGCTCTGCTCAACTACGCTGCTGTGCGCTAGGCGTTGGGGACTCCTCTGCTGTCTACCGTCCCCGCTGCAACTCCCTTGATGGGTGCGATTAATCCACAGGGCACTGAAGTCCCGCCTCCTGCTGCTCTGGAGGTGAACGACCCGCTTGCCAACAAACAGGCTATGATGCCTAGGGAGACACAGAAGGTCCCGGCTGAGAGGGAATTGGAGAGAAGACCAGAGGGGAACCGAGTTAGGCTCAATAGCATCGTCAGGAAGGAGGGGGTTGACGAGTCTGATAGTCAATCCATCACTCCCATGTTCGAGGAGGGAAGGCCAGGGGAGAACATGAGACTGAAAAACCAAGTATCACAACAGAAGAACCAGCTGAAGGACTTGGAGGATTCGCTGAGGGAGAAGTCACAAAGGGACGATAGGGCACAGAGGTCAGAGAAGTCCCATCGGGCAGAGAAGTCGTACCGGTCAGAGAGATCGCACCGGTCAGAGAAATCACTACAGACAAGGAGGTCAGAGGGGCGGGAGCAGGAGTACTCCTTTGGAAAGCAGGACAACAGGGTTCACAAGCGTCATGCTCATGACCCACCAAGGGACAGAAGGGAGCACGGGAGGAACAAGGATGATAAGCGAGCTAGAACATCGAGGGTCCCCACCACCAGTAAAAGCCCTTTCTTCGCTGACATCTTGGCGGACACTCTGCCAAGGAGTTACAAGCCCATTTATCTGGATTATGATGGTACCACCGACCCGGAGGTACACCTCAACCGATTTGAGGGATTAGTCACTCTTCACATGTATACTGAGGGCATCAAGTGCCGCATATTCTCCACAACATTGATTGGACCTGCCCAGCTGTGGTTTGGGACGCTCGCCCCAAATTCCATCCATTCTTTTGAGGATTTACAGACACGTTTCTTAAGGCAGTTCGCGAGTTCGCGAAGGGTTGGTAAGTCAGCTCTTTCCTTGATGGATATCAAACAAGATCAAAATGAAACACTCCGGGAATACACTGCCCGGTTCAACCTCGCTGCTCTGGAGGTGCCAGAGGCAGAGTCGCAGATCAAAAATTGCGCCTACGTCAGAGGGCTCAAGCCGGGGCTCTTTTTCGATGAGCTGCAAATCAGACCGACCAGGGATTTTGATGATATCATGGCTTGGCTGCCAGGGTATTTACAGCTGGAGGATGTCAGGATGGCAAAGAAGGCTGAAAATGACAAATATAAGGCCAAAATGGGTGAAGAAGCGTCAGAGCGAAGCAGACACCAGGACCGGGCTCCTTTCAGAGGGTTGCCCCCAAATGTGCCCCCTCTCCAAGCAGAAGTGCCACCTCGCCAGCAGCGCACTGTAAACGAAGTAACTCGTTTTGACGAGTACACTCCACTGAACAAACCACAGGAGGAGATTTTCCATCTGATAAAAAAACCAGCCATTCTTCAGGGCACCCGGGACTTACAGAGATGGGCAGCCGCAACAAGGGCCTAATAACAAGCTATGTGAATACCATAACTCTTACGGGCATTATACCAAGCATTGCGGGCACCTTAAGCATCCGTTGGAGTTTTTGGTGCGTCAGGGTAATCTGGATCAATTTATTGCCAGAGGGAATGAAGGCCGAGATCAGAGGCCAGAGCAGAGAAATGAACGAAGACAGGATCAGGGGAACAACAGGGACCGCAGACCCAAAGAAAACCGGGATAACCACAGAGAGGGGGCAGAAAGGCAGGCCCCTCCCTTCCCATATAGGAGGGAAGTCCATATGATCTGTGGGGAAAATGGGACACCCACATCCAACAGGGCCAAAAAACAAGTTGTACGTGCAGTGAAATCAGGGTATTACCATAAACAGGTCATGGATATTACAAGCGCGGCAGAGGAGTCGCCTATTACGTTTGGATCCGAGGATCTGAGGACACTTATGTACCCCCACGACGATGCGTTGGTCATTTCAGCGGATATAGCAACTTGCATTGTACATCGCGTCTTTATAGACTCGGGAAGCGCGGTGAACATTCTGTACTTAGAATGCCTTCAGAAAATAGGAATTGAAGCCAACATCGAACCCACGAACTCCCCTCTGTTCGGGTTTGGGGGAGAGATTGTCATGCCGGTCGGGTTTGTGAAATTGCCGGTCACACTGGGCAGAGCGGATGCGTGTAAAAACAGGATGATACGATTCCTGGTAGTAGATATGCCCCAACCATCCTACAATGTGATACTTGGGCGCCCTGCTCTGACGGCTTTCAGAGCGATTATTTCGATGTTTCACTTAAAAATGAAGTTCCCCATCGGAGGGGGGAGAGTGGGAGAAATATGGGGTGATAAAAAAATATCAAAAGAATATCATGTGCGGATGCTCACAAACTCTTTAGGGCAGAAAAGAGAAAGAATAACGGAGGGGCCAGACACCCGAAAAAAGGGGAAAGTGAGCGAGGCGACTGCCTCGGCAGAGGAACGACAAGAGTTTGCGGGATTACTGAAAGATCGGGATAGTACAGAGAAGTTCGCCCTGGTTTCCACTAGTGACGTGTGCAACATGATAGAATTATTCCCTGGGCGAGAGGGTTTTCAGACCAAGATTGGGTCTTCCATGAATGAACAAACTACAGAGGAGCTAATTAGCTACCTCCGAAGAAACGCGGATGTGTTCGCCTTCAGCACAGCCAACTTAAAGGGAATAGACATAGGATTGGCAGAGCATTGCCTCAATGTGGATCTTAAGGTCAAACCAGTGAAGCAAAGAATGAGACATTTTGGGGCCGAGAAAGACGCCGCAATTAGGGAACAGGTCCAAGGGCTGCTGGACGCAGGGCATATTGAGGAAGTACAATACCCAGAGTGGATTTCGAACGTCGTGATGGTGGCCAAGAAGACAAACACCTGGCGGATGTGCGTGGACTATAGAGACTTGAACGCTGCCTGCCCAAAAGACCACTATCATTTGCCGAAGATTGATCAACTAGTAGACTCTACCTCTGGTTGCGCGCTTCTATCAATGATGGATGCGTACCAGGGCTATCACCAGGTGAAAATGCATAGAGGGGACATTGCTAAAACGGCTTTCGCCGTCTGCCGTGGGGTTTACGGCTGGAAGAGTATGCCGTTTGGATTGAAAAACGCAGGGGCTACATACCAAAGGATGATGGAAAAAACCTTCAAAGAACAACTTTCAAGGAACATATCAGTGTATGTCGACGACATGTTGGTACGCAACGTCAAAACGGAGGACCATGTCTCTGATCTGGAGGAAGTTTTTACGGTCAAAAGAAACCACCGACTTATGCTCAACCCGGCGAAGTGCACCTTTGGGGTCACCACGGGAAAATTCTTGGGATACGAAGTCACTCCCGCAGGGATTGAGGTCAATACAGAAAAAGTCAAGGCTATCATGGAAATGACACTGCCCAGAGGAATCAAGGAAGTGCAAACTCTGAACGGGCGTATCACTGCTTTGAGCAGGTTCATCTCACGATCAGCGGAGCGCAGCATGCCGTTCTTTAAAATCCTGAGGATCAAATAACCAAGTTTCAATGGACAGCGAAATGTCGGACGGCGTTTGAGGATCTCAAAGCCTATCTAGCAGAGCTCCCAACTCTGACCAAGCCAATCCCGGGAGAAATATTGTATTTATACATAGCAGTGGGTGAAGAATTAGTCAGCTCTGTGCTTATCAGAGAGGAGGGAAATCACCAGAGGCCGATCTACTTTGTCAGCAGAATCATTCAGGGCCCTGAGTTAAATTACACGGAAATCGAAAAGGCTGCTCTGGCGGTCATGGTCACGGCACGGAAACTGAGGCCTTATTTCTTATCACATCAGGTAGTGGTGCGAACTGCTTTACCTTTCAGGCAGGTGCTGGGGCGACCGAATTTGTCAGGAAGAATGGTCAAGTGGGCTGCGGAATTGGGGGAGTATGACGTCGAATATGAGCCAAGAACGACAATCAAAGCGCAAGCTCTTGCGGACTTCATCCAAGAAACCACTCGACGACCTGTGCAAGAATTTTGGATTGCTTTCGTTGATGGATCGGTAACAAAGGAAGGGTGCAGAATTGGGGTGTACATCATCTCCCCAAGCTATGGGATATACCAGTTTGCCATCAAATTCACTTGCTGGATGTCCAACAACGAGGCCGAGTAAGAGGCCGTGGTCAGAGGGGCGCATATCTTGTCAGAGCTGAGGGCTGAATGTGTTATCATCAGAACCAATTCCCAATTAGTGGCTCAACAATTGTCGGGGGCGTATCATGTCAAAGACCATCGAATGAAAGCATATCACTGCAAAATCAATGAAATGAAACAAAAATTCATGGAGTTTAAAATCGAGTAAATTTTCTGGGAAGAAAATACAAAGGCAGACTTGTTGGTGCGGATGGCCAGCGCGGTAGAACAGACGTGGAATGATGAGATCATATTGCTCTGCGATACCAGAGAGATGGGGACTTCACAGGTCTTTTCAGTGGAAATCAGGGATGATTGGCGGGCCCCAATTATACACTTTCTCAAGACAGGGGAACGGTTGAGCAAAGAATCTAATTAGAGGGCTCGATACGAGAATTATTGCTTGATCAATGATCAACTCTACAAGCAATCCTTTACTCAGCCTTTATTAAAATGTTTATCGCCCGAAGAAGCTAATTTTGCTTTAAAAGAAATTCATGCAGGTTGCTGTGGTGGGCATACGGGATTCAGGGATCTCGTACGAAAAATAATTCGTGCAGGGTTTTATTGGCCTAACGTCAACAAGGACGCCAGGAAATTCGTCCGCAAATGCGAGGCTTGCTAGAGACATGCGGGGAGAATCAATGTGCCAGGGGAAACCATGGGAGTTATGTTGCCAGTTCGACGAAGTAACGGTGGAGCGATTCATCTGGCGAAACATATGTTGCCGGTTTGGCGTTCCAAGGATCATTGTATCAGACAATGGAACCCAATTCACAAGGCAGAGGATTGCTGACTTCTGTGACCGAATGACATCACTCAGTGGTTCGTGTCCGTGGCTCATCCTCAAGCAAATGGATAGGTGGAGCTAGCAAATAGATCAATCTGCGAGGGGATCAAAAAGCGGCTGAATCAGAGCAGAGGGAAATGGATCGAGGAGTTAGACACTGTCCTTTGGGCCTACCGAACTAGCCCAAATACAGCAATCGGAGAGGCGCCTTTCACCCTGGTATACGGGTCCAATGCAGTAATACCAGTGGAGGCCAGACTGGAGTCATATCGCATTACTACCTACGACACGGAGCAAAATTCCGAACTCCGAAGAACAGAGCTTGATCTTGTCGAAGCGCAGAGGGAGGAAGCTCAAGTCAGAGCAGCGAAGTACAAAAGCATCATCAAGGCGGGATACGACAAGAGGGTCAGAGCAAGGAAGCTAGCCAAGGGCGACCTAGTCCTCAAGAGATCCAATGCATTGAAGCCAGTGGGCAAGTTCGAACCTAATTGGGAGGGTCCCTTCATCATCACCGAGGTCCTGGGCGGCGAAGCGTACACTTTGTTGGATCCAGACGTCAGAGCTCTCCCCAGACCGTGGAACATAAATACTCTGAAAAAGTTCTATGTGTAATGTTGATTCGATGACATGACAAATTATAGACCGAATACTCTTTTTCCCCACAAGGATTTTAACGAGATTCGGGGCCATGATATCAATAAAATCGGATACGTGGTTCTAGGGAATTCCCTGGTGTTGACTCATTTACTTTAAATTATTGCTTTCCAAATTACATATTTCAGTTAACATGTTCATGCAGAGCATTGTACATGTCACCAGAGGGGGGAGTAGGGTATATACCCATAATCCACAATTTACAAATTCAAATTGCTGCTTAGCAAGTCAAGGGATAAATAAACACCAAAGGCAGGGCCGAGGGAAGAGCAGAGAAATCACTTGAATCGTAAGCCGCGAAAGTTGGTTGCACCCCCAGGGTCTTCTATTCTCCGCGCAGAGGGTTACTGTTGAATCGTAAGCCGCGAAAGTTGGCTGCACCCACCGGGTCCTCCATGCTCCGCGCAGAGGGTTATTGTTGAATCGTGAGCCGCCAAAGTTGGTTGCACCCCCAGGGTCTTCCATGCTCCGCGTAGAGGGTTACTGTTGAATCGTAAGCCGCGAAAGTTGGTTGCACCCCCCGGGTCCTCCATGCTCCGCGCAGAGGGTTACTGTTGAATTGTAAGCCGCGAAAGTTGGTTGCACCCCCCGGGTCTTCCATTCTCCGCGCAGAGGGTTACTGTTGAATCGTAAGCTGCGAAAGTTGGTTGCACCCCCCGGGTCCTCCATGCTCCGCGCAGAGGGCTACTGTTGAATCGTAAGCCGCGAAAGTTGGTTGCACCCCCAGGGTCTTCCATGCTCCGCGCAGAGGGTTACTGTTGAATCGTAAGTCGCGAAAGTTGGTTGCACTCCCCGGGTCCTCCATGCTCCGCGCAGAGGGTTACTGTTGAATCGTAAGCCGCGAAAGTTGGTTGTACCCCCCGGGTCCTCCATGCTCCGCGCAGAGAGTTACTATTTAACCGTAAGCCACGAAAGTTGGTTGCACCCCCGGGTCTTCTAGGCTCCGTGCAGGGTGTTTCTTTAATCGTAAGCCGCGAAAGTTGGTTGCACCCTCCGGGTCTTCCATGCTCCGCGCAGAGTGTTCCAACTAAGCAAGAAGAGAAGCAGCGAGGGGAAGCAGCGAAGGAAAGCAGCAAATGGAGCAGCGAAGGGATGATTCAGAAGGAGGAGTCAGAGAAATCCTCGAAACAGGATTCAGAGAAATTCCCGAATGAGGAGTCAGAGCAATCCCAGAAGGAGGAGTCAGAGAGATATCCAGAGAAATGAGACAGAGTAACCACAGAGGGACGAACCAAAGATATCCCCGGAAAGGGGACTCAGAAGGATCATTTAGAGGGATCATCCAGAGGTGTCAGACAGAAAGCATAACCAGGAAAGCTGCTCAGAAGAAAGCCGACCAGAAGAACCACGAACACTTCAACAAAAAATAAGAATTCTACTCACAACAAAAACATGCATCACATCTCGAGGTCCTGGAATGCAAGCTCACATCAACTACAACAAACAATAAAACAATACGAAGGACAAGTGAATGTAGAACCAGCATAGAAATTAAAGGAATAAAAGAGTCATGAGGTAATTCCATTTATAATGCCAAAACGGCAGGATTGTACATTAAGATCAAAATAGATACTAAATATTTACAAGTCTGTGATTACAAAAAAAAAATGCTGATAAGGCCAGAGGAAGGGATAGCAGGGCAGTCAGGAGGGAGGAGCAGGGACAGTGGACTCATGAGCGGCAGAGACGGGAGGATTCGCAGCAACCGGAATAACGGCATCAACAACAGCCTCAAAAGCCTCGCCAGAGCGCCCCCCTGCCTCAAACACTAGCAACGTGCCAGAGTCTTTTATCGCGGGGAGACGGGCCTCCACGTCCAACAACTTCAATGCCTCCTACGCATAATTTGTTTCATCTTTATACAGGGCATAGAGTTGATCCACCGCAGCAGAGAGGGAGGCCAGATCTTCAAAGGCTGAGGCCTGGAAACCGGAGGGAAGAGGAGGCTCCATGCTGAAGCGGGAGAACCCCAAAGAGCTATCACCAGTCTGACCCCTCAGCTGGTTCACGAACTTCACCAGAGAGGGGCAGAAGGGAGGCCGGTATATGGGAGCAGCAGGTGCCGGTTCAGAGCAGACCCCAAAGGTAAATTGGGGGAGGGCCTTCTCCAAAACAAGGTACCACCACTCGAGCTTCTTTGGGGACTCAGCAGTGATCCCCAGTAGCCTGTTCAGGTCCTCATCCTTGATATTGTCCATCAGGACCTCCATGTCCAGAGCAGCGACTTGTTCCGGGGACGCACCCACCATCTCCGCCGCCTTCGTCGCCGTTTGCTTTATCACGTGGGCGAAGATGGAGCCGAATCCCTTAAGGTAATCCGGAGTCCGCTGAAAGGTCGCCAAGGTACCCTCCAGCATCATACCTAGGAATTGTTGGCCTTGGGGAGACAGGAAGAACTCCAAGCGTTGGTCCCGGGCCCCCAGAGCGTAGCCACGGTTCTGAGCACCTGTACAGGCTCTCCTCCAGCCACGCTTGGCCTCCTTATACTCCTCGTCGTACCTCGCCCGGAACTTGGCGAGGTTATCGTAGCCCTCCTTCTTGGCCCTCTCTAGCTTAGAGGCTAGAGAGGCCTTCTTCACCTCCGCCTGAGCAAGTTGGGCCCGCAGCTCGGCCACGTCTGCCTCGGCTTTGCTGTACCGCTCCACGGTACCGGCGACCTCCTCGTCGTGTTGCGCCGTCCGCTGCTTCTCTGCCTCCAAGTCATTCTCCAGTGCACCATAGTCATCGATGCACTGGATCACTTCCCCGACCCGGGACTCCAGCTGCAGAGAAATGATGGAAAAAATGTCAGGGCAGAGAAATCGAGAGGTTAGTAGTAAAATCATTTAAACATGGTAAATAATGCAGGGCACCTGAAGAACCAACTGGCTAAGTTGGTTATCCAACGCCGTCTTCTTTATCTTCTGCGTGGATGTGGGAAAGCAGAGCGTGGACAAAATCTCGCCCCTTCAGAGCCGAGATTGGTTTGGAGCTAGAGGCCTCTGACTCCCCTGCGGGCGAGGCCAATGCCTTGCCCCCTTCAGCATCCACGGAGACCGCCTCCGCTTCACCTGCCGACCCAGCCTCAGGGTCCACAAACTTGCTGGCCTTTTGCAGGCTCTCCTTGCGTCTCTTTGCTGCAAGGGCCAGCGTGGCAGTTTTTCTCTTCTTTTGGACTAAGCGGGAATCGGGAGTTGGGATGTTGTGGAGTATTTGAGATATGGGCACATCGTCCTCAATATCCACCACTGGAATGGCGGATTTCTCTCGGGTTTGGCCAGAGCCAGAGCCCCCTGCCCTCTGGCTGGCTGGACTAAACGTGGACAACACCTCCATGTCCTTCCCCTTGCCTGGAGGGAAATGCTGCACAGGAGTGGTCTCCCCAGGAACCACAGGTATCAGTTGGGAGACGTCTACCCCGAGGTCCACGGGCTGCCCAGAGCCCTGGCCTTCCTCGCCAGAGGGACGGTCAGATGCGAGATCGGCTCTGCATTTACTTCTCCACGACATCCCTGCAAACAAATATGGCTTTATCAACAAAGGCAAGGTAATAAATAATTTTCACATATCTGCTAACGCCTATTTTTACCTATAGATCCAGAAGGATACAAGGGAAACAGTCCGGTGGCAGCTAAGGCTGAGTTATCTTCAGTTAACTTCTTACAAGGGAAGGGAGCATCTTTATTGAGGGAATTAAGGAAATCTATTATACTCAAGTTAACAGCGGAGGGCTTCCCCATAGCAGGAGGCTTATAAGCAGTCAGAGATTCATGTCATTGCAGCTCTTGGGCATCGTATTGACGCCAGGAGCCACGGTTGGTTTTCACATAGCAGTAAAAGGACACGAAGCCCTTGTCGTGGGAGTTGAGGGAGTTGAGGAAGCTGGTGGGGTAGGATTTGCGGGCGGCAAAACTATACAGAGGGTGGCCCTGAAATCTGAGGGTTTGGGTTTGAAGGAACAACTCGGCGGTGTCTCCGTCCGCGTGGTTGACGTCATCCGCATTAAATGAATAGTTGAGAGAAAATCGCGAAGAGTAAAAAAGAAGAAGATGAATAGTAAGGATTTGAATCGCCTAAGTATAACGTACGCGGGCAACCACCAACTAGCGGGATGGGCGACACGTGGCACAAAGGAAATAATCAACAGTCAAGGATTTCTACGGAGAGACGAAAAGACGCGAAGGTTAAAAGGTAACCTCGAAAAGCGGAAAAGTACACTGTAAAATGGGCGGTCATTTAATGCGGATGACGTCAACCACGCGGATGAACACTCTGACTAGATTACTCTGCTCCAGAGCAAACTAGTCAGACCAGAGGGGGGAGTAGCTGATGAGGAGTAATATGTGCAGAGCAGAGAAGTGTTATAAGCCAGAGGAGCGGGCTTCATCAGAGAAACGGACTTCCGCAGAGAAGTCAGAGGGATGGGCCTTGTCAGAGAAACGGTTTGCACCAGAGAAGCCATTCTCGCCAGAGAAATGGTCTTCGCCAGAGGAATCACCAAAAGAGCGGGAAAATCTCCCGCTTGAGGGCAGAATTACTATTATGCCCCCGACCACGCAAGACGCATGTTCCAGCCATGAAATTACCATTTTACCCTTAACGTGTAATCTATAAATAGCCATGAGCATGTACCTTGTAGATTTACGCTTACTTCACTTGCAATACAACAACAATCGGATTCTCGTGCTCTCAACTTTGCTTTTCTCTCCCGTTCTTCCAAACAACACTAGGTATAATTCAAAATCCAACAATAATATACCGATCAAATCTATACCCGTTCAATCATACTTCACCAAATAATAATAATAATAATAATAATAATAATAATAATAATAATAATAATAATAATAATAATAATAATAAATTGTTTACTCAGTAATTTAATTGTTTAATGTCACAAGTTGGTTAATGTTTCAGAGTAAATCTATTTTTTAGTATAAAATAGTTACGCAAATTTAAAGTATATATAAAAAAAATACCTACATTCATATTAATCTGCGAATGAATGAATGCGAAATTCTCTTATGTTCTAATTTTTCTTCTCTGCGTCTGGTGATATAAAAGTTTTGACGAATTGATTCATACACTGACGAAACATCAATTACTCAAAATAAAAGGAATAAAATAATAAGATATTGAATCATGGTTACTTTTCGAGAATGATGTGATATGATTCAGTTTTATTAAAACCCGTGCCACTCCCTCCTAGGAAGTTCTTTCATGGACGGAGGGAGTATGTAATTACATAATTAACCTTCTATATTTTAAATTTTAAAAAAAAGGGGCATTATTTAAACAGTTAGATCATAAAGTGCTCTAGGCCTCAACTATTTATTTCCTCCGTAGAAAACTTTTGGGCCTCAAAATATTAAACCCATGAGCAAAATCCAATTATTAATTAGTTACATAATAAGAATATACCCCCTTCATCCACGATTCAATGCCCCACTTTGGTGTGGACACGGAGACTAAGAAAGCTGAAAAATGTGATCCGGATGAAATATAAGGATAGTTGACTAAAATGATAAAGATGGTTGACTAAAATAATAATTGTGAGTGAGTCCACTAGTGATAAAGTATACTCCCTCCGTCCCGCTATTCAAGTCTCATTACTTTCCGGCACGGAGATTAAGAAGAAGCAAATTAGATTAATAAAGAGTGTGGTTCACATGATTTAATTTGTGATTAAGGAAGAACTAATTATTTCTATTTTATTAATATCAAAAAGACTTAATTTTTTTTATTAATTTTATTTTTAATAATCTATAATTAAATTAAGTAATCACTAAAATTCGAAATGAAACCTAAAGCTGCCTAATACACTTATTCAAATAACACATGAATTGAAATCTGAAATTGAAGGCTGACACATAGCAAAAAAAAAAATGGCGCCAGAAAATGTAAATGAAATCTGCTTCCCTTATGAAATCTGAAATTTTCAAAGTTCCCACATTTTTTCACTCGTTCAAAAGCTACTCCCTTTATAAATAGGGCAGAAACAACTTTTCAGAATCTACACAACTCCTACAAATCAAAAAAAAGCTCCAAGATGGCTAGAAGGAAGGATCTTTAATTTCTTCCTTTGAGAGGGCTGCCATCATCCAATTTCTTCTTGAAGGAAGCCAAAGTGGAAAACCAGCTAAAGGCAAGATCAATGTTGCGGTGCAAAGTGGAGCTGTTACCGACGAACGATTAGTCGTATTTGGGCAGCTGCAAATAAACAAAGAGCAAGTGGTGAGGTAATTAGTTCATTGAGTAAAAAAAAGCTAAGGCTAAGGAGAAAACTTGTAGAACTTGATTTACATTTGATTGCTAGCTTAGAATTGTCAAAAAGATCTATCATTAGAAGGCTAGCATGTGGGATTAAATGCAGTAAAAGCACTATTGGTAGATGGATAAAATCAGGACTGATCAGACCTCATTCAAGTGTAATAAAACCTGATCTTACACTCCAAAAAAGTTGTTTAGGCTACGTTTTTCCTTAGAAGCTCTAGAATATGACAGGATTCTTAGGAGTTTGACATTTAAAAGTATGCACAACACAGTCCACATTGATGAGAAATGGTTCTATATCACAAAAAGTGCCCAGAAGTTCTATTTGACTCCTGAAGAGATAGAACCTCACAGGACATGCAAGAACAAGAAGTTCTTCACCAAGGTGATGTTCATGTGTGCTGTATGTAGGCCATTTTTTGGGGCTGATGGTGTATGCTTGTTTGATGGAAAAATTGGAATTTTTCCATTCACTGAATTGGTGCCAGCCAAAAGAAACAGTAAGAACAGGGCTGCAGGTACAATGGAGTGGAAACTAATTCAAAGCATCACCAAACAAAGTAGTGAAAGATTGCCTAATCTACAAGGTACATAGAGTGAATGAAATCTGCTCTAAATGTAACAATAGCATGTATCATGTGCAATTCATTTCAGTTTATGCAATGTAGAAAGGAAATGTACGGATTTTTTTTTAAACTGGCCACCATACACCTTTGATATTCATTTGGTGCATCAACCACCAAACTTCCCATATACAAACATCAATGATCTGGGGTGGTTTAGGGCAATACAAAGCCTCCAAACTAAATCAGTGTCTACAAATGTGAATGGTCTAGTGAATGTTGTCATTAACTCATTCAATGAGTTAAGCCCAACAACTTTGAATAAAGTGTTTTTAAGCTTGCAAAGCTGTATGGTTGAAATTCTGAAAGATAAGGGGATGAATAGCTACAAGATCCCTCATTTAAGGAAGGATGCTTTGGTTATGCAGGATATGCTTCCCTTGAATCTCCAAGTTCCAAGTGAACTTGTTAGGGAGTGCATATCCCATTTAATTGACAATGGAGCATTGTCAATTAGTGATACACTAATGAAGGATTAGGGAGTGCATGCAAGATGCACATATGAGGTTGAGATGATGGTGCATCAACTTCAAATTCAAGGAACTGAAGTTATGTGAAGTAGAATGAGACATTTTGAAGAAAGAATCCTTTTGTGAATGCAGAAATGAATGAAGGAATTGATTGGAGGCTGTAGAAGTTATGAAGGAATTTTTGTGAAGTTATGTAAAGGAAGGAATGCAGAAGCTGTGTAGAAGTAATTTTGTGAAGTTATGAATGATTTTTTGTAAATGAATGAATGAATTTCTTTTGTAAAGTTATGAATGAATTTTTGGAAATGAATGAATGAATGCAGAAAACCATGAATGAATGCAGTCAACCAACAACACCATCAAACAGCAGCCAACCAACAACACCATCAAACAACACCCAACCAACAACATCACATAAACAACACCCAACCAACAACATCACATAAACAGCAGCCAACCAACAACTCAAAAAACCCAATCATGCTAGAACAACGGAAACCAAACCATAAGAACTGGGGAACATGGACGAATCAGGTTCTTTTCATCTCATATTAATTCGAAATAAATCACAGTTCAACCAGTTACACGGGGACATAAAAAATGAGGATCAATCATCATTTCAGACCACATTTACACACATACCACATATTACTAACACTGCATATCCCACATCCAATTGTCTAAACCAAACCATAAGCACAAGAGATCGCCAACAACCAATACCAGAATAGAGATTAAGGTAGATCTCACCAGAAAAAATGCAGGAAGCAGGGTTTTCATCATCAAAAACACGCTGTCGTTTATATCACTGTGTTGTCAATTTTCCTCGCACAGAAAAAATGAATTAGGGTAAGAACTAGGGTTTGAATCACAAATCGGTTCTTCATCGAAGAGTGTTATTCGACGAAAGGCGTAAGAGAGAGAGTGAGGGCTTCAGATTTGAAATGGATCTACATCACAGGGATCGGGAATGGGTGATGGTGGAGGAATAGGAGGTGAGAGATGAATGCAGAGAGGCGGCGGCTTACACCCAAGAAAGTCGACGGTGGAGAGGCGGAGGATGAATGCAGAGGGGCGATCGGGAATCGAGAGAGAGATAGAGAAGCTTTAGGATTTTCTTTATGCGGCGGAATCAAGAATGGCAAATAGAGGTGCAATGAATTAGGGGGTGGAGTCCGAGTAATTAGGGATTAATTAGTATTATAATTAGTCAGTTAATTTAATCTAAGTATGCCCTTATTATTTCCTAAAAAAGAAATGAGACATCATCGGTGGGACAACCCAAAAAGGAATACGAGACATGAATAGCAGGACGGAGAGAGTAGTAAATATAGAATATAAAAATGATAAAGGTGTTTTAAGGTGGATCCATTAGTGGCAAAGGGTAGTAATATAGGAAAAGAAGAAGAATAAAAAAATATAAAAAATAGAATATTACATTAAATTGTTGACAAATTTTTAAAGGCAAGTAGGACATTAAATTGTGGACGGAGAGAGTATTTTTTTTTTATAGACATAATAAGAATATTATAAATACTTATCTGATCTCATTTTAGGGTATGAGGTGCCGTTACACGCCTAAATGTGTAGACGTTCTTAGTTTACACTATTTCCCCTACTTGTTTCTCTTCTCCCTCGTTCAATTCTAGCTTTCCCATCTTCACCTCCCCCTCGTCTGTATCTTCAACTCCAGCTTTCTCCGTATAGAAAGTCTGTATCTTCAATTCCAGCTTTCTCCATATGGAAATTTCTCTGCTTGTTTATGGGATATTTCTTGTCAGTGTGTGCTTTTTTGGCATATTTGTGAATATCTTCACAAAGTGTTGCTTCAAAAAAAATATCTTCATTTTTTTGCAGAGTAGTTTTTAATCTTTTTATGTTTATGTCATTATTTTTGGTAGATCTGTAACGATCTACCCAATGTTCTTAAGACAGATCTTTATTTTTATTTTTCGCATATTAGTTTTTCGTTTTTTGTTTTTTTATTTTTTTGTTTTTTTGTTTTTTGTGCTTATGCTATCATTTTGATAGATTTATTAATATCTACACAAATTGGTTTTTTTTTTTAATCAGAAAAAGAGGGAAATATATTAAACCACAAAACATTGGTACCAAAAGTACCAACACAATACAGACGAAGAGATTAAGGTGCCCAAAACAGGGGCCAAAGTCTCCAGGATTCAAAGAACAAAAACTAAGAAAGAGCTAAGCAGACCATTACACCCAATCAAAACAGCAAAACACAGCTACTAGGCTAGAAGGTTTGTGCTTGAGAACCAAGCTCTAAACTCCAAAGAGTGTTACGTCAAGGCATACGCCGCATTCCATCCCCAAACTCTCGACTTAATCTCCGCCAACATTTTAACTATATTCCATTTGTCTTGATTGAATCTACAGTCGTTCCTACCTTTCCACAAATACCAAGTGGTGCAAATCCAGATCCCTGTGAGTAAATGGATGTCCTTTTTATCTCCAATATTGCTAAATGCCACAAAATGCTCACTGGCCTTGTGGTGCAGAGCTGTATATTTTCCAATCCAAAGAAGAATGGCATCCCACAATTCACATGATCTTTTACACACGAAAAAGAAGTGCTCAACCGATTCATTTTCCTCTTCACATGCCGTGCACAGGATATTCGAAGCCGAAAGATGTACTTGTCTTCTAAGAAGGTTGTCGCAGGTTGGAAGCCTTCCTTTAAATAGTCTCCACGTCATAGTTTTTGCTTTGAACGACACTCGGGCTTTCCTGATCGGTGGGAGCTCAAGGCAGACCTCGCGCTGGGAGGAGGTAGTTGCTGCCGCACTTAACACTTTATGCACCGATTTGACCGAGTGAGCTCCGTTCCTGTCTGCCATCCAATTCCATCCACTCTACACAAATTGGTTCATAAAATAACAATTTTTTTCTTGCAGATTAGATTTTTTTTTATACCGAGTAAGATCTATATTTTTTTCGCTTATTAGTATTTTGTTTTTTAGTTTTTTAGTTTTTTATTTGTTTTTATAGTACCATTTTGGTAGATCTGTTAATATTTACATAAATGGCTTCTCAAATAGATTTTTTTTTTTTGCAGATTAGTCGAGGAAGTTCTATCCATAATAGTTTCTCTGCATGTTAGATCGCAAGGTCTCAATTGATTCTTGGTATTTTATTTTTTTCTCCAGATTAGTATTTAAATGATCAAAATTAGTTTTGTGCAGATATTTTTCTAAAATGTGTTAAAGTGACTCAGCTTCCATGAGCCAGAAAAGCCCAAAACACCACATTGCATATAAAAAGAAATTCCACAACAGATGTGAGAAGACTGAAATTGGCCTCCATGTATGTTCTTGAGTTGGCCTCCTTGAACTCTAGAGAAATACCCAACTTCTTTTTGTTGTTATGATTATGCATCTTGCTCCTCATACTTTTCCTTGACTGATAATCACAGGACTATGGCCGAGAATTCCTCAGCTTCATTTCCCTTGCCACTTAGAGTGGAACTCAAGCTAAAAAGTGGAATCAGGTATCGACAGATTCTCTGTCTGTGCCTTTCCATTTATACATATACATATTAAAAAAATAAAAATGTTTGTTTGTGTTTCCATCTTAAATCAAGTTTCTTTTTCCTCGGAAAAAAGTAAATATTCTACTAAACTGAAATTCTTTAATTTAAATCGATAACTTTACTAAACCTAACAAAAAGGAACAACCACGAACAATGCTTACAATGCTTTTGATAGTTCAACATCTCTGCATATACATCTCATAAATGGATAATTGTTATTAGAATTCAATTATGATGTGTTTTCATTGAACAAATCTCTATTTTCATTGAACAAACTATAGAGATTGAGAACTTGTAGCTCAACCTTCGTTTGTTGTAAAATGATTTTTTTTTTGCCATATGCACATATTACTTCTTCGACTGCCAATTTATTCCAAAAGTAGATGCACAATTTTATCTATTTTTCCTATAAATCTTGGTTATTTGCAATCCACTTTTTTTTGTGGCTTTTGATTCTTGAAAATTTTTATTTTCGTAAGGACTTTCAGATTTCAATTGTTTCTTGGTATTTTTATTTTCGTTTAATGATGATGCTTGGAAATTTGAAAGTATTTTTTTTAGCAAAAAACCACTTTTTTCGCAGCTAGGTACCTCATCCTGATGTCTTTTCAGAAGCTTAAGAAATAGAACCAAAAAAAATAATTAAAATGTTTTGATAAGCTTAAGAAAATGGTTATCAGTTATATGGTAGAAAATAGTTTAGCTTATATAAAACATTGCACTAACTTCATTTTGTTTTTGTGGCTTTTCCAGGATTGTAGAGGTAACACGTCTATGCTGCAGATTGAAGTCTTCATCTGTGGAGAAAATTCCTAAGTATTAGTATCACAATTTTAGAGTATACGTATAAAGTAGAAAAAATATTGTAATAATTGGTTAGTATCTGGATTGTAATTGACAAAAATAGTAAATAGCCAAAAAAAGTACTACTAAACAAAATAAAAATGACATAAAAACATGAAAACCATAAAAATTAAAAAACAACATAAGACAGAATTAAATTAAACAAAAATAGAGAGAGAAAGTTTGTACTGCAAATTGTATCCAAGTTGGTCTTAAATCATTTGATATTTATAGGCTAATTGAGCAACAAATTGGCTCCAAGATTAGCTGTATTCAAATTCAAATTTTGGCTCCAAAATTTGCTGGGTAAACTGCATCTGTGCTCAATATTGAAGCAATTACACACTGGATAAAAAGAGGCTGCAATTGGCGGGAAACACAGTCTCCCACAAAACTGTGCTTTAATATTAGTATAGATTACGATCTCAACCGTTATGTAAAAGGCTTATACATAATGGATTTTCATGCGTTAGTTATTTACGGATAACCGTTATGTATAATAGTATAGATAACGTACAAATATCCAATATATATGCGCGCCAAATACATAACACCACTATACTTAACGCAAGTTTTTCCACATAGATAATGGATAAAATTGGTTATGTATGCGCGTTTTTGGCGTAATGGAAGTAGAATCATTTACAAATTTGTGCAAGCCAACATGTGTACAACGCACGACACGGCTCGTCCCTGTCGACCTGCCTCTACGACACAGTATAAATAGAGAACCTGTCGACCTGCCTCTGCGACACAGTATAAATAGAGAACCTTCTTAATTTCAGCCATTCCATCCTCTAAGATAAGGTAACACAATCACGACTGATACTGCTTATGATCGAGGGGTCAGAAACGGCACCATTTCTTCCCTTAAACGGTGTTTCTTCATTCACCACCTCAAGCGACGGTATTCTTAAACGGCCCAGATTCATGCAACACTTTCATAACATATTCAAGCTATAAAGAACTCAACAGAATGAGTATAAGCAGATCGCCCTATGCGTTTGTTGCAAACAAACACAAACAAATGGAGAATTGAAAATGTTCGGTTCTACAAGAAATTACCTGAGCTTGTTCTCGTATCAAGAAATCCGAAATCGATTTCCTGAAGCCCTCATCCAAGATATAGTGACAGCTGTAGGTCGTGACTGGCATATAACCTCTCTGAATCTTGTGCTCACCTTGGGCTCCCGCCTCTACCTTGTCAAGATTAAGTTCAATCGCTGCTTCTATGGCCTACCATATTAGGAACAGTTATGAAAAATAAGTATTTCGATTTTATTTTGATGCCGTCACCAGAGCAAAACTACATAACCACAATAGATCCTAGAATGTGATCATCATTTATGAATTCAAGGTTTACGCGAACACAAATTTTGGCACGAATAGTTTCCGTCTAATTTAATGTTAACAAACACATCAACAATACAACAATCACACATGAGTGAAGTAGAAGAGCAGGGAAAACCTGATAATAGCAGGCTTCAAAATGTAGATTTGGGTAGTATGCTCGAGGAAGGCATCCCCATAGGCGTCCATATAATGTGTCTCCTCCAATAAGATTAAGAGCTCCAGCAACGAGTTCATCCCCTTCTTCTGCAGTAACAAGTAACACCCCGTCACCCAGCTTTGAAGCCATATTGTGGAAGAAATCTCTTGTTAGATATGCACTTCCCCACCTGAGGACATTTTAAAACCAAGGATTACGAGGATTTCTGTGTCTTTTTGTTTTTTTATGAAATGATGTATTTGATTTATATGTTCGACCAGAAAACTAGAGTTCAGTGAACAAACTTATTGTCTGTGGTGTTCCTGTAAAACTTATAGAATGTATCCCAGTGTTTAGCCTGCCAACGTAATGGACATAGAAAGTTAGAATTTAGGAGAAGGAGAATGCTGTTGAAAATCAGTAGCATAATGTTAATAACGATTCTTCATAATACTTTTCCAATATACAACTATGATAAAATTCAGATTATCAATTTATTTTAGAAAGAGAAAGCCGCGAAGATGAAAAGCTCTAACTTTATATGAAAACAGTGTATGCTGATAATAAAAAGTACCTTAATCTCATCTCCTCGTAGGCGTTTCATGGTCAAATTCTGGACAGAAATCTGCAGGAAGGAACAATTTACGAGATTAGCAGCAAATTCTTCTGCTGATCTCATGATACGACAATAGAACAAGCAACATTTATTTGTTTGAACCCAAGATTCGTATGAACTGACCAACAAAAGACAAGATCAGAAGATGAAGAGAGACAGAAACTTCAGAACTGCATACGAATCAAAATGAAATATTTTGCAGTTTATACGCAAAAATACCAATTTCAGTCTCCAGATACGCATGCGCTCGAAGTCACGGGCGGATAAGATGCAAGGACATAACAATTTAAATTTCAATAGCAGAAAAAGTTCAGATATTTAAAAAAAAATTACTTTATTTTGATAGATGAAGATATTATTTTTTATCAAATTTTGGAATGAGGAAAAATAAATAAATAAATGGGTGGTATCACATCAAAATGTTACTCCCTCCGTCCCATTACAAATATCCCACTTTCCATAATGGAATGTCCCATTACAAATCTCTCATTCCTTTTTTTTGGCAATATATTCTCTCTCTATACCTAATACTAGTATTTAAATAATTTCCACCAACCCACTTTATCTACTTTCTACACATTTCTTATCCCTGTGCCCAAAAGTAATGGGACATTTGTAATGGAACGGAGGGAGTACCTCTTAACTAAGAAAGTAAGATTAAAAAAATCCGTTGAAACAACGTTGGTTTACTAAAATGCCTTTAATAATATAAATTAAGCGAAAAGGTTGAAATATAGTCATCTTTTTCTTTATTATTCTCTCGCAGCCGCATAACTGTCGTTATACACAACCTCCCCTAATGAAAATTCCTAGCTCCATCCTTACTCGTAGCAGTTAGCCAAGCCTCATATAGTAGAACTAAAAACGTACAACCTTGAATATGAGAAACTACATACTTCCTCTATTTCATTTGACTTGGTCTTAACTAAGAAAGTAAGATTAAAAAAATCCGTCGAAACAACGTTGGTTTACTAAAATGCCTTTAATAATACTCCCTTCATCCCACTCTAATAGGCTCGTTTTTTCGGATTTCCAACGCTAATAGGTTCATTTTCCATTTTGAGTAAAAAATGTGTACTTAATTGGTGTGGACCACACCACTTTCCTATCACTTTTTTACTAAAAAGTAAGTTTTCTTAATCTCCGTGGCCAAAAGAAGTGAGCCTATTGAAGTGGGACGAAGGGAGTATAAATTAAGCGAAAAGGTTGAAATATAGTCATCTTTTTCTTTATTATTCTCTCGCAGCCGCATAACTGTCGTTGTTATACTCAGCCTCCCCTAATGAAAATTCCTAGCTCCGCCCCTACTCGTAGTAGTTAGCCAAGCCTCATATAGCAAAACTAAAAACGTACAACCTTGAATATGAGAAACTACATACTTCCTCTATTCCATTTGACTTGGTCTGTATTCTTTTTCGAGTTGTCCCATTTGAATTGGCCTATTTCCGTTTTGGATAATCACTTTACACTACATTAAATACGAGCCCACACACTTTTATACTACAATCTTACCCTCCTAAATAACCATGCCGAAAAGAAATTGGCGAAGTGAAGTGGGATGTAGGGAATAAATGTTTTACTATCAAGGACAAGTTGGCCAATGTTACCTCTGACATGCTAATAATCACGATGTCCCTAATTTTCCGTTCGAAGATATGATTAGTGAGAGAGACATCTCACAGCCTTTAACCTCTACTAGGACTGTATCCTTACATTCCTTATAAGATGCCAATCACACTTAATTCATTCTCGAGAAATTATGTACTCCCTCCGTCCCACTTGAAATGTCCTGTTTCTTTTCGGCACGGTTATTTAGGAACATGTTAATTAGATTATTAAATAGTGTGCTGTAGAGTTAAAAAGGTGATGTGGGCCCCAAAATTCCTACTTTTTGAGAATAACTTTTTCTATAAAAGGATACAAGACATTTGAAGTGGGACAACCCAAAAAGGAAAACAAGACATTTGAAGTGGGACGGATGGAGTATAAGGCAAGGAGATTCAATTCAAAACAAACCTTGCCACAGCCAAAAAGACATGACCATGACTTGGAAAGCAGATGACATATGCAAGTACCATAGTTGGCGACAAGTGGTATTCCTATATGTTTATCATCAAACAATTACCAATTCAGCCATTTTTATCTATATACCTGTATTTTAAGTTATCACTTCACCCAGCATTCATTTTTTCTATTTTTATTATAGTTTTGCATGTTTCCGGATAAAGTAAATTAGCCATGATAAAGGACAAATTCTGAAGTACAAATTTGTATGGTGAAGCTCTAATTCTGTAATTCGGAATTGGTAGCTTTTAGAACCGGAAATAGAATATGAATAAGGAATCTATGATATGATAAACTAATGAATGCCCTGCAAATCTTTTACACAATAATGAGCTTAAGCTTATAAAGATGGTTGGGGCTCTTGAATTTCCAAATCAAAGGTGCACATCAGATTGAATTGTGTTCACTCTCACTTTCTATCCCATGTTAATGTAATATTGCCTTTAATGGAAGTAGCGACAAGCAGATTCTGGTTAAATGAATGAGATAGTCCAAAAATACAACTAAATTGTAAGATTAGCTAGTTAGTCCATAAGCCTGATGATTAGTTTAAAGCTTCCTTTTCCTTTCATTTCATGAAATGATTTCACGGTCCACATGGAACTTGATGTATACTCGCATTAATGCTCTCCACTAATCTTTCCATCAATTGTCAAATTCAGCAAAAGAAAGACTGAGAAAATAGCATAACAACAAGAAGAAGGCTCCAACAGTACCTTCTTCCGCTCTTGACGAATAGTTTTCCTTTTACTTTGCTTCATGTCCATCAAAAAGTCATCAAAACTGTACATGAAATCAAAACTCAACTAGAGATTCAAGTCCTTCAAGTTCAAGAGTCATTTCTTAAATATCGGTTCACTTATAGCAAAGTTCTATGATAAGGTCAATCTCTATAATTCAAGGACAATGGTTTTTCATATGAGGCAATAGATTCTAGCAATCATGCCTAGTAGCAAACATAAAGCCCACCCCACACTCCAAAGAAAACTAACCGTGAAACACTAGAAACAGCCCCCAAGAGATACCCCTCAATGGCCCTTTTTGGGGAAACTTTTAGGGTTTTGAAAGTCATTCCCATTCTACAAATAGGCCAAACATTAGCGGGGAATATTCTAGTTACCAGAATTAAACATATTGTTTGCACAACTGCCCAGGAGAACCGGATTGTGCTTAAACATTATAGTTGATTTTCTTCATCTATGCAGCTCATAGCATATGGTTTAAGAGAATTTACAATTCTGACTCAAGGGGATTTTTCGCTTTTCTGACGTAACTTCTTTTCTTTTTCAGGAATCTATTTCTCTTCTCTTGTAAACCACTCACCAATATTAGCCAAGGTAATGCAAATGGAAAATGTTCTACACAATTGAAACTGCCTGCATAATTTTTTCTATTTACCCATTCAGCCATTTCACGGAGAAAATGAAGTACCAAATGCGGTTACCTTTTATAATTATGATTTTTCCAGTGATACTGCATTCCGACTCTCTGCAGAAAACCCTTCTCCTTTAACTTCCCCACCTCATCTGCAGAGGGGAAAGTTATGTGTAGTGATGAAACCTGAAACTGGGAAGACACCAATATGTTAATATAAACAATGGGGAAACAGAAAAATAAATCATTTCAGTCTGTGAAAGAAAATACAAATATATGAAATTTCAATTTTTTCTGAGAAGCTTGTCTCACATAGTGACCGCGGTACATGAGAACAGAGAAAAACAAGAGAATGAAGTCTCATGAATTACACCTTCAATATATTTGTCGTTAATTAGGATACAAGCACAAATATACGCCCACTCATAATGTTTTTGAGAAATAGACGACAAATTTTTCTATGAAAAATAGAAGAAATAAATTCAAAATTAATCCAAGTAAAAGTGAAATGGAAAAGGTATACTAAAGAAGGAGAATGTGATCCTGATGTATCCCTGAACAATTAAAACATTGCATAAATCTGAACTGAAATTAAGGCTGCAGTAAGAAAGATAAGTTAGATTCAGTAGCCACCTTAATTGTCAGCGCCACCAATGCAGAGACTAAAATATCAAAAACCTGATCCCTATAACTTGTGTTACGAACTAAGATCCTTGGGCCAGTAACAGGAGTGAAAGGCACACAACATTGCAGCTTCGGATAATATCTTGATCCATAACTGTAATAGGCATCTGCCCATGAATGGTCGAAGACATACTCACCGTAAGAATGGCTGCAGCGTTGGACAAAACCACACTCAAAACATAAAACATGTAAGAGAAAACACAGTTACGAAAACTGTTTGCAGAGTGCATCTAGCATGTGCGTGTGAATAGTTTTACTTTTCATAAAGAAGAAAAAAACAGTAAAATAAACAAACCTTTTAAGATACAGAGGAATGACCCCAAGTACATTATCAGAGTCATCCTGTGCAACAATATGCTGGGGAACCCATCCCGTTTCCTGGAAGGGGTGGCAAACTATTAATAATATAATGATGAGGACAACATTATCCGAAAATGGCAAGCCAATGCCACAGAAGTTGAACTCGCTAACCTTCACTGCACAGCCTGTCTCCTCTAGGCTCGAAAGAAAACCATGGGTAAGAAATGGATTAAATTTTTCTGGGCCTGCAGCATCAACACTGCAAGCATCCCACTCATGTGGTAAAATCTCTGAGATGGATGAAACCACTCGAACTGATAGCTTTCTGTCCTTGTCAACATTACTTCTATCTCCCTATCATAGAATAACATAACATAATGAACATTATCATCACAAATTTGGCAGACTAAACACTAAAATATTGAAGGAACACAAAAGCAAACACCTCCACCCTTAATTCTGGCAAACTGAAGTCTCCAAGGGATAGCTCTTGTTTGGTGGGCTCAACAGACTTCCTTGGTCCCCAAAATATGGCTTTTATGCTAAACCCAACATCTGAATTTGGGGCACACCTTCTACATAAAGTTTTCCTCTGGGTAACGAGAGAATTAGATATGCAATATACCAAGCAGAAAAAACCTAAACACTAAAACATGATCAGTCTATATTATGATGAAAGAGCATATAAATATAACACCAATTACAGGACATAGTTTAGTTTACTAGAATAAGTAAGTGTCGCTTCATATTGTAATTTGTAAGCCACAAGCAAGTCAGTAAAAACTGCATGCTTGTTTTCCTAATTCCTAGTAAGCGAAATATTTTCATGACAAGATGAACATTTCTTAAGATCATGACATTCCAACGCTCCAGACTTTGGGAATGTTGAGTGGGATTCCAGAGATTAGGAACTCATCGAAGGATTGAAAAAGGAAGGAACGTTAAGGTCAACAAGGCAACACCTCAATTACTCACTAAACTTTTTCGACGGTATTTGCTTCTCTAAAACTAGAAGGAAAATACGGAGAGTGTATGAGAAATTCATATGGGAAACATTTTTACTGTTACAAATTTTTAAGGGAAATAATTATGGAAGGATTAAGAAAAATATAGTATTTGGCAAAATGTAACTCAAGCATGCCCAAAATTACAAAAAGCAGATAGGAAACTTCGAGAGAACAACTACAGTCGAATAAATTACTCTTTTACTTATGAGACAGAACAAGGAGCTAATCAACTGGAAGCAATCAATATTTTTACGATCGTGGAATTGGATAACAATAGTATCCTGATATAACCATGCAAAAGTAACTCCCATTCAAGAAAACTTCATAAATGCAGTACTGATTGGTAATCAAATATTGAGATGGGAAAAACAAGTTGATTGGATTGGCATAACGAAATGCAACTTTGCATACAGGCCAACAAATACATTATTCGATGCTTATCCCAGCAACATGATTAATTAATTATTACTCCTAAGAATGAAAATATCTGGTAATTAGAGCTGCCTGTGTACAACCTTTTCTACTGACTTCATACTCAACATTACTTTTTCCATTACATGGTTGAAGCTGAATTTTCAAATTTACAACTTAACATTATTTTCTGGAAGTCCATTGAAACAACTGGAGACGGCTGCGAGCATAAAATCTATTCCCCCTCCCACTCACCCTAAAAAATACAAATAACAATTCTATGTTTCAGGAACAAAAACGTTGTCTGAGTGATACAATCAAAACCCTCTAAGCTTTAGGTGGTTAGAAATTGGTGGGGGGGCGGGGGGGGCGACAGCTAGTAATAAATTCGAAGTGAGAAAAAGTCGAGTTGTGAGCAGCTTACGAGGGTGTGGCCCAGAAATGGAGAAGAAGCAGCCACGGCGACAGCCATGGCAACTGGCATCACAAAAAGATCAGGCTTTTTGTGTTTCTGTTTGGCTCTTTCTCTTTCTCCTCAATTTTTTATTCTTCCGTTACTCCTAGTCCTATCAGACGAATGCCACTTCAAATCAATACATCACCTCTTCAATTTGCGCCTTGCGATTTGCGAACAACTTTCGTTTTTTTTTTCTTTTAAATTAGGGTTAATTGCCCATAAAATATTAAACTTTCGTCCAATTCTGATTTTGCACACAAACTTTGAATTGTAGCGTGAAAATTACTAAAATTTAGATTTTATCTGATTTTGCTACTAATCCAAATTTCAGTCAAATATCAGGTTAATATGACGTGTCAATATTTGACGCGACATATCTATTATTAATTTCTTATTAATAAAAAGAAAAACACAATGCAAATAACCCAAATTGTCAATAACTTAATATATCAAATCAAATAATAGTATTTTTTTTAATTCTCAAGTTTAAATCAATTTTTTTCTAGTTCACTATTACACAACTAATTAATCCAATATATAAAATAGAAGTCATTCAAATAGTATAAATATGTATAGCTTATAAAAAAATTAATCTTTAGTTAATGAAAATTTAATAAACTTTATTAAATATATTTTTTATATATTAAATTATTGATAATTAAAATGTTCTTTGGCTGAGACACCTAAATTAAAAGAATCCCTATACTATTATTGAATTAATTCAATTAATTAATTCAATTAAAAAAATACTATTATTTGATTTGATATATTAGATTATTTATAATTTGAGTTATTTGCTTTGTGTTCTTTTTTTATTGATAAGAAATTAAATTCAAAATAATATTTTGCCAACTAATTGTCACGCAAGAATAAATACGCCACGTCAAAACTGGCACTCCATATTATATATTAGCTTGGTATTTGGCCGGAATTTGGATTAGTAGAAAAATCAGATAAAATCAAAAGTTTAGTAATTATCACGGCACAGTTCAAAGTTTGTGTGCAAAATCAGAATTGGATGAAAGTTCAGTATTTTATGGGTGATCACTATTTTTATAGCAACAATAACTGCAACTAAACAGTGTAATTGTAGTACGCAAATAGCAAGCAGAGTATCGTATCCACAGAGACTGTAAAACGAAATCACTCTATCTACTTCCTAAACAGACTCTAACAGTATGCAAGTGAAACAAATTTGAAGGTGATTTACGAACTAAGATTAACTAAATAAAAACTAAAGAGCATATAAATAACGATTACTTAACTCAAATGTAAGGAAAACTCTGACCATAGGGATGTACTTTCACTAATCAACTACATACATTTAACCTATTGATTCAATTACCAATTTTAATCCAACCCTGATGAAAGATCACTATATTATTCACAAGCGTCTCTAACGACCACCTATGAACGTAGATTAATAAATCCCTTTTCGCATTCAAGACTCCAAGGAATAAATTAACTCCAAATAGCACATAAAGAATAGCTTCCTATAGCTTCACCTATCGCATTCAAGACTCAAGGCTAACACTATATCATGCATTCCTGAATCGACTGAACAATTATCGCATTCAAGACTCAAACTGAACAGCTAGACATGTAAATCATTGATCAGATAATTCACAAGAGAACAAGCACCAGGAATCATGAATCACAAGTTGGAAGGCAAATTGATATCAATAAATCAAAAACACATAATCAATCAGCTATGTACAAACCCTATGTTCAGATTAAAAGACTAGCCAGACATAATAAAATCAAATATAAACATAATTAAATTGAACGCAATTGTAAAAACAAATTGTATAAAAACTGAATTAAAACGATTGTAGCGGCTTGAATCTTCAATCTTGATCCAAGCCTTGAAAACTGGAAAGCTAAAATATTCTAAAGCTATAAAACTGAAATATGAATGTTGGGAACTGAAAAACTAAAGCTGGGAACCCTAGATAGGTCTAAAGAGGACCTATTTATAGTCTTAGGGTGAAAAACCAAGTTCTAAACCGAAAATAACTTGAAAAATCGTAAAAACGCGGAAGAAAATAAAACACGCGGTCAATTCGGCAAGCCGTTCGGCGGTCGCCGAACCGATCGCCGAAATCAGGCCATTTAACACACGAAAACGGCGACCGCCGTTTTTCCAGCTCCAGGCCAAAATTCAGTCAGGGTTTTCGGCGACCTGGCCGGCGATCGCCGTTATGGTCGCCGTTTTCACTCCTTAAAACGCTGAAATTCGGCGGTCAACTCCCTTTGACCGCCGAACTGCTCCTTTTCCGTCCCGACTCCAGAATCTTCGTCTTTTCTCAATTTTTGGGCTCGATTATCTCAAAACTCTTCTCTTCAACATGTTCCTTACACTCCATGCTCCAATATCACTCAATTCTGCATCCAAACAGTCGTCAAAACTACACCCAACCGTGAAATCACGAAATAATAGTAAATGAACTCCAAACTATAATGAAACGGGTGTAAAATCGACTTAAACTACAGAATATAAACCATAAAAACCATGCAAAATGAGTGTTTATCAACTCCCCCAAACTTAAGATGTTGCTCGTCCTCGAACAACGAGAAGAACAAAACAATAAACACGAATGGGTAAGATGATTGGATCATCGATGCCTCAGAAAAATAAAACCTTTCGAATTCCCTCAAATTCTCAACACATGAACACAATAATCACCAACAAGCATAATCAATGGCAAATTCAACCTTGACATTCCAACAATTGACTCTCAAGATAAAAGTGTTTCGCTCAACTCTCAATTGATGGAAAAAGGACGTGTATCACTCATCGAAACTCATGAAATGCAGATTACTTACCATATGCTTGCCAATTGTCTCAAAATCTCCATCGCTAAAAGTGTGTCAAGGGTAAGATCAAATAGGTCTTAAGTTTGGGTTCTAATGTAGGGACATTGGATTAGGTAGGGAAATTTGGCTAAGTGACTCAAATTAAATTGCTCTCACCAACCTTATGACTTCACCATTCAAGCATGGAATAAATTCCATCTTCCACCTAACAACATCTCCATAATCATCACAAACCAAGGGATATAATCATCATAAATCAAACTAGACATTCTTTTATGCTCTCGTTTTTCTCATAACAACAAAGTCGACTATCCATGAATTTTTCAATCATCACTCGACTTTCTCAAACAACTTCCATCAATTTTTTTTCTTTTTCTCTTTTTTTTTTCTTTTTCTAAAGCTTATAAGAATGACTAGAATTATGTTTCACCCTTATTTCAATCAACCCACAGTCAATATCACACGATGATCCCCATATACTCCATCACCCCCTATCATCCGGTTAATGAATCAAAGCTTAAAAAGGCTCAAACACGGCTAACAAGGGAATAATATTTTCAGGACAGTGTTTGGGATATAACGTGGATTACGAAAAATGGCCTAAGATCATCTCAAACTCTTGAACACAACAAGCAACCTCGACCAAGACTCATGGCAAGTTCTAGAAGTGCACTACATGCATGACAACACTAAAAAACAAAGAACAAACTGCAAATATGGGCAGTTAAGGCTCAATTCCTCACTAGCTTGTTCAACGTCAAAAGTCAAGGCAAAATAAACTCATCAATCACACACATTGGTTCAAATCATGTCACCTTATCAAGAAAATTGGGAATTACCTTCTTTTTCGCAGAAATCGTCATAAGCACCTTACCAATCAACTAAATGGAGCAACAAACATTCAAATAGCAAAGAAACTATGGAGTGTATCTGAGAGAATATATCAATTTTAGTTACAGGCCCACGAATGAAAAACTAAGAAAAACTCCTCAAAACATCAAAAAGATCAAAAATATGCTAGGCTAAAAATGCAAACCATAACTAATTTCCATCCCCCTCCCCCAAACTTATTAAGGAGCGTATGCTCGAAAATAAGTTTGGAGGGAAAAATAGATAAAAGTTATGGTGAGCATACTTACAAATCCTCAAGATCGCGGTCCTCCCTGTCTCCTCTGGAACTCCTGAAACTGTCATAGGAGTTCCTCCTGCATAGCCATCTGCCTCGCATATTCTTGCTGCTGTCTCGCCATCTCAGCCCGCTGCCACGCCCCAAAGGTCGCCTGCCGGTTGAACTCCTCCCGGGCGTATGTCTCAAAAGCGCCATAATGAGCGAACTGCTCGCGCTGATATGCATCCATCGCTTGTTGCTGCAGGCGAACCGCTGTGACGTCAGTGCGCATCACCGTGAGCTGCGCCTCCTGTTGCTCGGTGAACGGCGCCAAAAAGTTGATCACTATTTTTATAGCAACAATAACTGCAACTAAACAGTGTAATTGTAGTACGCAAATAGCAAGCAGAGTATCGTATCCACAGAGACTGTAAAACGAAATCACTCTATCTACTTCCTAAACAGACTCTAACAGTATGCAAGTGAAACAAATTTGAAGGTGATTTACGAACTAAGATTAACTAAATAAAAACTAAAAAGCATATAAATAACGATTACTTAACTCAAATGTAAGGAAAACTCTGACCATAGGGATGTACTTTCACTAATCAACTACATGCATTTAACCTATTGATTCAATTACCAATTTTAATCCAACCCTGATGAAAGATCACTATATTATTCACAAGCGTCTCTAACGACCACCTATGAACGTAGATTAATAAATCCCTTTTCGCATTCAAGACTCCAAGGAATAAATTAACTCCAAATAGCACATAAAGAATAGCTTCCTATAGCTTCACCTATCGCATTCAAGACTCAAGGCTAACACTATATCATGCATTCCTGAATCGGCTGAACAATTATCGCATTCAAGACTCAAACTGAACAGCTAGACATGTAAATCATTGATCAGATAATTCACAAGAGAACAAGCACCAGGAATCATGAATCACAAGTTGGAAGACAAATTGATATCAATAAATCAAAAACACATAATCAATCAGCTATGTACAAACCCTAGGTTCAGATTAAAAGACTAGCCAGACATAATAAAATCAAACATAAACATAATTAAATTGAACGCAATTGTAAAAACAAATTGTATAAAAACCGAATTAAAACGATTGTAGCGGCTTGAATCTTCAATCTTGATCCAAGCCTTGAAAACTGGAAAGCTAAAATATTCTAAAGCTATAAAACTGAAATATGAATGTTGGGAACTGAAAAGCTAAAGCTGGGAACCCTAGATAGGTCTAAAGAGGACCTATTTATAGTCTTAGGGTGAAAAACCAAGTTCTAAACCGAAAATAACTTGAAAAATCGTAAAAACGCGGAAGAAAATAAAACACGCGGTCAATTCGGCGAGCCGTTCGGCGGTCGCCGAACTGATCGCCGAAATCAGGCCATTTAACACACGAAAACGGCGACCGCCATTTTTCCAGCTCCAGGCCAAAATTCAGTCAGGGTTTTCGGCGACCTGGCCGGCGATCGCCGTTATGGTCGCCGTTTTCACTCCTTAAAACGCTGAAATTCGGCGGTCAACTCCCTTTGACCGCCGAACTGCTCCTTTTCCGTCCCGACTCCAGAATCTTCGTCTTTTCTTGATTTTTGGGCTCGATTCTCTCAAAACTCTTCTCTTCAACATGTTCCTTACACTCCATGTGTCGCAGCCCGACATCTAGCCAGTGATAGCGTAGATTGGGTATCGATACGACTAATAAAATGATAGGGTAGAACAAGGAAATCTGAAAGACTTATCAAGCGGAAGCTACTAATAATTCAAGTTGAAACAATTAAAATATCATCAAACTTAATAGAAACATTATCGGCTTCACTTATTCAAATGTATCAAGGTTCTAGTCAACAAAAACAAAGGGAGTATAGCTAAATATTTACAATGATTCATATTGCTCAGAGTAGCACAACATAGCGTGATCAGACTATATGTATGAAGACATATAGCTGAGAGTAACAATCCTAATTAAGTTTCAAGAACATAGTCTTCAACTATTCGCACAACCGTATAGAAGTAAAATACGGTACTCAAAAGGGTCGTCTATGAACAACAGCCCTCCAGCGATCCCCCAATCTCTCTCCTTGCTCATCCTGCACATTTAGAAATACATGCAGGGCTGAGTATAAATACTCAGTGGACATAAGCCGAAAATAAACAAACTCGCTCTTAGAGCTATACATTTAACTTGCCATTTAAACATCACACAGGGGTTTTTCCTTAAAAGAACCTGTGTAAGCAATTGATAAATTTCAAGCATCATAAAGTAATGAAAGATAGACTGCAGTCACAAATACTTAGCATGTAGTACCACTTCTACAACTCATCATCATCATCATGGTACTGAGAAGTAGGCCTCCTTCTCAAGCACCGTAACCGGCCGACCTGACAGTCGGCTCACAGTCATTTCTGACCGGCCAACCCGGTATACAGCTCACGGTTACCTCTGTGTACACAATCCTGCCTTTGGCAGGACCCGAAATCGTCTCATCTCATCAGTAGAGGGTAACGTACAGGCTCGTCGTCATCAAAACTCGGCAAGTTAATTAGTTCAAACATCAATTTATCTCAAATCATCTTAAAACTTATATACATCATCATAATCATCATTTAGAAAGCCAGTAATAGGAGTATTAGAAAGTAATGCCCACCTGGAAATCTTAGCTTTGGTACTAGTACTTCGGAGAAATCCTACTTATGCCCTTGACTCGCGTCTTCAGATATCATCGTTGGCATAGACGATCATGTAATAAAATAAACGTCAATTAGACAAAACCTCACTAGGTTTATTATTCTTATCTAAGTAGTAGTCTTCCTTTGCTCCCTTATAACTAATCACTCTTCGTAACAAAACTCTCTTATAATAAATTCTAAATATTCATCATTTTTATTTCCAATGCATCACCAAATTTTAAGTCTAATTAGTTCATTAAGGAACGACTCCTAAATACTCAAACCCATCTATCAATCACATACTAAAGTTGTGAGGTTATAACACATTCTTTAACAAATATCTGATAATTCGCATAATGCTTAATGACTTCACCATGTGGTTAAATCTCTCAAGAGAACCAAAATTCGGTTAAGTACATTTATCTCGGAAAAGTATTACATCTATATACATATATTAACATACATATATACTCCTTTAGCCTTTTTATGAATTACTAAGGTGTATAGTTATCACCATTAACACATGCAATTTACTAGATCAAGGTAGGTGTAATTAGTGAAAGACCATACTTGACTTCATATACTCTGTCCCAACTTCAAGTAATAAACTGCTTTACCTCGGAACTCTCCTGGGTTTGGGACTCATATCATTTGAAACCTCTTAACGTCTAGTTTCATTTAAAAAAAAGTAGGTTGCAAAACTTTATGTGGTTTAGGAGATACGATCATTTTCCTACAGTCTACCATATTCGACAGTTTTGTGCAACTGAAAGTTTTGATTTTAGAAAAATAGTAGATCTTGTCAAAAAGACTTAAACTTTTATGGGTAGCTAGCTAACATGTTCATCTTGTTCATATAAAAATTTGGAAACCATAAACTCACGAAAAACTATTAGAAAAGTGATTCTAGTATCTGTTTCCTCCACCCTTTCGGTAGACAGTTGCAGTTGGAGACTCATAATTTAAAAGGTTATCAGACGATGTTCAAATGACCTTAAATTTTACATGAACGTTCCTAACACTTATATATGTTTACCATAAAATTTTCAAGATTTTTGGGTATCAAAAACCCCGTCAAAAACAATCAAGTCAGTAGCTTAAAAGCTAGCCAATTAACTCATCAACTAGTCCATCCTAAACGTATAGCCAAGCATACTCTATTTTCTTGTCAACCCAATTCATCATAATCATTATTAAACATTTCTAATTATCATTTTAATCCATCAACAATCATAACTTCAATCTCATAGGCTCATTTCATACTCAAATCCTTACTCTCTTCATGAATCTTATCTTCCAATCATCACACAACCTAACACTTTTATATACCAAAACTTAAAATCAAATCATGCTTTTCATTCAATGACCAACAAATAACATCTTAATAGCATGCATATACTCTCCATTTTAAAGTTAGAAGACGACAAAATTTTATAAGACTTCCAACCCTAGTGATCTTCGAAAATTACCAGCTCGAATTAGGAGTTGGTTTCATGCTTTACTCATCTATATACATGCTCATAAAGCTTAGATATAAGTAAATTCATGTGTTTAGAAGCTTACTCTTATGATCTGTAACAAAAAGTATAACTCCTCTTCCTTGACTCCTAGCTCGAACCTTCACCCGAGCTCTTGTTCTATGGATTTACGAGTGTTTTTAGCTAGATTTAATCGGTGGTTATGGGATACACGTAGCTTACGAAGCTTTTTACCAGCTCATCAATGGCGTTGGTAATGACAGTCGAGAGAGGAGAGAGAGAAGAGAGAGGAGAGAGAGGAAAGGGACGTCTGTTATGGGGGATGAAAGAGAAAGGTGTTATATATATATATAACCCCATTTACTTAGCCAACAAGTATTGGATAAATAACACATGCTTAATTATCCACTTGCATAAAATATCTTATCCGATAACTATGCTTATCCACTTGCTTTGACTTCTCTCTCTCTAAAGTTAGTTCCGCACCAGAGCAGAGAAATGGTGATTTCTCTACCAATGCAGAGGAATGGCTTCACCTATGGCAATTCCATAGGAATCGCCTCACCTCTGGCATTTCCATAGGAATTGCCTCACCTATGGCATTCCAGAGGGAATTGCCTCACCTCTGGCATTTCCATAGGAATTGCCTCACCTATGGCATTCCAGAGGGAATGGCCTCACCTATGGCATTCCATAGGGAATGGCCTCACCTATGGCATTTCCATAGGAATTGCCTCACCTATGGCATTCCAGAGGGAATTGCCTCACCTCTGGCATTTCCATAGGAATTGCTTCACCTATGGCATTCCAGAGGGAATGGCCTCACCTATGGCATTCCATAGGGAATGGCCTCACCTATGGCATTCCATGGCATTCCATAGGAATCGCGTCACCTATGGCATTCCATAGGGAATGACCTCACCTATGGCATTCCAGAGGAAATGGCCTCACCTATGGCATTCCAGAGCCCGCGTCCCGAGCAGAGCTCGCAAGCCATAGCAAAACTCTTAGGCCAAAACAGATCTCCAAGGCCAGAACTCGGCTAACATACTATCAAAAGAAAAGATATCATTAACTTCATCCTCGTTCAACCATCATCTCTATACATCTTTATTTCCTCAAAGTATTTCATTCTCTAATTCCATCATCGAAAATATAATAGCTTAACCATTAGAAATCTCATCTCATCAATAGCTTATTTTTATATCTCATGAGTCTTAAAACACAAGGTACTTATAATAAGGAAAAAAAATGCGGGGTGTTACATCCTACCCCCCTTAAAAAAAATTTCGTCCCGAAATTTATGTTATTTACCTTCGGGAAAAAGCTCGGGGTACTTCTCCTTCATCTTCTGCTCAAGTTCCCAAGTTGCTTCTTCTTGGCCATGGTGTCTCCATTGGATCTTCACCAAAGCAATTGATTTGTTTCGCAACTGCTGTATCTTTCTATCCAGAATAACTTCTGGCCTCTCCTCATAGCTCAAGTCTGGTTCCAAGGATACTTCTTCTTGGTGAATAACGTGTTTTGGATCAAACACGTACTTCCTCAGTTGAGATACATGAAAAACGTCGTGGACGTTTGCGAAGTGTGGTGGCAACGCAAGTCTGTAAGCAACGGGGCCTACTTTCTCTAGTATATCATACGGTCCTATGTATCTCGGTTTGAGCTTTCCTTTCACTCCGAAACGATGCACTCCTCGAGATGGGGAAACTTTCAGAAAAACTTTAGTTCCCACATCGAAATGAATCTCCGTTCTTCTAGTATCTGCGTAGGACTTTTGACGATCTTGGGCCTCCTTGATTCTCTGACGAATCTGTCGCACAGTAGAAATCATTTCTTCTACTGCTTCAGGTCCAAGTACCTTTCTTTCTCCTACTTCGTCCCAATAGAGCGGAGATCTACACTTCTTCCCATACAAGGCTTCATATGGCGCCATGTTAATAGTTGACTGGAAACTATTATTATAAGCAAACTCAATTAAGGGCAAAACTTGTTCCCATTGGGTCCCTTTGTCTAGCACAACAGTTCGGATCATATCTTCCAGAACTTGTATAGTCCTTTCAGATTGTCCGTCTGTTTGAGGATGAAAAGCTGTACTAAAATTCAATTTAGTACCCAACTCCTTCTGCATGCTTATCCAAAACCGTGAGGTAAATTTGGAATCTCTGTCGGATGTGATCGTCAACGGTACTCCATGCAGTCGTACTATCTCTCGAACATAGATCTGAGCTAGCTTGTCAGATCCATAAGTAATCGAGATAGGTACAAAATGGGCACTCTTTGTCAATCTATCAACAACTACCCAAATGGCTGTATTACCTCTTTTCGACTTTGGCAACCCAGTGACAAAATCCATAGCTATGTGATCCCACTTCCACTCGGGAATCTCTAATGGGTGTAGTTTGCCATAGGGTCTTTGGTGTAGTGCTTTTACTTGTTGACATGCCAAACATCTTTCTACGAAAGCTGCTATCTCTCTCTTCATTCCTTCCCACCAAAACCGAGTTTTCAGATCTTGGTACATCTTCGTGCTTCCTGGGTGTGCGGTGTAGGGAGTGTCATGAGCTTCGCTCAAAATTTCATTCTTCAACTCATCTTTATCAGGCACACACAATCTTCTTTCGTATAAGATGACATTGTCTGCCGCTTCTTGATAACTTTCCATTTTCTCAGTTCGAATCTTCACACGCAATTTCTCCATTTTCTCATCTTCTCGCTGTGCCGTGATAATCCTTGATCGCAAATCCGGTGCAATACTCAATGCGGCCAATACGACCTCTGTCGTTTGTGGTGGTAATATAACTTCTATTTTCATCCTCTCAAATTCTTTGATTAAATCCTTTTCTTGGGTAAGGAGAAATCCCAATTCTACTTGATTACTTCTACTCAAAGCGTCGGCTACAACGTTAGCCTTTCCAGGGTGATAATTTATCCCACAATCATAGTCTTTTACTAACTCGAGCCATCTTCTCTGTCGCATATTAAGATCCTTTTGCTCGAAGAAATATTTAAGACTCTTATGATCGGTGTATATTTCGCACCGTACTCCATAAAGATGATGTCTCCATATCTTCAATGCGTGCACCACTGCTGCTAATTCTAAATCATGCGTCGGATAATTAATCTCGTGTGGTCGAAGTTGTCGTGATGCATAAGCTATCACTTTTCCATCTTGCATAAGTACACATCCTAGACCATTCTTTGATGCATCCGTGTAGGCGGCGTATTCTTTATCTGCCCTTGGAACAGCTAGTACTGGAGCAGTGGTGAGTCTCTTCTTCAATTCCTGGAAACTTCGCTCACATGCGTCAGTCCACTCATACTTGACATCCTTCTTTAGCAGGTGTGTTATTGGCTTAGCAATTTTTGAAAAGCCCTCAATGAACCTTCTGTAATAACCTGCTAACCCTAGAAAACTGCGTATTTCATGCTGCGTAGTTGGTGATCTCCATTCTTGTACAGCTTGTACCTTTGTTGGATCTACCTCAATTCCCCTTGCAGAAACGATATGGCCCAGAAAATTGACTTCCTTAAGCCAAAACTCGCATTTGCTAAACTTGGCGTAAAGTTTCTCAGTTCGCAACTTTTCTAACACGATCCTTAGATGTTCTTCATGTTCCTGTTTACTTCTCGAGTAAATCAAGATATCATCGATGAAGACTACCACGAACTTATCTAAGTATTCGTGGAAAACACGGTTCATGAGGTCCATGAACACGGCAGGGGCATTCGTTAGTCCAAAAGGCATCACTATAAACTCATAGTGTCCATATCTTGTACGAAATGCCGTTTTCGGAATATCCTCTGACCGTATTTTCAATTGATGGTATCCCGATCTTAAATCAATCTTTGAAAAAGTTTTCGCTCCCTGTAGTTGGTCGAACAGGTCATCTATCCGGGGCAACGGATACTTGTTTTTCAGCGTCACCTTATTCAACTCACGATAATCGATGCATAACCTCAAGCTGCCATCTTTCTTCTTGACAAAGAGAACTGGTGCTCCCCATGGGGAAACACTGGGTCGAATGAAACCCATGTCCAACAATTCTTGCAGTTGCAGCTTCAACTCCTGTAACTCTGCCGGTGCCATTCTATAAGGTGCTTTTGATATTGGCGCGGCTCCGTGCTCAAGGTCGATCGTAAACTCGAGTTGTCGATCGGGCGGTAATCCTGGCAAAGCTTCAGGAAAAACATCTTGGTACTCCCGCACGACTGACACGTCGTCGATGTTTGCCTTGGATTCCTCGTTTTGATTTAAGTATACAACGTAAGCAGTTGTATCATTCCTTTCCAAAAGCTTTTTGGCTTGTAGCGCTGAGATGATTGGCGTCTTTTTCCATTTCCTCTCAATGCCAATAAAAGAGGTAGACTCTTGGCCGGGAGGTTGAAATGATATGCGTCTATCCTTGCATTGAATCATCGCGTGGTTTTCCTCTAACCAATCCATTCCCAATATGATGTCCAAATGCCACATAGGCATTACCCTCAGGTTTCTAGCCTTAAGCTGTATTGATCCCAACTTAAATTCTAAGTTAGGACACACACGTGAAACCGTAAAAGTTCTGCCAATGGGAGTGGTTACCCTTAGATGTTGTGGAGCAGGTTCTATGTTCAGTTCTAACGTATCCACACACGGAATGGAGATAAAAGAATGCGAAGCTCCAGTATCAAACAATATTACTATGGGTACTCCTTTTAACTCACCCATACCTGCTAAATTTCCTTGATTCCCATCCTTTGCTTTCTGATCAATGGCAAACACCCTCTGGTGATGTCGCTGATTCGCCTGTGGGGCTAGAGGTCGTCTTCCCGCCTGATGTGGTCGGTAAGCTTGTTGTTGGCGCTGTGGCGGCGGTAACGGTAGATGTCCTTCCATAGCCCTAAGCTGTGGCTGGAACTGTTTTGGTCGCCCTCCGCCTCCACTTTGCTGACGATTGGGACATTGATTAGAATAATGTCCTGCCCTTCCACACGTATAGCAGTTGTTCGTTCCGATCTTGCATTCTCCCAAATGTAGCTTGTTACATTTCGGACAAGGTGGTATCCCTCGAGGTCCTTGTGGTGTTGCCGGAGGTCCAACATAAGGTCGCTTATCTCTGTTTTGAAAATGTGGTGGTGCATTCTGGTACTGCCATGGCTTTTTAAATTCTTGACTTCGGTCATCCCATTTCCTCTTTCCTTTCTGTCCCTGTCCTGAAAAAGGTTGATTTCCCCTTTGAGGGTTCGGGTTCGACTGAGGCACAGGAATTTGATTCGTCTTTTCTGGCTGCATTGCCAGTTCCATATCCAATGCTCGATTTAAAGCTTCAGCATATGACAGCGCACTCTGACTTGCCAAGACAACTCGTATCTCTTGTTTTAGTCCAGAGCAAAATAGCTCTGACATCTTCTCGTCCGTATCTACTCGATATGGTGCATATCGAGCCAAATCACAAAACAGACGATCGTACTCAGCGACTGTTTTGTTTCCCTGCCTCAGATTTACAAATTCCGTTTCCTTCTTCTTTCGATAGCTTCGCGGCACATATTTTTCACACAGCGCTATCTTAAATTGCTCCCAAGTTAGAGCAGCCATTTGTTCTGGGGTCATGGTTTTCTGCTTCGCTTCCCACCAGAAATCCGCTGACCCTTTAAGCTGATACGACATACACATAAGACGCTCGAGATCATCACATCGCAGAAATCTAAAGATTCGCTCCATACTCCTTATCCATTCTTCAGTTTCCGCAGGATCTCCAGACCCATTAAAGGTAGGTGGATTTTGCCTCAAAAAGAGTTCTTCTATTCTTCTTTCTGGCTGTGGAGGGGGTGGTGGTGGCGTAGGTTCTCGTTGTTCCTCCTCTTCTTCTTCTTGATTTCTATATCTTCTTCCATAGGCTCAGTCTCCTCACTATCACCATCATCCTCTGTCTCATCCTCAACATCTGTGTCTACCACCGGGTAACAAACAGGTGGCTCCGGAATAGGCTCCCATACATCGACTCCATCAGCAGTGGTCCGACGTCGTAGTGGTCGGGTCTGTCCATGCCCCACTGTCATCTCTGGCGTCTCCTCGTCTGGGTCCTCATCATCACTATCAATCGGAAACGGATGAGACGGTCCCTCCTGTGCATCTCTGGATGGTGGGTATAGAATAGGATGCATATAATGCTGAAACTCAAGTGTGCCAGGCTCGGGTAGAGGAGTAACCCTCGGGTAAGGATCAAAAGGCACATACTCGGTACTAGGCATCGGAGATGGAATAGGTGGTATAATCTCTGAAGGAGGCAATGAAAATGGTGATGTCGCTGGGGCCGGCTCCCAAGGAGGCAGATCAGCACTGGGAAAGGGTATCAGTGTCAAGTAATGAAATGGGTCAAAATCCATATATGGCGATCCAGTCTGCAGAATACCCGACTCCGGAACAGCAGAATCCGGGACAATAGGCTCAAAAGCAATGGCCTCATCAGGCATAAATGGCTCCGGAATATATGGAACCTCATCAGATGGGGGTGCAGGTATAATCGGGAAAGGATCTGTCGGAGGAGGGGGTGCATCATATGGTGGTGATGGGGGATCATCAAACACAAAGTAACGGTGACTAATCGTCGCTACAAAACCCCTAAAATCTGCACGCTCGAATCGTCCATACTCATCCCTAACGACGCACTGCGGCACCAGTGAAGCCGCCCAATCCTGCCATCCAGGTGGTAACAGTGGAATCAAAAGGGTGATAGCTGTCGTGTCATCAATCCCATATGCGGTAGTCTCTAGCCATCGTCTATGGTAGTGTGCTACAAACTCACCCAACGTGTCACCCTCCTGCGGCCTAATATCTCGGAACCATCGACACATCATCTCTTCTAAATGTCGTTGCATCCTGAAATAAAATTTTTAACTTCTATCACATCAAGGATAAAGAACTTACTTGATATATCTCAAACAATGACATACTCAATCTCGCTTGGTACGGTGGTGCATTGGCTATTCTAGCCTCAATATTTCTCCATTTATTCCAAAACCACTGGCTCACATCATATTCCATCACCTCAAGCAGTTCCATCCATCAAAACATTACATATCTCATTAGTTCATCACTATCAATATTCATATTCGACATAAAAGCAGTACAATAATAACTCTTACCTCGATAAGCCGGAGGAGATGGGGCGCTGAGGTGTTGTTTTAGACTTACTCTCAATCTTACTCTCACTCTAGCCTAAGGATTCAAGGTAGTCTAGACTCAATCTCAAGGTAGGATTTAGTCTCATGAGTAAATGAGATCATAAGATTTACTCAACTCAAGATAGTTGAAACCAATCATTTGACTCAATCGAGAAATTTTAACTCAATTAAAGAGTTTGAACTTAATCAAGAATGAAACTCAGAGCAGACGACCTGCTCTGATACCACTCTGTCGCAGCCCGACATCTAGCCAGTGATAGCGTAGATTGGGTATCGATACGACTAATAAAATGATAGGGTAGAACAAGGAAATCTGAAAGACTTATCAAGCGGAAGCTACTAATAATTCAAGTTGAAACAATTAAAATATCATCAAACTTAATAGAAACATTATCGGCTTCACTTATTCAAATGTATCAAGGTTCTAGTCAACAAAAACAAAGGGAGTATAGCTAAATATTTACAATGATTCATATTGCTCAGAGTAGCACAACATAGCGTGATCAGACTATATGTATGAAGACATATAGCTGAGAGTAACAATCCTAATTAAGTTTCAAGAACATAGTCTTCAACTATTCGCACAACCGTATAGAAGTAAAATACGGTACTCAAAAGGGTCGTCTATGAACAACAGCCCTCCAGCGATCCCCCAATCTCTCTCCTTGCTCATCCTGCACATTTAGAAATACATGCAGGGCTGAGTATAAATACTCAGTGGACATAAGCCGAAAATAAACAAACTCGCTCTTAGAGCTATATATTTAACTTGCCATTTAAACATCACACAGGGGTTTTTCCTTAAAAGAACCTGTGTAAGCAATTGATAAATTTCAAGCATCATAAAGTAATGAAAGATAGACTGCAGTCACAAATACTTAGCATGTAGTACCACTTCTACAACTCATCATCATCATCATGGTACTGAGAAGTAGGCCTCCTTCTCAAGCACCGTAACCGGCCGACCTGACAGTCGGCTCACAGTCATTTCTGACCGGCCAACCCGGTATACAGCTCACGGTTACCTCTGTGTACACAATCCTGCCTTTGGCAGGACCCGAAATCGTCTCATCTCATCAGTAGAGGGTAACGTACAGGCTCGTCGTCATCAAAACTCGGCAAGTTAATTAGTTCAAACATCAATTTATCTCAAATCATCTTAAAACTTATATACATCATCATAATCATCATTTAGAAAGCCAGTAATAGGAGTATTAGAAAGTAATGCCCACCTGGAAATCTTAGCTTTGGTACTAGTACTTCGGAGAAATCCTACTTATGCCCTTGACTCGCGTCTTCAGATATCATCGTTGGCATAGACGATCATGTAATAAAATAAACGTCAATTAGACAAAACCTCACTAGGTTTATTATTCTTATCTAAGTAGTAGTCTTCCTTTGCTCCCTTATAACTAATCACTCTTCGTAACAAAACTCTCTTATAATAAATTCTAAATATTCATCATTTTTATTTCCAATGCATCACCAAATTTTAAGTCTAATTAGTTCATTAAGGAACGACTCCTAAATACTCAAACCCATCTATCAATCACATACTAAAGTTGTGAGGTTATAACACATTCTTTAACAAATATCTGATAATTCGCATAATGCTTAATGACTTCACCATGTGGTTAAATCTCTCAAGAGAACCAAAATTCGGTTAAGTACATTTATCTCGGAAAAGTATTACATCTATATACATATATTAACATACATATATACTCCTTTAGCCTTTTTATGAATTACTAAGGTGTATAGTTATCACCATTAACACATGCAATTTACTAGATCAAGGTAGGTGTAATTAGTGAAAGACCATACTTGACTTCATATACTCTGTCCCAACTTCAAGTAATAAACTGCTTTACCTCGGAACTCTCCTGGGTTTGGGACTCATATCATTTGAAACCTCTTAACGTCTAGTTTCATTTAAAAAAAAGTAGGTTGCAAAACTTTATGTGGTTTAGGAGATACGATCATTTTCCTACAGTCTACCATATTCGACAGTTTTGTGCAACTGAAAGTTTTGATTTTAGAAAAATAGTAGATCTTGTCAAAAAGACTTAAACTTTTATGGGTAGCTAGCTAACATGTTCATCTTGTTCATATAAAAATTTGGAAACCATAAACTCACGAAAAACTATTAGAAAAGTGATTCTAGTATCTGTTTCCTCCACCCTTTCGGTAGACAGTTGCAGTTGGAGACTCATAATTTAAAAGGTTATCAGACGATGTTCAAATGACCTTAAATTTTACATGAACGTTCCTAACACTTATATATGTTTACCATAAAATTTTCAAGATTTTTGGGTATCAAAAACCCCGTCAAAAACAATCAAGTCAGTAGCTTAAAAGCTAGCCAATTAACTCATCAACTAGTCCATCCTAAACGTATAGCCAAGCATACTCTATTTTCTTGTCAACCCAATTCATCATAATCATTATTAAACATTTCTAATTATCATTTTAATCCATCAACAATCATAACTTCAATCTCATAGGCTCATTTCATACTCAAATCCTTACTCTCTTCATGAATCTTATCTTCCAATCATCACACAACCTAACACTTTTATATACCAAAACTTAAAATCAAATCATGCTTTTCATTCAATGACCAACAAATAACATCTTAATAGCATGCATATACTCTCCATTTTAAAGTTAGAAGACGACAAAATTTTATAAGACTTCCAACCCTAGTGATCTTCGAAAATTACCAGCTCGAATTAGGAGTTGGTTTCATGCTTTACTCATCTATATACATGCTCATAAAGCTTAGATATAAGTAAATTCATGTGTTTAGAAGCTTACTCTTATGATCTGTAACAAAAAGTATAACTCCTCTTCCTTGACTCCTAGCTCGAACCTTCACCCGAGCTCTTGTTCTATGGATTTACGAGTGTTTTTAGCTAGATTTAATCGGTGGTTATGGGATACACGTAGCTTACGAAGCTTTTTACCAGCTCATCAATGGCGTTGGTAATGACAGTCGAGAGAGGAGAGAGAGAAGAGAGAGGAGAGAGAGGAAAGGGACGTCTGTTATGGGGGATGAAAGAGAAAGGTGTTATATATATATATAACCCCATTTACTTAGCCAACAAGTATTGGATAAATAACACATGCTTAATTATCCACTTGCATAAAATATCTTATCCGATAACTATGCTTATCCACTTGCTTTGACTTCTCTCTCTCTAAAGTTAGTTCCGCACCAGAGCAGAGAAATGGTGATTTCTCTACCAATGCAGAGGAATGGCTTCACCTATGGCAATTCCATAGGAATCGCCTCACCTCTGGCATTTCCATAGGAATTGCCTCACCTATGGCATTCCAGAGGGAATTGCCTCACCTCTGGCATTTCCATAGGAATTGCCTCACCTATGGCATTCCAGAGGGAATGGCCTCACCTATGGCATTCCATAGGGAATGGCCTCACCTATGGCATTTCCATAGGAATTGCCTCACCTATGGCATTCCAGAGGGAATTGCCTCACCTCTGGCATTTCCATAGGAATTGCTTCACCTATGGCATTCCAGAGGGAATGGCCTCACCTATGGCATTCCATAGGGAATGGCCTCACCTATGGCATTCCATGGCATTCCATAGGAATCGCGTCACCTATGGCATTCCATAGGGAATGACCTCACCTATGGCATTCCAGAGGAAATGGCCTCACCTATGGCATTCCAGAGCCCGCGTCCCGAGCAGAGCTCGCAAGCCATAGCAAAACTCTTAGGCCAAAACAGATCTCCAAGGCCAGAACTCGGCTAACATACTATCAAAAGAAAAGATATCATTAACTTCATCCTCGTTCAACCATCATCTCTATACATCTTTATTTCCTCAAAGTATTTCATTCTCTAATTCCATCATCGAAAATATAATAGCTTAACCATTAGAAATCTCATCTCATCAATAGCTTATTTTTATATCTCATGAGTCTTAAAACACAAGGTACTTATAATAAGGAAAAAAAAATGCGGGGTGTTACATCCTACCCCCCTTAAAAAAAATTTCGTCCCGAAATTTATGTTATTTACCTTCGGGAAAAAGCTCGGGGTACTTCTCCTTCATCTTCTGCTCAAGTTCCCAAGTTGCTTCTTCTTGGCCATGGTGTCTCCATTGGATCTTCACCAAAGCAATTGATTTGTTTCGCAACTGCTGTATCTTTCTATCCAGAATAACTTCTGGCCTCTCCTCATAGCTCAAGTCTGGTTCCAAGGATACTTCTTCTTGGTGAATAACGTGTTTTGGATCAAACACGTACTTCCTCAGTTGAGATACATGAAAAACGTCGTGGACGTTTGCGAAGTGTGGTGGCAACGCAAGTCTGTAAGCAACGGGGCCTACTTTCTCTAGTATATCATACGGTCCTATGTATCTCGGTTTGAGCTTTCCTTTCACTCCGAAACGATGCACTCCTCGAGATGGGGAAACTTTCAGAAAAACTTTAGTTCCCACATCGAAATGAATCTCCGTTCTTCTAGTATCTGCGTAGGACTTTTGACGATCTTGGGCCTCCTTGATTCTCTGACGAATCTGTCGCACAGTAGAAATCATTTCTTCTACTGCTTCAGGTCCAAGTACCTTTCTTTCTCCTACTTCGTCCCAATAGAGCGGAGATCTACACTTCTTCCCATACAAGGCTTCATATGGCGCCATGTTAATAGTTGACTGGAAACTATTATTATAAGCAAACTCAATTAAGGGCAAAACTTGTTCCCATTGGGTCCCTTTGTCTAGCACAACAGTTCGGATCATATCTTCCAGAACTTGTATAGTCCTTTCAGATTGTCCGTCTGTTTGAGGATGAAAAGCTGTACTAAAATTCAATTTAGTACCCAACTCCTTCTGCATGCTTATCCAAAACCGTGAGGTAAATTTGGAATCTCTGTCGGATGTGATCGTCAACGGTACTCCATGCAGTCGTACTATCTCTCGAACATAGATCTGAGCTAGCTTGTCAGATCCATAAGTAATCGAGATAGGTACAAAATGGGCACTCTTTGTCAATCTATCAACAACTACCCAAATGGCTGTATTACCTCTTTTCGACTTTGGCAACCCAGTGACAAAATCCATAGCTATGTGATCCCACTTCCACTCGGGAATCTCTAATGGGTGTAGTTTGCCATAGGGTCTTTGGTGTAGTGCTTTTACTTGTTGACATGCCAAACATCTTTCTACGAAAGCTGCTATCTCTCTCTTCATTCCTTCCCACCAAAACCGAGTTTTCAGATCTTGGTACATCTTCGTGCTTCCTGGGTGTGCGGTGTAGGGAGTGTCATGAGCTTCGCTCAAAATTTCATTCTTCAACTCATCTTTATCAGGCACACACAATCTTCTTTCGTATAAGATGACATTGTCTGCCGCTTCTTGATAACTTTCCATTTTCTCAGTTCGAATCTTCACACGCAATTTCTCCATTTTCTCATCTTCTCGCTGTGCCGCGATAATCCTTGATCGCAAATCCGGTGCAATACTCAATGCGGCCAATACGACCTCTGTCGTTTGTGGTGGTAATATAACTTCTATTTTCATCCTCTCAAATTCTTTGATTAAATCCTTTTCTTGGGTAAGGAGAAATCCCAATTCTACTTGATTACTTCTACTCAAAGCGTCGGCTACAACGTTAGCCTTTCCAGGGTGATAATTTATCCCACAATCATAGTCTTTTACTAACTCGAGCCATCTTCTCTGTCGCATATTAAGATCCTTTTGCTCGAAGAAATATTTAAGACTCTTATGATCGGTGTATATTTCGCACCGTACTCCATAAAGATGATGTCTCCATATCTTCAATGCGTGCACCACTGCTGCTAATTCTAAATCATGCGTCGGATAATTAATCTCGTGTGGTCGAAGTTGTCGTGATGCATAAGCTATCACTTTTCCATCTTGCATAAGTACACATCCTAGACCATTCTTTGATGCATCCGTGTAGACGGCGTATTCTTTATCTGCCCTTGGAACAGCTAGTACTGGAGCAGTGGTGAGTCTCTTCTTCAATTCCTGGAAACTTCGCTCACATGCGTCAGTCCACTCATACTTGACATCCTTCTTTAGCAGGTGTGTTATTGGCTTAGCAATTTTTGAAAAGCCCTCAATGAACCTTCTGTAATAACCTGCTAACCCTAGAAAACTGCGTATTTCATGCTGCGTAGTTGGTGATCTCCATTCTTGTACAGCTTGTACCTTTGTTGGATCTACCTCAATTCCCCTTGCAGAAACGATATGGCCCAGAAAATTGACTTCCTTAAGCCAAAACTCGCATTTGCTAAACTTGGCGTAAAGTTTCTCAGTTCGCAACTTTTCTAACACGATCCTTAGATGTTCTTCATGTTCCTGTTTACTTCTCGAGTAAATCAAGATATCATCGATGAAGACTACCACGAACTTATCTAAGTATTCGTGGAAAACACGGTTCATGAGGTCCATGAACACGGCAGGGGCATTCGTTAGTCCAAAAGGCATCACTATAAACTCATAGTGTCCATATCTTGTACGAAATGCCGTTTTCGGAATATCCTCTGACCGTATTTTCAATTGATGGTATCCCGATCTTAAATCAATCTTTGAAAAAGTTTTCGCTCCCTGTAGTTGGTCGAACAGGTCATCTATCCGGGGCAACGGATACTTGTTTTTCAGCGTCACCTTATTCAACTCACGATAATCGATGCATAACCTCAAGCTGCCATCTTTCTTCTTGACAAAGAGAACTGGTGCTCCCCATGGGGAAACACTGGGTCGAATGAAACCCATGTCCAACAATTCTTGCAGTTGCAGCTTCAACTCCTGTAACTCTGCCGGTGCCATTCTATAAGGTGCTTTTGATATTGGCGCGGCTCCGTGCTCAAGGTCGATCGTAAACTCGAGTTGTCGATCGGGCGGTAATCCTGGCAAAGCTTCAGGAAAAACATCTTGGTACTCCCGCACGACTGACACGTCGTCGATGTTTGCCTTGGATTCCTCGTTTTGATTTAAGTATACAACGTAAGCAGTTGTATCATTCCTTTCCAAAAGCTTTTTGGCTTGTAGCGCTGAGATGATTGGCGTCTTTTTCCATTTCCTCTCAATGCCAATAAAAGAGGTAGACTCTTGGCCGGGAGGTTGAAATGATATGCGTCTATCCTTGCATTGAATCATCGCGTGGTTTTCCTCTAACCAATCCATTCCCAATATGATGTCCAAATGCCACATAGGCATTACCCTCAGGTTTCTAGCCTTAAGCTGTATTGATCCCAACTTAAATTCTAAGTTAGGACACACACGTGAAACCGTAAAAGTTCTGCCAATGGGAGTGGTTACCCTTAGATGTTGTGGAGCAGGTTCTACGTTCAGTTCTAACGTATCCACACACGGAATGGAGATAAAAGAATGCGAAGCTCCAGTATCAAACAATATTACTATGGGTACTCCTTTTAACTCACCCATACCTGCTAAATTTCCTTGATTCCCATCCTTTGCTTTCTGATCAATGGCAAACACCCTCTGGTGATGTCGCTGATTCGCCTGTGGGGCTAGAGGTCGTCTTCCCGCCTGATGTGGTCTGTAAGCTTGTTGTTGGCGCTGTGGCGGCGGTAACGGTAGATGTCCTTCCATAGCCCTAAGCTGTGGCTGGAACTGTTTTGGTCGCCCTCCGCCTCCACTTTGCTGACGATTGGGACATTGATTAGAATAATGTCCTGCCCTTCCACACGTATAGCAGTTGTTCGTTCCGATCTTGCATTCTCCCAAATGTAGCTTGTTACATTTCGGACAAGGTGGTATCCCTCGAGGTCCTTGTGGTGTTGCCGGAGGTCCAACATAAGGTCGCTTATCTCTGTTTTGAAAATGTGGTGGTGCATTCTGGTACTGCCATGGCTTTTTAAATTCTTGACTTCGGTCATCCCATTTCCTCTTTCCTTTCTGTCCCTGTCCTGAAAAAGGTTGATTTCCCCTTTGAGGGTTCGGGTTCGACTGAGGCACAGGAATTTGATTCGTCTTTTCTGGCTGCATTGCCAGTTCCATATCCAATGCTCGATTTAAAGCTTCAGCATATGACAGCGCACTCTGACTTGCCAAGACAACTCGTATCTCTTGTTTTAGTCCAGAGCAAAATAGCTCTGACATCTTCTCGTCCGTATCTACTCGATATGGTGCATATCGAGCCAAATCACAAAACAGACGATCGTACTCAGCGACTGTTTTGTTTCCCTGCCTCAGATTTACAAATTCCGTTTCCTTCTTCTTTCGATAGCTTCGCGGCACATATTTTTCACACAGCGCTATCTTAAATTGCTCCCAAGTTAGAGCAGCCATTTGTTCTGGGGTCATGGTTTTCTGCTTCGCTTCCCACCAGAAATCCGCTGACCCTTTAAGCTGATACGACATACACATAAGACGCTCGAGATCATCACATCGCAGAAATCTAAAGATTCGCTCCATACTCCTTATCCATTCTTCAGTTTCCGCAGGATCTCCAGACCCATTAAAGGTAGGTGGATTTTGCCTCAAAAAGAGTTCTTCTATTCTTCTTTCTGGCTGTGGAGGGGGTGGTGGTGGCGTAGGTTCTCGTTGTTCCTCCTCTTCTTCTTCTTGATTTCTATATCTTCTTCCATAGGCTCAGTCTCCTCACTATCACCATCATCCTCTGTCTCATCCTCAACATCTGTGTCTACCACCGGGTAACAAACAGGTGGCTCCGGAATAGGCTCCCATACATCGACTCCATCAGCAGTGGTCCGACGTCGTAGTGGTCGGGTCTGTCCATGCCCCACTGTCATCTCTGGCGTCTCCTCGTCTGGGTCCTCATCATCACTATCAATCGGAAACGGATGAGACGGTCCCTCCTGTGCATCTCTGGATGGTGGGTATAGAATAGGATGCATATAATGCTGAAACTCAAGTGTGCCAGGCTCGGGTAGAGGAGTAACCCTCGGGTAAGGATCAAAAGGCACATACTCGGTACTAGGCATCGGAGATGGAATAGGTGGTATAATCTCTGAAGGAGGCAATGAAAATGGTGATGTCGCTGGGGCCGGCTCCCAAGGAGGCAGATCAGCACTGGGAAAGGGTATCAGTGTCAAGTAATGAAATGGGTCAAAATCCATATATGGCGATCCAGTCTGCAGAATACCCGACTCCGGAACAGCAGAATCCGGGACAATAGGCTCAAAAGCAATGGCCTCATCAGGCATAAATGGCTCCGGAATATATGGAACCTCATCAGATGGGGGTGCAGGTATAATCGGGAAAGGATCTGTCGGAGGAGGGGGTGCATCATATGGTGGTGATGGGGGATCATCAAACACAAAGTAACGGTGACTAATCGTCGCTACAAAACCCCTAAAATCTGCACGCTCGAATCGTCCATACTCATCCCTAACGACGCACTGCGGCACCAGTGAAGCCGCCCAATCCTGCCATCCAGGTGGTAACAGTGGAATCAAAAGGGTGATAGCTGTCGTGTCATCAATCCCATATGCGGTAGTCTCTAGCCATCGTCTATGGTAGTGTGCTACAAACTCACCCAACGTGTCACCCTCCTGCGGCCTAATATCTCGGAACCATCGACACATCATCTCTTCTAAATGTCGTTGCATCCTGAAATAAAATTTTTAACTTCTATCACATCAAGGATAAAGAACTTACTTGATATATCTCAAACAATGACATACTCAATCTCGCTTGGTACGGTGGTGCATTGGCTATTCTAGCCTCAATATTTCTCCATTTATTCCAAAACCACTGGCTCACATCATATTCCATCACCTCAAGCAGTTCCATCCATCAAAACATTACATATCTCATTAGTTCATCACTATCAATATTCATATTCGACATAAAAGCAGTACAATAATAACTCTTACCTCGATAAGCCGGAGGAGATGGGGCGCTGAGGTGTTGTTTTAGACTTACTCTCAATCTTACTCTCACTCTAGCCTAAGGATTCAAGGTAGTCTAGACTCAATCTCAAGGTAGGATTTAGTCTCATGAGTAAATGAGATCATAAGATTTACTCAACTCAAAGATAGTTGAAACCAATCATTTGACTCAATCGAGAAATTTTAACTCAATTAAAGAGTTTGAACTTAATCAAGAATGAAACTCAGAGCAGACGACCTGCTCTGATACCACTCTGTCGCAGCCCGACATCTAGCCAGTGATAGCGTAGATTGGGTATCGATACGACTAATAAAATGATAGGGTAGAACAAGGAAATCTGAAAGACTTATCAAGCGGAAGCTACTAATAATTCAAGTTGAAACAATTAAAATATCATCAAACTTAATAGAAACATTATCGGCTTCACTTATTCAAATGTATCAAGGTTCTAGTCAACAAAAACAAAGGGAGTATAGCTAAATATTTACAATGATTCATATTGCTCAGAGTAGCACAACATAGCGTGATCAGACTATATGTATGAAGACATATAGCTGAGAGTAACAATCCTAATTAAGTTTCAAGAACATAGTCTTCAACTATTCGCACAACCGTATAGAAGTAAAATACGGTACTCAAAAGGGTCGTCTATGAACAACAGCCCTCCAGCGATCCCCCAATCTCTCTCCTTGCTCATCCTGCACATTTAGAAATACATGCAGGGCTGAGTATAAATACTCAGTGGACATAAGCCGAAAATAAACAAACTCGCTCTTAGAGCTATACATTTAACTTGCCATTTAAACATCACACAGGGGTTTTTCCTTAAAAGAACCTGTGTAAGCAATTGATAAATTTCAAGCATCATAAAGTAATGAAAGATAGACTGCAGTCACAAATACTTAGCATGTAGTACCACTTCTACAACTCATCATCATCATCATGGTACTGAGAAGTAGGCCTCCTTCTCAAGCACCGTAACCGGCCGACCTGACAGTCGGCTCACAGTCATTTCTGACCGGCCAACCCGGTATACAGCTCACGGTTACCTCTGTGTACACAATCCTGCCTTTGGCAGGACCCGAAATCGTCTCATCTCATCAGTAGAGGGTAACGTACAGGCTCGTCGTCATCAAAACTCGGCAAGTTAATTAGTTCAAACATCAATTTATCTCAAATCATCTTAAAACTTATATACATCATCATAATCATCATTTAGAAAGCCAGTAATAGGAGTATTAGAAAGTAATGCCCACCTGGAAATCTTAGCTTTGGTACTAGTACTTCGGAGAAATCCTACTTATGCCCTTGACTCGCGTCTTCAGATATCATCGTTGGCATAGACGATCATGTAATAAAATAAACGTCAATTAGACAAAACCTCACTAGGTTTATTATTCTTATCTAAGTAGTAGTCTTCCTTTGCTCCCTTATAACTAATCACTCTTCGTAACAAAACTCTCTTATAATAAATTCTAAATATTCATCATTTTTATTTCCAATGCATCACCAAATTTTAAGTCTAATTAGTTCATTAAGGAACGACTCCTAAATACTCAAACCCATCTATCAATCACATACTAAAGTTGTGAGGTTATAACACATTCTTTAACAAATATCTGATAATTCGCATAATGCTTAATGACTTCACCATGTGGTTAAATCTCTCAAGAGAACCAAAATTCGGTTAAGTACATTTATCTCGGAAAAGTATTACATCTATATACATATATTAACATACATATATACTCCTTTAGCCTTTTTATGAATTACTAAGGTGTATAGTTATCACCATTAACACATGCAATTTACTAGATCAAGGTAGGTGTAATTAGTGAAAGACCATACTTGACTTCATATACTCTGTCCCAACTTCAAGTAATAAACTGCTTTACCTCGGAACTCTCCTGGGTTTGGGACTCATATCATTTGAAACCTCTTAACGTCTAGTTTCATTTAAAAAAAAGTAGGTTGCAAAACTTTATGTGGTTTAGGAGATACGATCATTTTCCTACAGTCTACCATATTCGACAGTTTTGTGCAACTGAAAGTTTTGATTTTAGAAAAATAGTAGATCTTGTCAAAAAGACTTAAACTTTTATGGGTAGCTAGCTAACATGTTCATCTTGTTCATATAAAAATTTGGAAACCATAAACTCACGAAAAACTATTAGAAAAGTGATTCTAGTATCTGTTTCCTCCACCCTTTCGGTAGACAGTTGCAGTTGGAGACTCATAATTTAAAAGGTTATCAGACGATGTTCAAATGACCTTAAATTTTACATGAACGTTCCTAACACTTATATATGTTTACCATAAAATTTTCAAGATTTTTGGGTATCAAAAACCCCGTCAAAAACAATCAAGTCAGTAGCTTAAAAGCTAGCCAATTAACTCATCAACTAGTCCATCCTAAACGTATAGCCAAGCATACTCTATTTTCTTGTCAACCCAATTCATCATAATCATTATTAAACATTTCTAATTATCATTTTAATCCATCAACAATCATAACTTCAATCTCATAGGCTCATTTCATACTCAAATCCTTACTCTCTTCATGAATCTTATCTTCCAATCATCACACAACCTAACACTTTTATATACCAAAACTTAAAATCAAATCATGCTTTTCATTCAATGACCAACAAATAACATCTTAATAGCATGCATATACTCTCCATTTTAAAGTTAGAAGACGACAAAATTTTATAAGACTTCCAACCCTAGTGATCTTCGAAAATTACCAGCTCGAATTAGGAGTTGGTTTCATGCTTTACTCATCTATATACATGCTCATAAAGCTTAGATATAAGTAAATTCATGTGTTTAGAAGCTTACTCTTATGATCTGTAACAAAAAGTATAACTCCTCTTCCTTGACTCCTAGCTCGAACCTTCACCCGAGCTCTTGTTCTATGGATTTACGAGTGTTTTTAGCTAGATTTAATCGGTGGTTATGGGATACACGTAGCTTACGAAGCTTTTTACCAGCTCATCAATGGCGTTGGTAATGACAGTCGAGAGAGGAGAGAGAGAAGAGAGAGGAGAGAGGAAAGGGACGTCTGTTATGGGGGATGAAAGAGAAAGGTGTTATATATATATATAACCCCATTTACTTAGCCAACAAGTATTGGATAAATAACACATGCTTAATTATCCACTTGCATAAAATATCTTATCCGATAACTATGCTTATCCACTTGCTTTGACTTCTCTCTCTCTAAAGTTAGTTCCGCACCAGAGCAGAGAAATGGTGATTTCTCTACCAATGCAGAGGAATGGCTTCACCTATGGCAATTCCATAGGAATCGCCTCACCTCTGGCATTTCCATAGGAATTGCCTCACCTATGGCATTCCAGAGGGAATTGCCTCACCTCTGGCATTTCCATAGGAATTGCCTCACCTATGGCATTCCAGAGGGAATGGCCTCACCTATGGCATTCCATAGGGAATGGCCTCACCTATGGCATTTCCATAGGAATTGCCTCACCTATGGCATTCCAGAGGGAATTGCCTCACCTCTGGCATTTCCATAGGAATTGCCTCACCTATGGCATTCCAGAGGGAATGGCCTCACCTATGGCATTCCATAGGGAATGGCCTCACCTATGGCATTCCATGGCATTCCATAGGAATCGCCTCACCTATGGCATTCCATAGGGAATGACCTCACCTATGGCATTCCAGAGGAAATGGCCTCACCTATGGCATTCCAGAGCCCGCATCCCGAGCAGAGCTCGCAAGCCATAGCAAAACTCTTAGGCCAAAACAGATCTCCAAGGCCAGAACTCGGCTAACATACTATCAAAAGAAAAGATATCATTAACTTCATCCTCGTTCAACCATCATCTCTATACATCTTTATTTCCTCAAAGTATTTCATTCTCTAATTCCATCATCGAAAATATAATAGCTTAACCATTAGAAATCTCATCTCATCAATAGCTTATTTTTATATCTCAGTACTCTTAAAACACAAGGTACTTATAATAAGGAAAAAAAATGCGGGGTGTTACACCATGCTCCAATATCACTCAATTCTGCATCCAAACAGTCGTCAAAACTACACCCAACCGTGAAATCACGAAATAATAGTAAATGAACTCCAAACTATAATGAAACGGGTGTAAAATCGACTTAAACTACAGAATATAAACCATAAAAACCATGCAAAATGAGTGTTTATCAATGGGCAATTAACCCTTTAAATTATTAGCCCGTGTGATGTACCACGAAAATAATATATTTAAATAAATAAGTATAAATAATAAATAAAATTAAAATATATTTAAAAAATTAAATAACTTTTTTTTGTTTTCAAGTTAAAAATTAAATAAAACAATCCACATCAATTACTCAATAAAATCACAAATTAAAAAAACATAAATTTTCAAATTTCTATAAAGTGTAATGATAATTCTAATTATTAAATAATTTGACAATGAAAATTCACATTACACATTATTATTATTGTTGTGACCAACAATATCACTTTATAACAGAAAATAACAAAAACACGATAAATGCGTCGAAACTTTGAACTCTTTGAACTTTGTATTGATTTTGCGCCAGACTTTGAAAGTAAGTAGACAATGATCGTAAATGATTTTACATTAGGATTTTACACGTATTTATAGGCAAAACACTAGGAATTTTAGTAGGAGATGGACTCTTATTTGACTTATAATCGAACTATAACTCCTCGTGCTTATCTCATACCCTTGTTATGATCTTGGCTTCGAACTCGGGTTGATTGAAGGCGTTGAACTCTTTAGGATAAGGTTGGCTCCGCAAAATTAGGCTTGTTTTGTTGGGGGCAACCCTGTTCGGGGCTTGGCAGTGGTGTTCGTTAGGAATCTCTCTTTCTCTGTTATTTTCCTCCGATATTTTTGGAATGCATATTTTTATCCTCGTTAATTATTATAAAGTATCACACGTCATAATAAATAAGTAAATAAATAAATAAATATTTTCATACATAAACATAAATAAAAAGTTGTAAATTTTTAATGAGAGAGAAAATAAAATATTTTAAAATTTTCATAACTTATTTGTTTTAAATTCATTTTTTTATGATTTTTTACCATATTAAAGATTTGGTCACAAACTTAAATTTAAGATACACATTGAATATTTCTTCATAAATTTGACAATGTTTAAAAAAAATAAAATTATATATAAAAATAGATATAAAATAGTGAAAAAAAATTGGTGAGAAAAGAGAGAGAAAAAATAGAGGAAAAAAAATAGAGGGAAAGCCTCCTCTTTATATACTTATATATATATATATATATATATATATATATATATATAGGGTTGGTATCTAGTGTGTATTTAATCTAATTGTGAAACTTAGGAACTATTCTAGTCCATAGATTAATGAAGATCAACGGTTCATATCTAAACATATATCTAATTGCTGTAAACTTAAAACAAATACGCATAGACGGCATAGTAATAGATAGGGGTAATTTAGTGAACAAAACATTCTTTTAATTTTGGAAGATACATCAAATCCCTTAATTACCGTTCAACCATTTAATGACTGACTACCTTTTCACCTACCAGTCAATTTTTAGTTCACCCATCGCCGTCTTCGTCACTTTCAACCCTAGTGTGTGCGATTTCCGGCGTCTTCAACCATTGAACAGGTGTTTTTTTTTTGCGTCTCGTTGTTCATCCATCACTTGAAACTCGATATTAATCCATCATATTCTCTATTTGATACAGTAATCTATATCTGCTGCGTCGTCTGAACTGGTATGTTCTCAAGATTTTTGTTTGTTGTTCATCTGTTTTTCACTTTCATGATGGGCGTTGTCACCAATAATGTTCTTCCTGAACACAAGTGAAGTGATTTCGAACTTTTTTGTGCGAACTTTACCTGATCTGCATATTATTTGGAAAATATTTGAAGGTAGGACTTTGTTCATTTGTAGAAAAAATTATATGTTAGGACAATCATCGTTTTACACTTTGGTACAATTTGTTTCATTGCGAACTCGGTGGTCCCCCGTTGGTGTACAGTGTATTTTTCTTCCTTTTTCCTCCTTTTGGTACCAGTTGACCTTTTTTCTAAAACAAATGAATTGAAAGCGAAAAAACGAGAAAAGTGTTTGAAGAACATTCTACGTACGGATTTTTTCTTTGGATTGGAGCCCACCGATGATAGTTTATTGGGATTACATTGTTCGATGAATTTGTTAATGGTCGTTTATTAAGGGTTGGATTGTTTTTTTGGACCACCGGTCCCTTTTTCGTAATCGATGTTCGTAGTTACTGTTCGTGGTTTTTAATCTTTGTTCATTATACTCATATTGTTGTTCATTAAAATGTTCATTGAATGTTGAAACATACCAAATGAATGATATTGTTCGTGGGTTTTAAATTATAAATAAAATTCATCAAGTGAAATGTTATTATTATATAACCACCAAGTATATTTGCAGAAAGATGCGGTCGGTGTCGGGCTTCACTGGGAAAAATGCTATGGGGCTATGCCGTATGTTTTCATTAAATGATGTGTATTTTAAGGAATGACATTACTATATTTTCTGTATACCTGATAATATTTTCACATTACTTTATTTTGTGGCAATTAGCGAGGCGTGTTGATCCATCAATCATTATGGAGAACAAGCTACTTGCTGCAAGGCAAAAAGGTTTCACCAGTTTTAATACAATGTCTGATGTGGTGGTTCCTAAAACAAGCTAATTGATTGTATGTTTGCATTCCCAAAATAACAGCCACACGCTCGAGAAACAAAGTTCTTCATAGAGCAAGGCTAATGCGACTATCGAATCAAAATTCAGGTCCTAACCAATCAGGTAATAAAATGTTAATGAAATATACATTTTATATATTAAGTTTCTTAACGAAATAATTACTATATGTATTTTATTGGATAAATAGATGCATGTGGGGAGAAAACTGGTGATGTCCACGTGACATCGGAGCAAACTTGTATTGAACAAGATACTGTTCATGAGAATATTGCTGATACGACGACACCGCATAGGAAAACAACAAGGAGCACATCAGGGATAACAAAAAAATGTACATTTTTTTAAATGTTCTTTTTTTTTCTGCAAAATATGGATTTGTTCATTAAAAATGTGTTTTGTTAATTGAGTTTGTCCATTTAAAATGGGTATTGTTCATTTAAAAGGTAATCATTTCTTTATGAAATATAAATTTTATATATTAAGTTTCCGTTAGGACGAACTAATTAATATATGTATTTTATTGGATGAATAGATGCAAGTGGGGAAAAAACTGCACCAATCCACGTGACATCGGAGCAACCTTCTACTGAGCAAGATCCTGTTCATAGGAAAAGAACGAGAAACACGTCAGGGATAACAAAAAAAGGTACATTTTTTAAAATGTTCGTTCGTTTCATCAAATTATGGATTTTTTCATTTAAAATCCATTTTTGTTCATTTAAAGTTCAAATGTCTATTATGTGCGTACTCCATAATCTAATGTTCGTATGAGGAGAATTGTATAATTATTGAATAAAGAAGGACCTTGTTCATTGATTTTATATATCTGTTCGTTAGATTTGTACGTTGTTCATTTATTTAATAGTATGTTTACTGTGTAATTGTCCGAACAGTAGTTGGCGCAGAGAAACCAGGTAACGAGGCTAAGGTTGGTCCTCCGGTTCAAGGTAATTTTAAAAGTGTTTATATACTTATCCACATTTTTTCAAACTCAAAATCGTTAACCATGTTAAAATGAATATAGGGACACCAGATGAAAAAAAACGAAGGCGCAGAGACGAAAAAGGAAAGGGTGTTAAGGATCATGGTACGTTAATCAAATGTGGATGTTGTACACCTATTTTAAGTTTCTTGTCTTTGATTTTTTCAAATTTTTGCTCCATATAAGATGTCGCTGAAGAACCAACAAAACATGTTTCGTTCTTCGAACGAATAAGGAGGGAGGTCGAGGAAGACAGCATTGAAGATATACCTATGGAGGAAAATCCCAAAAAACCGAAAGATGTCAAGTGTAAACGCAGAGGTGGTTGGTCGACTAAGACGGTAAAACAGAACAAAATGCCTAAGCTCCATACCCGAACAACCCCATCCTCATTGTTCGACGGTTTGAATACGATGAATGATGGTCAAAAGGCTGCTGTTAAGCAGATTGGATTTGGGCATATATTGGGAGGTTGGCATACTGGGTATTGGACCACTACAACCCAAGCAGCGGAGAGTTGGAGATAAGTGCTGGAACTAAGGTTAAGATTACAGCGGACGATGTGTACCGTGTTTTTGGTGTTCCCAGAGGCGATAGAGAGATTGATGAGTTGGAGAGGACAGGTTCGACCGACCTGTTCGTAGAGTGGGTTGGGTTCTTTGGGATACGGGGTAAAGATTCTACTAAGATTGGGGCAGTGGTAGATAAGATGTTGGATTGTATAGATGGAGGTACATGGTTCAAGAGACATTTTGTGATTGCGGTTGCTTTCTCTTTGTTTGAGAGCTGCACAAATGGGACTGTGCATCCTTTTATCATGAACTGTCTGGTGAATGTTGATAAGTTGCGGGAGTGGAATTGGGCAGCCTATGCTTTGAAGAGTTTGGACAAGCATTGTGAGTCATGGGTAGGCAACAAAACGAAGACATTTTCGGGGCCGACATTGTTTCTGGTGGTAAGTATAATTTCTTTACTATATCAATTCTAGAATATATGTTATTAAAGTACATACGTTTACCATATGATAAATTTTTTTTTGCAGTTATTTTTCGTTGATCGATTTCAGCACGCTAGTGAACAAGCACCTAGACAGTTCCCATTGATTTGTTGTTGGACTACCAAAACATTGAAATCTAGACAGGGTCGTGAGGAACAAGATAAGTATAAAGGTGGTTGGTTGTTGCTTGATCCGATACCAACACCAACAGAGGCTGAAAACTCTAGGAATCGTTTGACTAACCGATGGAGCCGTCAAGTGACGAAGGCTGTTGATGGTATTGCAAAGATAATTAGCGAGTTAAGACGTACAGTCGCAACTGCACCAATCGAGGTGAGAACCGACAAACGGTTTTTGAGTTGTATTCAGTCAGGCGAACAGAAACTCGGGATTAGTTTTAGTTTGCCGGTTGTTGGATCAAGCAATGATGGAGATTGTATTGACAATGAGGATGATACTTTTTTCGGGCAAGACGAAGTACTGAAGTCTATTGACGATGCAACATTGAAGGCTATTAACAAGAGCACTAGCCGTATCTCCAAAGTGGGTGACATTCCAAGTTTCAGCCTGGGTATGACACAAGAAGACGTTGATGAGGGCTAGGTAAGGTGTCTTCTTTTGAATAGTTAAATGATTTTTGAATTAAGTTTTTAATTGTACTAAGGGGAGACAATATATTTAATATTGAGTAAGGTGGCAAAAGCTGGACCAGTAGCTGATAATCCCTCAAGGGATTCCCCGATCAGAGGTGTTATTACTGGAGAGGAACATAATGCAGATGCTGCAGCTGATGCTTTGAATGTAAGTTACTTAGTATGAACATCATTTTATTCCTTTGAATATCAAACATTGGTGCACGAACAGCTGCAACTGTAAGCTGAATATGTAAATATTTATTATATTCTAAATTTGTCAATTCAAGGTGGTGGTCCAAGTACTTGCACAGCAAGGGGAAATTCATACCGGCAATCTGCTCGACCGCGGTGTACATGTTCAGCAAAATCAGGTAATTGTTCAAATAACCAACTGTTAATTGAATAAGTGTTTTTCACCTTTGAACAGATTTTGGGTTTTATATAATTATATGCTCTTGCCCACGATTATAGGTGGATATCGGTTTAGTTAATTTGGGTGACGGCATTGATGCTACGCCGGCGATGAACAAGGTTGCAAATACTGCAAGAAAAGTTGTTGAGGTCCGTGTTTGTCAAATATTTTAGTGTTTTAATCACGTTACTTTAATTACTATTAATTATAATTTTTTGGTAGCAGTCACCACAGCCTGCTACGCACCCGGACAACAAGGAGAATGAAGGCGGACGAGCTTTGGAGCCGGTAAAAAAGACCTATGTTAGGAAACGTAGGAAACTTTAGTTCGATATGGTTATAAACATTAACATATAAAACTTATCAGGTGTTCAAGGGTAAGAATGATATTCCAAGTGGACGTAAACGTTTTGTTTTGAGAAGCAGATCGTTGAATGTAGGAAACAACATCCCTAACTCTTATTTTGCAATTATAAATTAACTATGGATGTTTCTTGGTTGATGCATCTTTTGTTTTGAAGATTGTTGGTGATTTATGTGCAAATGGGAAAACACCCATGAAAGGACGGTTGTTGAAAACGATGAAATTGAGGTCACCATATATCCAGCGGGAAATTTGTACATCAAAACAATTGAACCAATCTGAGAAAGAGTTGGGATTGTATGCGATGTACAAGGATGATGAGGCAGAGTATGTTCATGATCAATTAATTTTATTTTTTAACGTGAATTTTCATATGAAGTTAGTCGTACTTAATATTCATACAGGAATGAAGTCATGTTCTCATATAAGGATATAGATCTACATAGAATTGACATGTATACTTTGAGGAGGGGTACAATTATTGGAAACCATGTAGTGAACACATGGATTTTGCTACTAAACAGTAGAGAGGAAATCAGGGCAACCACATCACCCGTTCGTTTTTTTGCATCGATGAATATCTATGTAAGTATATTTAAATATGTTCGATAGATTTATAGTGTTGTACAAAAAAAATATGTTGTTAATTTATTTAAATATTTTTTTCTTTTGTTTGTGGCTTTAACACTAGCTGGACATTATAGCCCCCAAGAACATGCTTTACGAGATGCGTCAAAAAAAGTTTTTTGAGACTTTGGATGCGGAGCTCAGTGAATACCATAATAGTCCGCTGAAATTCATGGATCTAGTAAGTATCTTACATAAAATTTATGTACATCTTATTGTATAAGATGTCAATACATATGTGTTGTTATGACAAATTGTTTCGTGTAGTTTTTCTTTCCAGTGTACGAGCAGAAAAAATATTACGCTGTATGCATTGATGTGCGAAAGTGCAAACTATTCATACTGGATAGCACAATAGATTCAGTCACAAACCAGAATATAAGGAAATATGATAGTGTATGCTCGGTTCTGGTGAGTGTTACTCCCTCATTCAATTGATATTCTTATAATTGGCTAAATCTAAGATTTATATTACGCAGCGTGTACTGTTCTCGAACGTCCTTGCTGCTCAAAATGAGACAACTAAGGCGAACAATGTATCGAAGTCTAAATTGCTGCCCCTAAAGTTGAAATGGGCTGACAACAGAAACACGCTAGACACAGGGGTATATTTAATGCGACATTTGGAAACCTTTATGGGCGACGGATCATCTGGTTGGAAATGTGGAATGGCATCAACATCACCACGTCAAATAAGTCGGATGCGTGTGAGGTACTGTGCAACGATCATGCAGAGTGATTGCAACAGTGTGAAAGAAGATGTCATGAAGTCCGCAACTGAACATTATCGTCAATTAATCGCTAATCCAAACTTCAAAGCTAATTTAGTTTTGCTTGGTTGAGTACTTTTTACGTGATATTCATGGCCTTTAGGTTTTTTTTATTATTATTAGATTGTCTAAGACATCTTTGATTTTGATAATAAAGTTCGACGAAACTGGTTAAATTATGAGTGTTGGTTTTTTTATTGCCAAATTCATGATTTTTGCGAATTATGTAGGTTTGTTTGCAGGCGTTCACATTGGAATGTTATATCATTGTTTTTTGATGAAATTAATACAAGCAAACATGATGCATGTCAAAAAAATATTGAACAATATATTTGTCGCAGCCCGCAATCCCTAAGGATGGCTTAACCGGGGTTATGACTCGGGAAGGGGATTAAGAAGCGGGGAAAGAAAGGGGCATTTACTTAACAATCAAATATTTTCGAGAAGAGACATTTATTTGTATAACACTAGGATCATAACTGATCTCTTGGGCAAATACAAGACGTTTGTTCGGGAAGGCCCGTCAAAGTGGATTACCCAACAAAAGAGTATCATACTTGAAATAAAACATTAGCTTAATCAGAGTATCTTGCAGCGGAAATACGTGTGAGTTATACATATGAAGATGTATACTCAAGGTTACATTACTGTTCTACGTCAAAAGGGTACATCCGCTCAACTCCACTCCATTCCATCACCCGCTCAACCTGCACATTAGGGAAAACAACATGCAGGGCTGAGTAAAAATACTCAGTGAACATATGCCGAAAACATAACAATTTATATCATTTATTGTACTGCCAACAGTAACACACAGGGTTTTACTTGAAGGACCCGTGCTTACTAAACATTTTCTTTCATTTCATAAAGTTGGATGCGCATCCCATTTTCAGTCTATATGATCCATATCTGTTCCTTTCACGCGCCGGGAAGGAGGCCTCCTTCCACGGACGCCAAGACCGGTCGCAAGCGACACACAGTCTCCATGAGTGTACACGTTAACCCTTACTAGCAAACCTTCGTCTAGCGTAGGGTCCGAATTCGATTTCCTTTATAGTTGGCGAACCAACACAGATAGAATACATACATAAAACATAAACATTTTTGGCAGACAATCATTTCAAAAACATTTCCTTTCTTTCATAAGAACCATTCATCATTTAATCATTTCCATAAACATTTCATTTCATAAGAACCATTCACCATTTGAAATATCACAGTTATATCATGTCATTCATTTCATTTCGTATAAGAGGCCTGTATGCAGGGGATCTCTATATACGTGTTTTAAGAAAGCCCACCTTATTCGTTCCCACAACGGGCGTAGAGTTACTTCCCTCTTTTAGCTATCACTTCCCGCCTAGACCTTTATTGACGAAGAATCGATAAGTTCAAGAAGAAGTCGTGAAAGAAAGGAAGATTGATCTCTAAACTAAACTATCTCCTTTAATATGATTTTAGGGTTCTAGCATCCATACTAATCTTGTCTCGTTCAAAACCTTAAACTCAAAATATTTATCACATAACTAACATTTAGGTTCGAAACTATTTATTCGAATATCAACATGCACATCAATCATAACTCGTTCTACTCACGCCATCAAATCAAATATCCCATCATTTAAAAATAAATCATATGATATCACATAGACAAATTATATCATCATAGATCCTGCTTTCTCATACATGAAACAATTTAATCCTTTTCAAATAATCCATATTAATAAGCCATTTGAAAAGAATTCATTAAATAAGAGTTTAACTCAAAATATTTTATTTTAAAAGTCCATTAAAAAAAATCAAATAAAAGACTCTATTTATTTAATTAATTTAAAGGTTAATATATAATTAAATTAATCAAGCTCAATTTAAATTAATAATTAAGAGCTCAAATAATTTAAATGGATATAAGCCCAAATTAATTAGATAAACTAAGTCCATCATATTTTTCTTTGAATAAGGCCCAAACAATTAAATTAAAAGATCCATCAGATTTTATTTAAAAGGGCCGAGCCCATAAATAAGGAAAGGCCCATCAGTCAATTAAATCACACAATTAAAAAGGGCCCAACAGATATTGAAGCCCAAGGCCCACTCAATTCTTAACCTAAACACACACACACATTAAAACACCTTCAAACACACACACATCAGCCCACATCTCACCCCTCTCTCTCTCTCTCTCTCTCTCGGTGCTCTGCCGCCGCCGCCCCGACGGCGGTGCCCGCCGGACGGAGGCCGGCGTCGGCCCCTCTCCTCTCTCCCTGAACTCATTCCCCCTCTCTTCTCCTCTATCTCTCTCTCTCTCGGCCGCTGGACCCAGGCGCAGCAGACACCACCACCGCGGTGCGCCGCCATCGTCGGGCCGTCGCCTGCTCCCTCATTCTCGTGGCAGATCCACCGCGGCCTGAAGACCACGACGCCGTCGCTATCTCGCCATCTCCCTTTCTCCCTCGTTCTCACCTTCTCTCTTTCTCACTGACTCTCACACACACACGTACGCAGACACGGCGTAAGCCGCCGCCGCGCCTGGTTCATCTTCTCCAGCCGAAGGCCGGAGCCACCGCCGCCACTGCTTCCATCGACCGGCAGCCTAAGGTAAGCCCTAATTTCTTCCTTTTCTATTTTCCCCCTTTTTCCAATTTCTAAATTAAAAACTGAAATACTCATCTCCTTTCCCCTCTTTGGTAGATCGAAAGCCACCGCGGCTCCGTCGCCGTCCGTCAACCGCCGGCGACGAGTCACTAAGGCTGCCCTCTCCCCCTCTCGACTCACACATACAAAACAGGGGTTCAAGCCTCAAATTCAGTTCACAAAAAGCATAGGGTTTTCTTAGCACATATCATTCTCAAACTATAATCTGTAATTGCCTGGGTTTAAAAAAGCCCAAGGCGCACGAGGCGCAAACATGCCCGGAGCCTAGGCGCAGGGCTTTAAGCTCAGGCGCGGGCTTTTCGTAGGCGAGGCGCACCTAAAATATAAAAATTCTAATATATTTATCTATAATATATTTTCTACTTAAAATACATACTTAAAACACAAATACATAAAAAATACAAATACTTAATTTAGAACAATAAATAACACCATATAAAAAAAATATATATATACATTATGGGTTTATACCTCCATATATTACTTAAGAGGCAAATACTTTGTGTATTTGTGTACAAGTTGCAGCTGGCCCCTTTTTATTAAAAGTTGTGGCTGAATGGGGTAATAAATTAATAATATATGTGGCTAAATGGGTAATAAATTAATAATAAATTACCTCCACTCCATATAGTATTACTTAATGGCATAGTTAAATTTGCGGCTGGGTCCCATCATTTAAAAAGTTGCGGCTGCCTTTTAATTAGGCTCATTTAAAAAGTTGCGGCTGCCTTTTAATTAGGCTGCTTGAACGGGTCCCACAATTTGTACCCTAACCCTAATTCTACATAAGGCGGCGCCTTAGCTGCGCCTCTTGTAGGCTCCAGCGCCTTGCCTAAAAAAGCCCCCCCACCCTGCGCCTCGCTTAAGGCGCGCGCCTAGGCGCGCTTTTTCAAACCCAGGTAATTGCTTAATCAAATCTGAATTTCTTTTCTTGCAAATTAAACACTCAGTTTATAAATTTCAGTTCATATGTGCATATGTAAGCATGTTGTGAAATATCAAAACAGCCGTTTATGAATTGGTGGTTCTCTTGGTTCCCTTGGTGGTTCTCTGAAAATTGACAACGAAAGGGTGATGATACCTTGAATAGGTGGATTTTTGTCTCTGCATAATTATGTGTATAGCATAAGTTAGAAATCTGCAGTGAAGTATGTGTATAACATAAGTTAGAAATCTGCAGTGAAGAAAATTGAAAGAGGGAGAAATTTCCTTTCATTATTACCGTAAATCTTGCTGGTGAAAATGGGCTGCAGGAGTTGAGATGTAAAAAGAAAAGTGAAGTGGTGGGGTTGATTTTAAAGAGGTAGAATGGGATTGGTGGATGATTGAGAACCATATATCTCTTAATCCCACTTAGCAAAAATATCTAAAGATTAAAGAAATATCTAAAGACTAACATATTAACAAGTACCTAATTCCCATAAAATCTATTTGACCTTGACAATTTAATAAATTAAATAATCACATAGGCTCATTTAACAATCAATTAAAAGATCTATATTTAACACTTCAATGTTAAATCCTCAATGAACTCAAAATATATTTTGAGTGCATCATCCATTAAAATAAAAATAAATAAATCGTCACGCATATAAATCATCAAAACCATATAAGTTCGTATTTTATTAATGGATGCTGAACCCTAATTATCATAATAAATCCTTAATCAGTCATTAGAAGATTTTAATCTCCAATTAAAAGTCGGGTCATTACAATATTACACACCAGAAATGGCAACATAATAAACATTGAACAAAGCATGACATGATATGAACATTGATCATGCAATTTGAACAATATGTTTTTGATGTTGAACAATATATAAGTACGGTGAACAAAGGATGTCTTATCGTGAACATTGGTGTCGTAGTTTTGAACAACCCATAAATCCAGATGACCAAATGCATCCCTTAAATATGAACAGTACACAATTAAAGGAAGTCGTAACTCGAACATACTAATTTAAAACCAAACATTTATACAATTGATACTTAAATATGAAAATTTCATAGCTCACACAATTGAATATGAATATTATTATTATGACTAGTTCGCAATGAAATGGTTATTGCAGAGAACGGTGTATAGACAGTGAGTATTAGGCCAGTCCACAATATGATGAACAGTGATATTAAATATTGAACAAAGGATATAATTTTGAAGAAAACATAAATCACGCTGACCAAAACCATCCATAATTTTTGTGTGAACATTACATAATGAACGTCGAACAAGGAACATAAATCACGATGACCAAAACCATCCCTAATTTTTGTGTGAACATTACACAATGAACGTCGAACAAGGTCATATATAACTGAACATCGTCAAATATAACCAAGATAATTGTACGAGACATAGTGACAAAAACCAAACATAATAAGCAAAGTGTAAAATCGAAAATGAAGGAAAAACCAAATGAGAAATCTGAAAATCGTTCCCATGACAATTGACGAAATTGTACGAGTCATAATGACAAATAACAAACGTAATAAACTAACTGTAAAATGACAAAGTTGTTGAATAAAACAATTCAAACATCAACTGAATCATCTGTAACATCCTTCCCAGGACAATTACGTGAATCGTGGTTTACCATCTGATTGCATTTCCTGCATCTCCTCTTAGGCTTGAGTGCTTGTTCAATCATTTTCTCCCTTGTGGATTTCCTCCTCCCACCACAGCCACTGCCCTTAGTGTGCACTACAGGAGGCGGTAATACATCAACCTCAGTAGGTTTGGGTACACCATAAAATTCTTCAAACATTGCATGCTTCGACATTGAATCAAATGGTACTCCCAACTTCGAATATTTATCAGTGATACCCTTCAAATCGTTGTACAGCTGTTGACTCAACGAAGAATCCCCTCGTACATGGCCGAAACTCTTACAAACTTCAAGAAAGAATTTCTGTATTGGGAGGTCATCCTTCACAACCACGGGCTCCGGCACATTCTGTTCGTGCGGGGTTTGGCTCATCTGTGAAAGTTTGGTCCAGCGTGCGATAATATATTTTTCAGGAATTTTGTTCAATTTTCTTGTTCGCATGACAAAGAAAATGTGTTTGCACAACCAACCCTTTCTGATGAACAGCTTGCAAGAGCAAGAGAAGTGATCATCGATAGAACTGTAGCACACTTTAAATACTCCATGAACTCTGTCGTCAACCTCATAGTAACTGAGATTACCTTCATCGTACATGCGTGCCATCAGACAAGATACAGCAGCAGCCACGATTTCAGGCTGTATCTCATCCTTGAATATTTTGTTCGTGTAGATATTTGAAGCATGAACCTCTATACGTAAGTCTGTGCACATATCAAATGAGCTGGTTTCATCAGCCATAGTGATAGTGTCGTATGAAGTGCGTTGTGCATCCATAGCACTTTCATAATGCATGAACAACTGAACCACATTTGCATCTTTATTAAAATGGCGCCTGAAGAAACTGTTCTCGCTCTCTGACATAGATGTTGTCCTAAAAAGACCACTCATCTTGACATCACGAAAATATGAAGATACCCAGTTAGCACGCCTGTGAAACATATCAGTGAACCACCTACTCTCAAATAGATCATACTCCTCAATAAAACGATGCCAATTCTGCTCGAATTCATGCGGCTCAACAAGATCCGACCAAACTATATTATTGAATCTTTCCTTCAGCTCAGTGTTGTCCCTTAAATGCCTTGGCAACTTTTCAACAACTTTCATTAGTATATGCCACATGCACAATCTGTGAGACGTGTTAGGTAGCACATTTTCTATAGCTATCTTCATCGCCGGATCTTGGTCTGTGATAAATACTAAAGGGTGAGATCCCATGCACTCAACAAACTTGTTGAGAACCCATGTATAGGAATCCACATCCTCGTTCGATATCAAAGCTGCTCCAAAGGTTACACACCTCCCATGGTTATCTTTCCCGGTGAATGGTGTAAAAATGAGCTTGTACCTACAAAGAGAAATATTGTATTGACTTTAAGATTGACTGAGTTATTCATAAAAACAAATGTTCAGAACATAACTACTATGTTCATTGATGAAGTTCATCCCTGAACATTTAACTAACACTATGAACATATAGAATTTCATGAAAGCAACAAAGTACACAAGCTACATGACCAATTAACGTATACGTAAAATGATAAATCCAATAAAGGAAAGGCGTAAATTCAAAACAAACCTATTGGTTGAATAAGTTGCATCAAATGACACGGCATCTCCGAATCTGTGGTAATTCTGAATTGACATCTCGTCTGACCAAAACATCCTCTTCAGTTGAGCTTCTTCATCAGTTTCAAAATAATACTTGAAACCTTGGGACTTCTCTTGCTTTTTCTTCAAATTGTCTAGCAGAATTTTGGCATCAACACCTTCCGTATGGACCCTAAGGTCTCGAGCATAGTTCTTAAAATCTATACTTGTGTATCCAACGTCATCATAATTACCAACTATCTCCTTGAAAAATCGAAAGGTCCTCATGGGTCCAATGTTTGCCTTCATACCACAAAGAAGGAACATTTGATGGACATAGCCGACGTTCCGACGTGACTTCATAAGATGACGTTTGGAAGCAGGGACCATGTGGTGTGTGTGTTCCTCATAAAAGTCGTGAACAACATACCCAACCACAGCTTCCAAACGAAACACGATACGTGCCATGCAATCAACTCTAGTGGAGACCGTTTTGCGTTTCTTCTTAGGCTTCATGGATTTCTTTGACGACGAACTTTTACTGTCACTCTTCAGGCCTGCTCGATTACAAACTATATGCCTGTGTGTTATGGTTCCATCTTCAGCTTTTTTCCGATAACTCAAACGTGTACCAAAACCACACGTGTTTGCGTATTTGTAATAAAATTGAACTTCTTCTTCAAGAGTACGGAAGGCTTGTCCAATCCTCGGAATTAAATCTCTATCGCACTTAGGGATAATCAACTGCGTTATTTCATCTTCCGTCCACGTGTTTACATCGTCTGCAAAATAAACGTCAAATAGTCCCTGTTAAATTCATAGTATAACAACTAACGCACGATCCATAAATATCTGTGAACAACATTATAATTTTTTTTTAAAGTTTAACTACCAAATAATACCTATATACTCTATACATGTACATGACGATATTAAGAATGCATTCTACGATATAACACCATTCGAAATCACTAATATACATTTATAGAATTCACACATCATTATCTGTGAACAAACTATTAAGATGCAACATTCTACGCACGTTACCGTCTACAAATCAAAGGTGAAATCACTAATATACATTCACGCATGTTTCACACTTTGATATCTGTGAACAAACTATTAAGAGTAACATTCTATGCACGTTTTGTAGAATTTATACTAAATCAATACTATTTGAAGCAATTATTAATATGAACATAATAGATTACGATGCAAATAACACTTCAAAAAAAAAAAAAAAAACTCACGCTGGTCCGCCATTGATGGAGAAGATGCCATGGTGAACAGAAAAGAAAATAGAACGTTTGAAACGGCCGTAAAGAATGTAGTGGGGACAATAAAAACCTAAAATGTAATATCTAAGTTGTAACCAAAATTAGAAGATATCATGCAATCATGAACGCATGATTATAGGGATGACAGTACTCATTTCGGTTATGTGTTGATTGTCAAAAGTCAAATAAACCCTTTCTTACTAAAATGAATTAAACAGCCGAAAAATGCTCAGCCGTTTGATCTCCAATAATCTACGGTTTATATTGGTTCCCCGTTCTCACAATTATCTCCTATTTACATATGATCCATTCCCTATATATATATATATATATATATATATATATATATATATAGAGAGAGAGAGAGAGAGAGAGAGAGAGAGAGAAAGGATCCGTGGAGAATCATAAATAAATTGAGAATTGAGAATCAATCTTGTCCCTTCATTTATCAAATCGGACGCTCATTATATAACATAAAATATCCGTGTCTTTTTAATTGAAAAGGACATATGTGTAATCTTATGTATTCTATAACCGCCAGTCCTATTTTTATGGACATAATGATTGCTTTAGTTGGTAGATAATCACTAATGCTGAATAACCTATTTTTATTCGACATTATTTTACAATATTAATTTTATAGGAATTTATTGTTTAAAGTTTAATTTATCTGGTAATTATCGTTAATTTAGTAGTATGACTTTTTCATTTAATTGATTAATATTGTGCAGTTCGATTACGAATCGATTTTGGTTTATTTCTTATACATCATTGTTTATTTTTTTTTAATATATTAATGATTGTATCTAATTCAATGCTTCATTGTAAATTGATTATTTAGTTCATTTAAATTTCTAAATTGCTATGTATAAGTTTGAAACATGATTTTGATCACCGAACAAAAAATATATAATAATAATGTACAAAGTCAATAATTCAATGAATATGCTCATTTTGATCACTAAATTATTATGTATATAATTTTAAAATATGATTTGATATCCGAATACAATATACAATATTAATGAACAATGTCAATAATTCAATGAATAAGATAAGAATTAGTTTCAATATGTAAACTAATATGCGATTCATATTTCATATTTAATGAATATGTCATTATAAGATATCGAATAACAATACAAATATTCTAAATAAAAATAAATGTTATATAAATCTATAATAATTTAAAGCAATCCACTATTCATATTAAAACGAATATGTCACTATAAAATGTCGAATAACAATACAACTTTTCTTAACAAACATAAATGACATACAAATCCAACACTTCATCTTTTTTTTTTTATCAGAAATAAGGTGTATATTATACCGAAAGGGTACCAGTAGTACCGAGATACAAGCAAGAGAACAAGAGTATCAAGAGAATCAACTCAAGTTCAAAAGGCACCCAAAACCAGCACAAAAAACCTACGAGAAAGCAGCCAAGAACCAGTTCCTAAAATCCGAGGTAGAACTCGACATCTTGTACGTCATCTTCCATCCCCAAAGCCTCGATTTAATCTCTGCAAACAGCTTCTCTCCATTCCACTTGCCTTGATTGAATTTGCATTCATTTCTCTCTTTCCACAAAACCCAAGTCGTGCAAATCCAAACTCCACGCAGGAAGCGCTGATTCTCCTTTTTCCCCAGATTTGTGAAGGCATTGTAGTGATCTTTCACCTTACGGTGCAGCACCGACTGCTGACCAAGCCAAAAGATGATCTTTTTCCAGATGTCATCTGAGTTTTGACAAGCAAAGAAAGTGTGTTCGATCGTTTCTTCCTTTAACTTACACCTCACACACAAAGCCTCGGAGTTTTGAATTGGAACCTGTCGTTTCAGAAGATTATCACATGTAGGAAGTCTTCCTTTGAATAACTTCCATGATGTGGTAACAGCCTTAAGGGGGGCTGGGGCTTTCCAGATAGTCAACATCTCCTTCTCCTTCCTTCCAGTGTTTGTGGGATTCGCCATCAAACAGATAGCCTTGTAGGCCGACTTGACTGAGAAAGTGAAGTCCGAAGTAGCTTTCCACTTCCAAACATCCGATTTCCCAGCTGAAAGACAATAGTTGCTGAGAAGGTCAGATAACCGGTGCACTTGTTCCTGCTCCCTATCCCTCAAAACTCTATTCCAGCTGAGCTTCCACCTCCATTCTCCCCCGATCCACTCTCCCATGCTTTTGATAGAACCTCACTGGTTATCATTGAGACGGAAAAGTCTAGGGAAAAGGTCCGAGAGTCTCTCATTTCCGGCCCAAAAATGATGCCAAAATAAGACCGAATCCCCCTCCCCCAACTGAATTTCCAAATTCCCCCTAAGCCACTTTCCTTCCTCTCCCCAGCTCAGTTTCAAAATGTTTTTCCACCAGCCTGTTCTCAACCTCCCATTCCCCTCCACCCGAAAACCCCCGTCGTCCCAATTGAGGTTACCATGGCGCGACCTAATAACCCGAGTCCACAACGTCTCTTTTTCCACCAGAAACCGCCAAAGCCATTTGGCTAAAAGTGCCGCATTGAACCATTCAAGATTTTTGAGGCCGAGACCCCCACAACTATAATCCACACACATCTCCTCCCACTTGACCCAGTGGATTTTCCTCTCCTCCAAGCCTCCACCCCAAAGAAACTTACACAAAGAAGCGCGGATTTCAGCTAGGATGCATTTCGGAATCTTGGAAAAAGAAAGTTGGTAGATAGGGATTGAAAATAAAACTGATTTCAACAAGGTTAATCTACCGGCGAAAGAAATCTTCTTGTTCTTCCAGCTGCTGATCTTCTTCTTCACTTTACCAACCACATACTTCCAATCCACCGCCCGGGAAAGATTAACCCCAAGCTTAATGCCCAGGTAAGTGATTGGGAAGTCTCCCACTAAACACTTGAGTTGAGCAGCCATGTCTCTGTTTGATCCTTCATCAATGTTGACAGTCGAGAGTCTGCTTTTGTCGAAATTAACAGTAAGTCCCGACAACACTTCAAAGAGTATGAGAATACTCTTGAGCGCCCAAACGTTATCTCTCTTGTCCGACACTGCAAACATTGTGTCGTCGGCATATTGCAAGTGAGAAACACAACAATCTCCTCCCCCAACTTTGAAAGGTTCCAACAAACCCTTTTCCACGGCCCTTTTGGTGAGGAGGTTCATTCCTTCCGCTGTAATGAGAAAAAGAAATGGGGATAACGGATCTCCTTGTCTTAATCCCCTCTCCAGCTGGAATTCACCCGACGGGCTACCATTTACAAGGACGTTTGTGGTCGCCGATCGAAGGCAGCCAGATATCCATCCTCTCCATTTGACACTGAAGTTCATTCTCTCCAGCATTTGGTCAAGGAATTCCCAATCAGCCGTGTCATAAGCTTTAGCGAAGTCCACTTTGAAGAGGATAAGACCTTTCTTCTTCTTCTTAGCTTCCTCAATCAGTTCATTCAGTACCACGACGCCATCCAAAATATATCTACCTTCAACAAAAGCACTTTGACATTCGGAGATAATATCATTCATCACTTGTTTCATTCTAGCAGCCAAGACTTTAGCAATCACCTTGTAGAGGCAGTTAATCAAGGATATAGGTCGAAAATCTTTCAACTCAGACGCCGCTTCTTTCTTTGGGATGAGGACAACAAAAGAAGGGTTGCACCCTCTGACCAGCCTGCCGCTTGCGTGGAACTCCTGCAAAACTTTGAAAAGATCACCTTTTATAATTTCCCAGCAATTCTTCAAAAAATGGAAATTAAATCCGTCGGGCCCGGGGCTCTTAGAACTCTCACAATTCCAAACTTCCGACTTGATTTCCTCTTCAGAAAACGGTGTGTCGAGCCACTCCCTAGTAGCGTCTGAGATCTTCCTGCGTATGAAGTCCTCCGGCAGACAAAGGTTAGGCCGTTGCCCGCTTCTGAATTGTGATTGGAAATGGTCTTTGATCATTCTTTTAACTTCTTGAGGTTCCTCGACCCACCCACCTTCAGCGGGGAGACCTGAAATCTCATTTTTGATTCTCCGACCTTTAATCGACAGATGAAAAAATCTGCTGTTCACATCTCCTTCTTTCAGCCATCGGTTCCAAGATTTTTGTACGAGAATGCTATCTCTATTTTTAAGATGGAGAAGCAGATTCGCCTCCGCTTCGCTCCTCTTAGCTGCCTCTTCCTCCTCAAGCCCCAAAACATCATCGATAACATCCGATTTGTAGATTTCTTCTTTCGTTTTTGAAATGTTGTCGTTCACCATTCCGAACACCGATTTGTTCCAAGTCTTGAGATCCTCCTTCAGACGTTTCAGTTTTTCTTTGAAAATAAAACAACCTCTCCCTGTGATCCCACTTCTTTGCCAAGATTCTTTGACCAGAGCTTCAAAACTGGGATTGCTTGTCCAGGCATTGATGAATCGGAAGGGTTTCGGGCCCCAATCCACGTACTTGGTGTCTAAGAGAATCGGGCAGTGGTCTGAAACCGACCTCTGTAATCCACTTGCCTTTGTGTGAGCCCAACAAGAAAGCCACTTCTCATTTACCAGAAACCTATCCAATTTCGACTTGCATTGTCCTTGTGGTTGATACCACGCGAATCTTCTATCTTGCAATTTAATTTCCACCAATTCACTTTCTCTCACAAATTTATCGAAAGCCAGAGTATCTCTAGGATCAGAGTACGTTCCCCTTCCAACTCTTTCAGAAGGATTTCTGATCGAATTAAAATCCCCCGCACAGCATACACATGTATCCACATTTTGCTCCATAACACGGCCAATAATATCCCAAAGAATTTCCTTGTCACTCAAATTTTGAGGAGCATAAATATTAACCAAACAACAAAACGAGTTACCTGGGATCCAAAAACCGTTAACAATAAGCGCTCCTTTGATATCCCACTGACTTGTACAGGAGAATTTTGCAGCATTCCACATGGTTAAGATGCCCCCAGATCTTCCTTCCGCTTACTGGTTGCGAATCCGAAATCCTCCAAACCCCAAGTGAGTTTAAGGTCTAGAGCGCTCAAATTCTCCGCCTTCGTTTCTTGGATAAAACAAACATCAATTTCCAGTTTCTGAATCTGCTCCCTCACTTCCCTTTTCTTTATCTTACTGCCCAGGCCACGAACATTGAACGAAAGCATCTTCATTAAGCAACAATTTTCCCATTCTCCTCTGCCCTCTTCACACCGCTTTTTTCCGTCAGTTGCTTGGCCATCTCAAGGTCACCAAGATTACTACTCAAACCAATTACCTTCCCAAACTCCCAGATTTTTGATCCTTCATCGAGAATTCTTTGATTGAAAAGAGCTCGATCCCCTTCCTCTTTTTCCGCCGATCCATTCCTACCTGGTCTGCCGTCACTATTGCTCTCTTTTTCTGAGGATTGGGTCCCGAGTGTCGAAACTCCCTCCTTGTTCCTACCTTGTATCTTGGAAGGTAATTTCTTATTCTTTCTCTGAATTTTCTGGAGAAAACGATTGGAACCCATTTTTAGCGAGAGCTCTCCCCCTGTTCTTTTCCTCCTCTGATGTTGGAACCTTTGCAACTTTTTACCCACGATCTGGGCCTCTGGGCTTTCAATGACCTCTACCGAAAGAAAAAGGGGCTCGGTTCGGTTACTACTTGTTCCAGCAATCCCAGGAAAAGAAGGCCCATCTGAAGCGGTGCTTTTGGCGTCAAGATTCTCCTGTGACTGCTCCAGTCCATCGTAGTCTTCGGGCCCCCTACTGCTGCACCTATCGTTGGGCCTGAAGCCGGGCCGGCCCACCATTTCAGAATTTAAACTAGAGAGCCCAATACGGATGGGAGATCCCTGATCATTTTGACTTTCGTCCACCTCAGCATTTCTCCCCAACGAATCTGAGATGGGTCCCTCTGGAGCAGCCAAACCTGAGAGTCGTTACCTTGGGGCTGACACCCTAATAATTGAAAGTTGGTAGCGTGCATGCTATCCTTATTGGGAAGCGAAAAGTCGACAGCCGCCGGAGCGGATAACGAAGAGGCGTTGGTTTGGACCGGTTTTGAGCCGAATTCACCGCTGTTGTTGGATATTGCCGGAATCCTTCCGATCTGAGCCTCTGCCGGGAGCACCGATTCTGCCAAAACCTCCTCATCATCGGACAAAACTTCCTCTTCTGACGTCGAGCAACTTTCCTGAGATTGTGAGTTTTACGCCGGAATCTGTTCAACCACTTCCTCCACCCTGATCTTAAACTGGGCGCCGTCAATTTTACACACAAAGGTTTTGTTGATCGGTGCCAAACCAGTTGAAATCTGAATCATCGCGAAATCCAATCGATCCTTGGATTTTGTAAGGTCATGAATCTTCAACACCATCCCAATTTTTGCCCCCAGAATCTCGAAAAACCTAGAATTCCAAGCTTGCAATGGCACTCCAAACCACTTGGTCCAAACCGATCTTTGAGTGTTAACATCGATGTAAGACCAAGGTCTCACCCAGTCGAACCAGAAGGTTGTCCATTCGTTAAGCTCCGTCAGAAGATCTTTCACCGGCCTATTGTTCGTGCTTTGAATCAAGACCAGATTTCCCCCCAGGGAAGAGATCTTTAGAAGAGTTGCACATTCACTATTGATTTCTTCGCCAAACTCCTCCCAGGTGTATTCCGTTTTCACGAATCCAGTAAAAGAGTGTGTAAGCCATTCAGTCTCAACTTCCGTCGGTTGAAAGCCAATGACCTCATCCGCCAGAGGATCGGTGGATTTACCTGTTCCTCCAAGCGCCTCCCTGAAAGTCTTCCCGCTTTCTCTCTTCTTTGAAAGGCAATTTTGGGCGGTCCTTTTTGGTGCCGGCCTGTCTTTACAACCATTTATTACCACAGTTGCCGAAACTTTCTCATCCACAGAGACAACCTCCGGGGTAGATCTTTCGAACCTAGTTAAGTAGGCTCTAAGTTTGTAGCTACCGAACCAGGTATTATTCAAATCTCCCAGGATCCTTGTTTTGTCGGAGCCCTCCTCGAACCTAACAAACCCGAAAGGCTTGCCCTTAATGTCTCTCTTCCTAGGGAAGAAGATATCTGTAACCTTACCGATTTTATTGAAGCTTTTCTCCAACGTTTCTTGCCAAATTCCTTCCGGAAAATTGTTGAAGAAGAAGGTGATACCGTTTCGTGGCTTTGTCCGTCTCACCGAGTTCTTGTCTGTCCATTGTGGGTTCGCCCTTCTCCTTGCCACCGTCCGCCATTCTCCGTCGCCCTTGCCCTGCTCCGCCATCAGGAGGTTTACAGCTCTATCCAACACTTCATCTTAATACTGCTCTTCATCCAAGAGGAAATCCAATTCTTGCTTGGTGATCTTAGTGTTGTCTGCTTCTCCCAGGATTCCTTAATCACCTTCATGATTGTAGTGGGAGATTCAAGTCAAATTTAACATTCTGAATAAAACATAAAATGAAATCTATTCTAATCTCGAAATATCTTAAATTTCAAGTCGAAGAGGTGTATTTGTTCGGATTCTTAGAATGGGAAGAAAAAAATCGTGAAAAACAGATGATTTACATACAAAAAAAATTTAAAAAAAAATTACCTGGTGTTGATCAGCCGCCGATGAAAATTTTTTTGGGTAGCATTTGTTGAATGATTGAAAATTGTTGGTAGCGGTGGGTAAACCTATTAATTAATGGAGTAAAAATGGGGAACGGTAGTTTTTGTTAAATCGAAATACAATTATACCCTCAATCTATTTTTAAATCATTTTTTATTGAATATTCAGAATTATAGAAAAAAGGAAACCAACTAATCTTAACCGTCCATCACCACAAAATCAGTGGTTATGATTTATTCTCTATTCTTAATACTAAAGGGATTCTCTATAGATCCCTACCCTATATATATATATATATATATATAGATGCCTAAGTTTGAAAGGCTTATTGAATTCTAAATACAAGAACTTTAAGTGTATTTAACTTTTGCATATAAACATTAAAAGCTATCAATAAATATATGAATTTAAATATTATTTTATTTTTTTCATAAATTGGACGTCAGTCAATATTGAATTTGATTTGGCAGTCGACGTAGCACCACTTTATTCAAAAAGACGTTGTTTTACTTATGAAATAAAAAAATAATTGGGGTTAACTTTTTGGGTGTATTTTTATTTAGCACATGAATTTTGAAAGTTGTCGTCAGATAAACACGAACTTAAATATTGTTGTAAATTTTTCACATATTGAATATGAAATCAAAATTAAAAATAACTTGTTACATAGTCGACATAGTACCATTTCATCAAAACGGTGTCGTTTTACTTATGCAATAATTTTTTTTAAAAAAAAATAGATGTCATATTATTTCTTTCTCTATCTCATTTCCACAATAGTCACCGCCGTTCTTTACATTTTCACAACAACAATTTTTTACTAGCACACGCACACTGTCGTGGTCGAAAACTCCCAAAATTATTGGTATTCTCTGTCATTTTCATTGAACACTTCGCTGCAAACTGCTTACTCAACTCACTCCAACACTCTTACACTCTTTTCAATGATGCAATCACATTTACAACAATAGATTTCAAGAGGTGTGTAATCAACGTCAAATTTGATCTTAATTTATATTTTCAAAAGGGATATTTGTCTGTAATACATGAAATTTGAAAGTTTGAAAGTTTTCTTAAATTGCATATAACATTTTTTTTTCCTTAACAGAAATACTACATGATTTTAAACTTTCTTCAAATCAAAGTTAACTTGTCAATCGACAAATTCCAACAAAGCCAAATCGGCGGTGAGAAAAAAATGACATTGTATTGGAACACACCAAAATGTCATCGTTTAAAATTAAATATGAGTTTCAAATTCACAAATCGTTATCGAGGGGAATTCATGGTCCAGAAATTGTAGCGTAAAATAGCTCGGAAACAAACGCAAGCAATCAATGAAATAGTATTCAAAAACAGAGAAATAAATCAAAGACAATGATTACGTGGTTCGACCAATTGGTCTACATCCACGGGACAAAGAAGTATGTAATTTTTATTCAAACGTAAATAAGCTTCGAATACAAGTGCATGAGAATTCAATCAAACTTTGAGAGATGAATTCACAGGCCCTAAAAAACTCCAACCGTAAAAACCCTCTCAGCTCGAGGTTGAAGAAAAACGCAATTAGTTATAACGGCCTAATTATAATAGAAAAGATCTCGACCCTCCATTAGATCAACGACTGCGATCTTAACTAACTAATAAGCCACTAATTGCAAATAAACCCCTCTGCTACAGACTTTGATGCAGAAGTCCCTAAACCTTCAATGCTTGGTTCCTATTAGTTTCTCGGATAATTGCTCACAAATCTCCACCTTATCTAGAAAACTAAAACCAGCAGACAAGGTTAGCAACATACTTCTTCTCCGACTGACAACACTACTCCACCAGACCAACAACACTCCACCAGATCGTGCTCACTCACGCACGAGATACCACATTTATCAAATCCAAACAGTAATCAAACATAGCAACTGGAAACGCTTTTGTAAGCATGTCATCTGCATTTTCTCCAGTTGCAACCTTCGCCATGTGAATCAATCCCTTCTCAACAATATCACGCACAAAGTGCAATCTTATATCAATATGTTTAGATCGTTCATAAAATGTATGATGTTTAACTAAGTGCAATGCACTTTGGTTGTCGCATCTAACTTCAACTGAGCCTTGTTCAGTACCAAAATCTGACATAATTCCCTTTAGCCACACAACCTCTTTCACAGCTTCAGTGACAGCCATGTATTCGACTTCAGTAGTTGAAAGGGCTACCACATGTTGCAAGGATGACTTCCAGCTTACTGCAATACCAAAGAGTGTAAAAACATAACCAGATTGCGACCTTCTATTGTTCAAGTTTGCAGCATAATCTGAATCTGAAAAACCAATTAACTAAGGGTGACTCCATCTTTTCAATCCTCTGAAACATAAGACCTCTGCTAGAATTTCCCTTCAAGTACCTCAAAACCTTTTTCAGACCTTCCCAATGCTCTCTCCCAAGATCAGACATGTATCTGCTGCAAACACTTATGGCATGAGAGATGTCAGGCCTTGTGCATACCATAGTATACATTAAATTGCCTACAAGATTCGAATATGGTATTCTTTCCATTTCCCTTCTTTCTTCTGTTGTTCTAGGCTTCATAGTATCTGTGAGCTTAATCTGAGCTGCAAGTGGTCATTGCCCGATTTGCAAGCTTAATGTGAGCTACAAGTTGAAAGATCAACTCTTGAGTTGATCATTGCCAGATTTGCAAGTAAGATTCTATTATCTTGTTATAGGCACGTGGTTTTTGTATGTGTTCATTTGATACCCAAAATGGATCACGGGCACGTGAATCATATGTCAAATATGGTTCCTTCATCGCAGTGGTCTCGAACACGCGCATGAACTCACCGCCAGCGATGGTGTTGCCGCCGAGGTAAGCGGGGTCGGCGTTGAAGGCAAGCTTGCAATTTTTATGGTCATCTTTGAGCAATGATTTTTCTTGTATTTATTTTTTATTTTTTGAGTTCACAACCAGAATTTGTTATTGAATTCACAACCAGATTTATGAATTCACAACTTAGTGTTCTTGAATTCACGACCAGATCTATAAAATCACAACTTAGTGTTCTTGAATTCACGACCAGATCTATGAATTCACAACTTAATATTATTGAATTCATGACCAGATCTATGAATTCACAACCAGCTCGATGAATTCACAACTGAGTCGTTAGTGTTGGTTGTGAATTCGAGTTTAAAAGCTCAATTCACAACTAGTGATTTGGTTGTGAAATTCGAGTTTAAAACTAAAATCACAACCAGTTTGATGAATTTACAGCTGAATTGCTAGTGTTAGTTGTAAATTCGAATTTCAAAGTTCGAATTCACAACAAACTCTATTTCTAGTTGTGAATTCAAATTTTAAAATTTGAATACACAACTAGAATTAGTGGTAGTCGTGAATTATTCCTCCTTATAATTATCTTAATTATTCACAAAAAATTGAATTTATTCATTACATTTTTATATTTATTTGTTGAAGGGACATATTCATTACATTTTTTTATTTATTCATTAAATATTTGATTTTATTCGTTACATTTTTAAGATTATTTGTTGGATTTATTTGTTGGATTGGGCTGAATGAATATAGCAATACAATCTTCATATATCAACATTCAATAAATGGGTATATAATGAAAGTTTACTATGTGTTCGTTAATTATAATATTTTATTCATCCAATTCGTGGAATATTCATTAACTTCTTCACAATTTTCCAAATACCATATACAAACATAAGAACAATATACTCTCTCCATCTCATAAAAACATGCATAGTTTTCTTTTTTTGTCCGTCCCATAAAAACATGCATACCTCATTTATAGTAATAATTCTCCCACTAAACATCACAATCAATGTGGGACCCTCTCTCCACTCACACTATATTTTACAGGAATTCTTAAAACCCCTACCATCCTATACTATGCATGTTTTATGAGACAGAGGGAGTAACAATTTTTCATTGAACAAAATACAAAATATTAAATATTCAAACATACGAATAATATAACAACACATAACGAATAATCACAATCTTTCAATGAACAAAATACAAAATATTGAATATTCTATACCTGCTTGCTTACGTTACTGGCATTACTGTTGCCCTAGCTTTCGCTAGCCACTGTCATAGGTTCCCTACAGTTCTTTAGGGCAAGTGGATTTGGAAACCTGAAGGATGTATCCCCACGTGGATCGTTTCTCGGATATCTTAATTCACCATACAACTATTAATTCCTATCATGCTCCTATGAATTTAAGTGCTGCACATTGGAGTTAGAATTACTTAGGTGTGAATTGGATGCAGAGGTTGTTAACGGTTGAATCGAATGACTCCATTTCTGACCTTCTGAACAGTATTCCGCTCAATTCTCAACGTTGGATGGACAACGAACTATGAGAACTCCCACAGAGAATTCGACCACCTAGAAAACGGCGCCCCCTACTACTCTCTCTAAAACCCTAATTTTTTGTGTGTCTTATTTTGAGAGCAGATATCTGTATTTAAAGACAAAACACAGTCATATGGCTCCAATAACTGTAATAGGCGTCCCTTACTCCTTACTGGGCTCAGGAGACTTTGGGCTAGTCTAGGGATCAGATACAAGGAATAAAGATGGGCCTCTAATGAATTAATTCTTATGATCAGCCCAGATCATAATTAATTCATAAGTATTAATTCATTCTACTAGAGAATCAATACTGACTTACCCCTTCATTACCGATGATGAGTCGGGGCTTGTATTTAGACTTATTAAATCTTCGTATTTAAAATATACGACATCCATTAATTAATTAAAGCTCTGACAGCTTAAATTAAGTAATCTCTTTGTAATCCTTAAGCAGTACCACGCAAACCTTATTATTGCGCCTGAACTTAATCAACCTGCAGGGTTTAACGCAATAAACCTTATTGAGCTCATTAAGGGGATGTCATTATCCTATACCGGATACGGGTACTAATACAGATAACCAAATATCATATATTGACCGTTATCACCCAAGATACAGAGTACTCAAGTTAATATATAACTCTCACCCATAGTAAATCAAAGTGATACACGAATCAACATATATATCTAAAATCTTATTAGTATTAAGATTTTATTGAATCACCGAGATCTTGATTCTTCACTTATGTCAGATAGAAGAATACATCTCACTGAGATCTTATCAATACGTTATGACGTACCAGTATAGACAAATAGTCAAGACAAACTATTTCCATCTATACTGCAGCCTAGACCAACGACTCGTCCTAGAGTCATCTCGGCTGTGATCTATTTATATCTCTTAAGTTTATTCCAATTATATGACCTTCTGTGATCTGTTAATCACCATATAATGTACTTATATAGAGATAAAGGACATACATATGCAATCATGAACACAATCAGATAGGAGATAAAATAGTGAACATATGAATCATTGTATACAAGCGTAAAACGATCTTGCTTTCAGTATACAAATCCAACAGAACCTTTCATTCCGGTGCATCGGTCGTTGATTTGTTAGAGGCTGCTAAATAACAGACTACCCACCATGAATAGATTGATTAAAAATGGTTTGACATCCCCTAATTCTTGCACTTTGTGTTTAAATACTGAGGAATCTTATGACCATCTGTTTGGCAATGTTCAAAAGTCAGGCCATTTGGGAGGAATTGAAATGTTGCTCTTAGAGCTATATGTCAACCTTGCCCTTTTCAATGCATCAACAGGATTAAGTGAGATTAAAAATATTTGTTCATATTTTTCTGTCATAAACTCATTTGCATCATCATAATAATATCATTAGGGCTCGTTTGGTTTTCAGTAAAGGATTATGTAAGATAATTTGTAACGGGAATATTTAGCGTGGATAATGACAGATTATTAATACTGAGTTAATGTTTGCTATCATGGCTAAATACAGAATATCCTGGTTTAAGTTAATCCTAGGGGGGAGGTGGTATTATTAATCCTAAGAAATCTGGATTAATAATACTGGGTCGTGGGATTAAACCAGGTCATCCGCATTATTACTAAATAATACCAAACACTAGACTGATCTGTACTAAATTAGCTAATACAGTGTATTAGCCAATATCAAACACGCCCTTAGTCTGCAGACAATATATATTCAGGGTATGTGCCAACTATGATATATCATATATATATTAGGTGAAGAGAAGGAGGCCTTCTTCAAATCACCGTGATCGGCCGACTAGAAACGGCTCACGATCACCTCTGCGCACAAAACCTTTACTGTCATATAAATCAGTCAAAGACCGATATCTTGCATCGTGATCATAATCATGTCTTTCATAGAGGCAACATATCAAATTTCATTCTTATCAATAATAAATATGGCAAGATGACGATTTTCATAATACTTCAACATGCTTCATTTTCATAAGATTTGCATTTGAACTCATTATCATGGTAGCTTTGCCATAATAGAGTTAGAATAAAGCCCACCTGTCTCAAGGATCGATGACGTAGAGCTCAGAGTCGTACTAACGCCGGCCGTCACTTGAACCTTTGGTGGCGCACGTGGTTTAGATTGCCAAGTGACAAAATAAACTCTAGTTAGAAATTCATCTAACTAATATCTAATACTTATACTTTCATCATATGCTTAATCTCATCTTATAACTTCTCCACTATTTACCCAATTGAACCTCCCAAGTAATTGGATATCTTATCCAATTAAAAGACTCTCAATCCTATATGTAAATAACACTCAAATAATTCACATGATAGTCATTCTCACAATTTATCTCAATAGTAAAATGATTTAAAAGTCACTCCATGAAACTTGAAATCTTTTTCCCTAGTAGGTAAATTCTAAAATATTCATGTAAGCTATGGAATATATATATATATATATATATATATATATATATATATATATATAGGGTGCGGTTATAGTGAGAACCACAATTATCGTGAGAACATAAGAACCAATAAAATTACTGCATCTGCTATACAAATTAATGCATCCGCTATTAAATTTAATGCATCCAAAAAAAATAATTTTTTTGCTCCCTTCAGGATTCGAACCCATCATCTGCATCCATCCACCAAGATGATGCATCCACCGTAGATCTTGATGATCGAATGGCTTAAAATGGTTCTCTGTTCTTATTTTATTAGTGGTTCTTATTTGAACCTCTCCCTATATATATATATATATAAAAGAGTTTTTCCACTCAAATATTCTTTTCAAACCTTAAAAAGTCCAAACAATCATTTTCTATAAGAATTGTGACAATTAAATCTCATAAAAAAATTCCAAAACTTCTTATATATATATATATATATATTCTAGTAGCATTTTCATGAAATAATATGGTGTATACCATCACCAAAACTTTAAGATTCTCAATATAATATCAAAAATAAGAAATTTCGAACACCTACAACTTTCTACTTCTGCACTGCCTCGTCTTTAAAGAATAAACTGTTTCATCTCAGAACTCTCCTTGATTTAAGACTTATACCGTTGGAAACCTCTTTGAGTCTAGTTTCAGTAAAAAAAAAGTAGGTTGAAAAACTCCAAGTGGGTTAAGAGATATGGATGTTTTCCCACAGTCTACCAGATTCGGAAGTTTCGGACAATTGGAAGTTAAGATTTTTTAAAAATAGTAAACGTTACCCAAATGGCTTGAAATGTTTTGGGTAGTTAGCTACCGCATGTATCTTCATACCATAAAAATTTGAGAGTCAGAATGTTTCGGAAGGCTATTGAAAAGTGTGACTCCAGGGACTGTTCTTCAAACTTTTTGGTTGAAAGTTTTAGTTTGAGTTTTATAATTTAAAAAGGTAGTAAACAAAGTCCAAATGAATTGAAATTTTACCAGAATTTTCAAGACACATATATCTACACACCATAAAAGTTTGAAGATTTTTAGACGAGGGAAACCTCGTCGAATCATCAGTCCAGAACGTAGGAAAAATTGCCGAAGTGGTTGAAATTATAACTTTTACACATATGATCATAGATCTTCAATTTCACCACCATTCTCATGCATTTTCATACTAAGAACTCATCATGCTTCAAATATCATAACATATAACCCTCTTAAGGGTTTTCAAGAATATATCTTCTGCTCTCATGCATCTAACATGTAGAGGTGTATAAGCATGTGAAAAGTAGTTGAAAGCTTGAAGGAGTTCATAATACTTTCCTTCACAAAATTTTCGAAAATCATAAAAGTAGAGAAGGGACTATCATGCTTCAATATACATGCTTGTTCATCACATAAACATATACATATCATAAGAAAAGGATTTGAAGGTTACTTACAACTAGAACAAAGAAAGGAAGTAGAGAATGCTTTAGGGTTTCCTTGAAGCTTTAGCTACTTGAAATTTAAGCTTGAAGATTGGAGAACTCTTGATAGCTTTAGTGAGAAAGTAGAACGCTTTTGGAACCTTAATCTTTTACTATAATTGGTGAGACAAGAGGAGAAAATAGTGAGGATAAATGGAGGATGGTGTTGGCCGAAACTTAAGAGAATAAGGAAGGAGAGAAGCCATACTTAGAGTGAGAGGTGATGGGATTGTGTGATCTTGTCACATAAATGCATAATCTTTCAAGAGATTGCTTGGATGATTGCTATGAAAATGTAGGCATTAGGGGTTGAAAAATGGGAGGGTGCCGTAGGGTTAGAAGGAAGGAGGAGAGGGAGAAAGAAAGAAAGAAGAAAGAGAAGTGAGGATAAGTAGAGAGGAGAGAGAATAAAGTAGAGTGAAGAGAAAAGGTGAGAGGTGAGGGAGAGATGAGAGAAGACGTGAGAGAGGAGAGAAAGAAGTGTGCATGTGTATGTGAGTGCATGATTTGTGGAGAATGTTTGCTAGTTAGAGGTAGATTTAGAGGGGAGGTTACTATGCATGCATGGGTGTTTGAAAGAAAGAGAAAAGAAAGAGAGATAGACGAGAGAGATAGAGATATATATATATATATATATATATATATATATATATATACTTGAATAATTTATTTCTCATGTAGTGTGTAAGAATATATCCCATGAAAATATATCTATTCATACGTGAGGAAAATTTATCTCAATTATGATATTATTATAATATCATAATAACAATGCATCAATAATTCATATGTGAATATTCTACCAAGTAAAATATTTATATCACATAGACATTTCAATAAAAATATAGGGCGAAGATAGGTTTCTCAATAATAGAATTTATAAGGATCGAGAAAATAATATCGCCTCCTAATAAACTCTCAATAATTCTTATTTCATTTATTCGCCCGCGTGTATAAATACTCTAGCTACTATTTAAAAACTCAATTTTAATCCGAGCTAGGGCAAATAGCTTCTCAAAAATACGGGGTGTTACAATAATTCTCCTAAACTAAACTCGGGCACATTATCACACCTAAGTATTTTGACACTTTTCTCAAACTGAGTTTTGATTGTATTGAAGAATTGTGTGAGTATATTCTTAACATCAAACTTATACCTCATCAGGAAAGTCCACACAAATCTGGAGTAATCATCAACAATGATTAAGAAATGAATAACCTTTAGGAGTTTGATAAGGACCACATATATCGTAGGGTATTAGCTCAAAAATTTCGTTAGATACATGCTGAGAATCAAGGAAAGGTAATCGTTTCTATTTAGCTAAAGGACAAATCTCATAGAGAGTTTGTTTACAAGATGAAATAGATAAAGCTTTTGCTAAGAGCTGCAACTTATTGAATGAAGGATGACCTAGTCTATGATGCTACAAATCGGCAGATACAACAACAAAAACCTCCAGTGTTGAGTAAAGCAGTTGGTGTAGCTTCTAAGACATATAGGTTCCCAAGTTTGTTACCCTTCCCAATCACAGTCCCCTAAGAAGCACCCTGAATAACAAATGAGTCATGTCTAAACAACACTGAGCATTTGTTTGTGGCAGTAAGAGTACTAACAGAAATCAGATTGTAAGAAAATGAAGGTACACAAAGTACTGATTTGAGATGAAGTGAATGTGTAAGAATAATGGTGCCAATGCAAGTAACTTTTGCACTGCTACCTTTTGGCAGATGGACATGCGTGTTATGAGTATTAGATGTCTCAACAAACAAAGAAGAATTATTACAAACATGGTGAGTAGGTCATGTATCTAGCAACTGCAAGGAAGAAGCTATAGTAGAACAAATTAAAGGCTCAAGAGTAATGGTACCACTGAATGGAGGAGAAACATTTGCAGATCCAGAAGAATCCCCAATATTCTAATATGATACATGATTTATGCCTAATTGTTCTAATTTTAGGGGTTTGCATGTGCGTATTTTGAGTTAAATATTCTGGAAATTGGTGCAGTTATGGGTTTGTTTTATGCTTTTCAGGAGATTTAGGTTTTATAGATGGAAGAGTGTGATTTTGGAGATTTTGGGTTAGAATGGCGTTTGTAGGCGTAATCTGGTGTCTAGAGTTGAAAAGCCCGCGCCAAAGTAGAAAAGCCCGTGCGCAGAGCAGAGCAGAGCAGAGTTGACTTTCATAGTCAGAGCTGAAATCTCCAAAGCTGAAATCTCCAAAGCAGAGCTAAACTCGGCAGAGTAGAGCTAAATCATCAGAGCTAACTTACGCGCCAGAGTAAATTTGACAGAGCAGAGCTAAAGATCGACAGAGTCAAAATATTTTGCCAGAGTCAACATATTCAGAGCTGAACTTTACAGTGCTGACTCCCAGCTCTGACATACCTTTCCAAAACCGAACTTCCAGAGTTAGCCAATTCTCGCCAGAGCTAAGATGACTTGCAGAGCACGATCCAGCTGGACTTACCTTTAAATGCACAATTCTATTTCCTTAAGAGTCCAGTTTTACATGGCGAGTTTGATGGTGATTAGGATTGGAATGAAGTCTATAAATAGGGTCTTGTTATTCATTGTAATAATCATTCCTTCTGCCCTAATTTTTAGTTTCCGCAAGGCAACCGAGACTTAGGCGTTTTTCAAGCTTTCTTAGTTTCTTCAAGTTTTCGAATTTATTGTTCTAGTTAGATTTCAATTTAGTTTTGTTTTTAGTTTCTTCTTGAATTGTGATTGAGTGACAGTGATTGCACGTTCAAGGAGTTTACGGTATTCGTGTTTAATTCAATTTCTTTTGTTTCATCATGTTTATGCTTTGTCTTTACGTTTATGCTTTAATTTCAATTATGCAATTTAAATTATGCACTTTAGTTTCATGCCTAGATTAGAAGCTTTTAATTTACAAGTCTTTAAATTCCTAGTTAGCATTTAAATTCTTAAGTTTAAGTTTACTTTAAAGCGTTTAATTTTTGTCTAGGGTTTAATAGTTTCTTGCCTAGTTAAATTTACAAGTTTAAGTTTACGTTTAAGTTTACTTTTCACGTTTAATTTTTAAGTTTAAGTTTACTGTTTTCAATCAAGCCTTTACTGCTTTCTTGCGATATAATTAAAAGCCCTTTAAGATCTTCCTTGAGAGACGACTTGGGTTAGCTTACACGTTACAATAGATCTCGTCCTATTGCGAGTCGATCTAGTGTAGTGTTTAGGTTGAGTCAATTTTTGGCGCCGTTGCCGGGGAAGGTTTTAGGCGTTTTAGTTGTGTCGCTTTTCTTTCTGCTTTTACTTGCTTTATTTAAATTTCAGTTTTTTCTCGTTTTTGTTACTTTTCTTCCCGCCGGTGCGTTTGATTCGTTCGTTTAGTGTTGTGCATGCAGGGACGCCGTAGTCTTAAAGGCAAACTTGTGTCTCCGTTGCACAGTACGAGTGAAGGGATTTTCAGGAAGAACAGCTGCAAAGGAGTGTTTGCAGAGGACGGAGCAGACGATTCTGAGTCTGACTCTGAAGGAAAAGAGCATACCAGAGCTGAAGATTTCTACTCTGACTCTGGATACCAGAGCAGACCGTAGAACACCAAGACACGAAGGAGGAAACCAGCTCTGACCATACAGAGCAGACCATAGACACGGCAGAGCACACCTTAGATACGAAGGAGGAAGCCAGCTTTGACTTTGCTGACCGATCAGAGCAGAACACAAACAAGGAGAATGAAGAGTTGACGCAAAACAATATGGAGTACATGGGAGATTTCACCAGGCCAGTCATAGGGGACACTAACACCTCGGCTATTGTGCTCCCTACCGCCGTCCGAAACTATAATTTGAAGCCGAATGATTCTAGCTTGTTACCTCTGTTCCACGGGATGCCGAGTGAAGACGCACTGCAATTCATTCGTGATTTTTGCACGCAAGTTCAAACCATCCTACTGCTGAATCTTACGGAGGATCAACTTAAGCTCAAATATTTCCCGTATGCTCTTAAGGATAGGGCAAGGACGTGGATGCTAACTCTGCCGCCCAACTCTATCACCACTTGGGGAGAAGCTTGTGAGAAGTTCATGCTAAAGTATTATCCGAGCCACAAGACACAGGAGCTCAGAACGCAAATTATGTACTTCACCCAAGGATCGGACGAGCCCTTACATGAAGCTTGGGAAAGATTTCAAGAACTCCTCTGCCAGTGCCCACAACATCAATTTACCAATGTGATGTTGATGCAATTTTTCTACGATGGGTTAGTACAAACGGCCCAATTCATGGTGGACAGCACTGTAGGAGAGAACATAGCTCGGAAGACTGCAACAGAGTTAAAGGAGATATTCAAGACCTTAGCCGAGAGCTCCCAGCAGAAATCAGTCCGTGGAAAGAGAGTTGAGGCCAGCGCTGTGACGAACCAGTTTGAGCTGCAGAAGCAAGTAGCCGATATCATGAGAGATGTGCAGCAGATGAAGATGGGAAGAATGGATACACCTCGGCCCAAGGAGCCTTATGTCGAGAGTTGTGGGATATGCGACGAGTTCGGACATGGAGTAAATGAATGCCATCGGATGGGTGAGTTCACACCCGAGGGATAAGCCGAAGCGTATGCTGCGCAGGGATACCAGGGAAGACCGCCTTACGAGAAACGTCCTCTCTACAATCCAGGGCAGCAGAGCTCGGGTTGGAGGAATTCAGCTCCTGGCCAAGGGACATGATTAAATCAAAATAGCCAATTCCGCCAACCCACACAGCAGATGGGCTATCAAAGTAAACAACCGTTTTACCCACCACAGCCGCAATACCCTCCTCAGCAGCACCGACATCAATACCCGCAGCAGTACTCCATGCCGCAAGGGAACTCTCAGCCACAACACTTTCAGAATGCGCAGCAGATGCCACCGCAGAAAACGTCGCTGGAGGAGACTTTGCAAGCTTTTATAGAGATTAGCAAGTAAAGCATAGAGGTAACCAAGCAGAATATGGAATCTCAGTCCACAACCATCAAAAGACTTGAGACTACCATGGGGCAGCTGTCGGGCACTGTGAACCAATTGCAGCAACAGCAGCAGCCCGAAAAATTTCATGGCCAGCCCTTGCAGACTCACCAGGCTCAAGCTATCACTGTTCTCCGCAATGGTAAGATGGTGGATAATAAAGTGAATGTTTCAGAGCAGATGGTACCAGAGCAAACTTCGATACCAGAGCAGACGTGGATGCCAGAGCAGACTTACATACCAAAGCAGACCAGAGTACCAGAGCAGATGAAGGCACCAGAGCAGACCGGAGTACCAGAGCAGACTTGGACGCCAGAGCAGACCAGAGTACCAGAGCAGACTAGGGCACCAGAGCAGACCAGAGAACCAGAGCAGACCAAGGTACCAGAGCAAACAAGGGTGCCAGAGCTGATCCGACCGCCAGCTCTGACAATGCCGTTAACTCTGCTAAGATCGCCAGCTTTACCAAGATCGCCAGCTCTGCCAAGATCGCCAGCTCTGTCAAGATTGCCAGCTCTGACGAGTTTAGCCTTGCCAAATTCAGCTCTGCAGAATCCAGCTCTGCAGAATCCAACTATGCAAAATTTAGCCCTGCCAAATCCAACTCTGCAGAATCCAGTTCCACAAAATCCAGCGCTGCCGAGCTCAACCCTGCCGAACTTAGCTCAGATGAGCCCCTACGAAGAAGAGAAGGCAGAGCAGCAATAGCCACAGAAACAAAGAGACAAGGAGATGGAGAAGGAGGCGAAACTCCACAAGTCTACTTCACCTTATCAACCATCAATCCCTTTTCCGAGCAGATTGAGGAATGAAAAGCTGGATAAACAGTTTGCCGACTTCTACAATATATTGGCCAAAGTGAATGTGAATCTGCCTCTCCTTGATGTGATCAGAAATGTCCCTGCCTATGTGAAGTTCTTCAAAGAGTTGGCGTCCAACAAGAGAAAGTTCAGGGATAATGAGAAGGTGATAGTTTCGAAAATTGCAAACTCCATCATACAACAGCCTTTGCCACCAAAGCAACGCATCCATGTAGCTTTGTGATTAAAATTGCTTTAGAAAATGATAAGGAAGCTTCTGGTATGCTAGATCTTGGTGCGGGAATTAACTTGATGCCATACTCTATTTTTCAATAATTAGAGTTAGATAATTTGAAATCTACCCGAATGTATTTGCAACTTGCCGATAGGTCTGTTAGATATCCTCGTGGGATAGTAGATGATGTGTTGGGGGATTAATTGTCCCCGTTGATTTTGTAGTGTTGGAGATTGGGGAGGTTCACGAGAATGGTAGATGGTGTTTCACGAAACCAACACCTAAACTATAAAGCTGGAATCGTAAACTATACCTAGTAGAGATGATCGGAAAGAGCGAAGTAAACGATCGGAGAACTTAATACGAGAGAGAAAATAACTGTTGTATTCAAAAACAAGAGATAGCGTAGTTACAATGCACGAGTGCGGGGCCTATTTATAGACTACATAGAGGGGCAAAATGGTAAATTCGCCTGCGATGCATGCGCCTTGCGTGATCGAAGGATAGAATAGTAATTTCATCTTTATGCGGGGACTCTCCCGCGTTTTCTGGTGACTTCTCTGGCGAGGGTGACTTCTCTGGCGAGGATGACTTCTTTGGCTAGGGTGACTTCTCTGGCGAGGGTGATTTCTCTGGCGAGGGTGACTTCTCTGGCGAGGGTGACTCTTCTGACCAACATGACTCTTCTGGTGAAGATGATTCTTCTGACGAGTGTATTTCTTCTGCCATACTCGTCCCGCCGGCGAGGTTGATTCCTCTGGTTCGTATCCTTTCCCTACTCTGCACATATTACTCCTCATCAACCAGTCCCCCCTCTAGTCTGGTTGAACCGGGTATTCTTCGTGTTCAACCAGCGAAGTATTGTTAAAGCTCGCACCGTGCTATTTTCCCTGGTCCCTGCAAATCATGAAGACACGAGAATTCTATTTTTGTAAGAAGATAAAGGTAAGCCCTGTTAATTATTTTTTGGCATTTTTGTTACTCCCACCACCTAATCTGGCTAGTTCACTCTGAAATAGTGCAACTAGTCAGAGGATTCGCCCGCGTGGGTGACGTCACCTGCATTAAATGCCTGCCCGATCTACAGTGCTTTTCCCGTACCCCGAGGTTACTTTTTAACCTTTGCGTCTTTTCGCCTCTCCGTAGGGATTTTCAGCCGTTGATTCATTTCCGTATGCCACGTGTCGTTCATCCCGCATGTTAGTACTTGCCCGCGTACATTTTTACTTAGTCGATTCGAACTTTCGTTTTTCACTATTCTTCTTCTCCAATTTTTCCGAACTCCTTCATCTGCAATTTCCGGTGATCCTCCCTCCTGTTCCGGCGTATTTTCCCGCGACCCCTCCGCTCCAGTTTTCATTGTCAGTCTTCCCCTGACCTAGGTAACTTGCGTATCCTATTTTCCCGATATTTGTGATTAGTTGTAGAGTAGTTTTGAAATTTGTTGGTGCTCTGACTGAGCGTGCTAGAAACCCTAGGTTTTGAATATTCTGACCATGGCCTCCACTTCCGCTCCCCAACTCTCGCAGTCGCCTTCTCCTTCTCCCCGTGATGCCTCATCTTCTTCTTCTCAGCCCCAGAGTCTTGAACATCTTCCTTCCCCTTCTGCCTCTCATAATTCTCAAACTGTTCCTGATTCTCCAACTGTTCCCAGTCCTTCCCAACCAAAAAAGAGAACCAGAAAAACACCCCAACCCCCAAAGAGTATTCCTGAATCCCGCCTTGGCGTCGCGGCGGTGGAGAAATTAAAGAGCAAGTGTCGACACCCTGAAGGTTTAAAATTCATGGCCTTCTCTAAAGCCTCAACACCCCCCGAGAAACTTCGCGACCACAAAACAATAGCCATCTGGCAGGCCCAGATAGATGCTGGCCTAAGGCTCCCTCCTCCTGCCCTTCTGGTTGACGTTTGCAACCATTTTCGCATCCCTTTTTATCAAGTCGCCCCCTCTGCCATCCGGAGGTTATATGCCTTCCATATTCTATGCCGCAACCACGGTGTTGGGGACACCGCCAGACTGTTCTGTCAGACCCAATCCCTTCGTATGCAGGGCAGTCCCCTGTATAGTTTTGCTGGTCTTCCAAAATGTCCTACTACCTTTCTTTCCTCTCTAAATTCTTTTGATAAGGGCTTTTTGAGCTACTATTGTTATGTGCGCACTCTTGTCGGCTCCTGGCGTGATTATAATGTTCGTGAACTAGAATGGCATAATCCACGGACTACTTATAAGCTAGCCTCCCTAGGAGCTCCCTCGACCTTTGACTTGGGGGTCATAACCCATCTGAACGCTATGAACGAAGTCCAGCCCTTAGAATGTAGGTACCTTGCTGAGAACAATTCAGCTCTGGCACACAATGGCCTATTTCCCCTATATACAAAGAAATCGATAGGTAAAAAATATGAATTAGAAAATACATTAGCTTTTGTTACCCTGTTTTAACGGTGTAGAATTCTGATTTGCAGACATGTCTTGGAGAAAAAAGTGCGGGGATAATTTGCCTGACATTGCTTCTCCTGCTCCCAGCAAGGAGCATGGCTCGGGGGGTTCTGCTTCCAGAACGGTCCCCTCAGAACAACCGACCGGGACCGAGCTGGTCACCATTCCCCCTGTGGTAGAGGTCCCAGAGGGGAATGTGGAAGCCTCCCGCACGTTTAATGCAGAGGAGGTTGATGTGGGTAGCCTTGTTCACAGGCGCGGATGCCCCAGCACTGGTGGTGCATCTGGTGCCGGTGAAGAAGATGTCCAGATTGTGGACATTACTGGCGAAATTCCCTCACCCGACTCGGTCCCAGGTGTCACCCTTACTGAGCTTTCGAAGAAAAGGAAGAGGGGTTCCCTGATCTCCGTGGGTGAGAAGGAGAAGCAAGAGGGCCTGAAGAAGGCCGGCAAATCCAAGGAGCCAGCGAAGAAGTCTGCTGGTGGTTCGAAGGTCCTCCCTTCTGCCGGGGGAAAGGGCAAAGGCAAGGCTGTGGTCCCTGCTGTTGATGAATCAGAAGATGCTATCCCGGGCCCGATTTCGAGCTTGTCGGGGCAGGGGTTTATCGATGCCTTGTCCTCTCGTGTTCATTCGAAAGACAAGGAGAAAATGGAGAACTTGACACGAGGGGCTTTGGCAAGTCTGCTTGCCCAGACGGCTCTTCAGGTACTTTGCAGCTGGTATGCTTATTTAAAAATTTAAGTTATTAACCTTTTGACTGCTCTGGTGGACCCCCTTTCTGAAGAAAATCATTCCTTTGGTGAAGATGGTTTCTTTGTTCTGACCTAACCCATTCTATTTCCCTGCAGGTGGAAGCTCGGTTCTGGGGAGCTATCCAGCGCATCTACGATTATGATGTGTTGGAGAAGGAGAGAGAAAAAGAGCAGGCAGATATTGCCAAGCGTGACGACGCCGTTGCTGGGGTAGTGGAGCGCCTGAGTGGAGCTGAGGCAGAGATTGCTGAATTGAAGGCCAAGCTGGCCCAAGTAGAGGTGGAAAAATCGTCCCTGGCTTCTGAACTGACAAGGGTGACAAGGGAGAGCCACGAGAGCCTTATGAGGTTCAAGGCGGGGTACGAAAAAGACTATAGGGAAGCCAGGCGTGATTGGAGGAAGACACTTGTGGAGGCTCAAAACCGTGCTTACGTCCTGGGAGCACGAGATCAGCGTTTGGAGTATTTCTTGTCTCCTCAGGGTCAGCACTTCCTGGGGGTGATGCTGGAGGGTACCTTGGAGGCCTTCAAACGGACTCCAGAGTACCTGGAGGACTTCGAGCCCCTCTTTGCTTATGTGATAAAGCAATCCGCCTCCAAGGCGTTAGAGATGGCGGGGGCGACTCCAAAGCAACTTGCTACCCTGGATTTGCGAGCCTTGATGGATAACCTCCATGATGAGGAGATAAACAAGCTGATGAAGATCCCTGAGAATTCCCCGGAGAAGCCGGTGTGGTGGTATCCAGTGCTAGAGAAGGCTATTCCTTACTTTGCTTTTGGAGTAGGGTCTGACACATTGCCCTCTGCTCCCATGTATATGCCTGCCTTCTCTGCTTCCCTGGTGGGCTTCGTGAACAAGCTACGAGATCCCACTGGCAATAGTACTCGGAAATTTTCCCAATACAGCATGAGGCCTCCTCTGCCCTCTGATCTGGGAGGATCCGTTTCCTCTCCTGCCGCGGTGGACCAGCGTTTCGACCTGTATAGGGACGAAAAAACATATGTGCAAGAAGCTGTGAAACTGCTGGATATGGAGTCCCGTCTTCCGAAGATGAAAGAGACTGGCATGCTGCTGGTATTTACAGAAGGAGCCTCTGCTAGTCAAGTCCCTGCAAGTGGTGCCCTTCCTCTGATCTCCTCTGCCTCTGCTCCCGCTTCCTCTGCTGCTGCTCAAGACTCTACTGTTCTTCCCACTTGATGGCCCTGATCTCCTTCCTGACTTATCAACAGATTTTTATAACTCTTTAATTTGTAAAAACTCAATACTTACTTTTGGTTTTTGATATGCAACTTTGCCTTCTTGGCATGTTTATATGAAATTTCTTCCCTGTTTGTGCTGCTTTTTCCCTTCGTTCTTTGTGTTGTTTTTGTTGCTCGTTCATATTGAGTTTATATTCTCGCATCTCCTCTGCTGGTTTGGTTTGTCCTGCTTGTTATTGATGTGTCTCTGATCCTTTCCTTTGAGGTTTCTTTGATTTCTGCTCTGAGGGTTCCGCTGATTCCTCTGGTCGAGGACTTTGGCTGACTCCTCTGCTGATTTTGATGACTCCTCTGGCGAGGATTTTGATGACTCCTCTGGCGAGGATTTTGATGACTCCTCTGGCAAGGATTTTGATGACTCCTCTGGCCAGGATTCTGATGACTCCTCTGGCGAGGATTCTGATGGCTCCTCTGGTGAGGATTCTGATGGCTCCTCTGGCGAGGATTCTGATGACTCCTCTGGCGAGGATTCTGATGACTCCTCTGGCGAGGATTTTGATGACTCCTCTGGCGAGGATTCTGATGCTGCTTCCCGTTCAAGCCTTCTTTTATTGCTTCACATCCAAGCACTCCTTTGCTGCTTCCCATCCAAGTTTGAACACTCTGCACAGAGCATGGAGGACCCTGGAGGTGCAACCAACTTTCGCGGCTTACGATTAAGTAGTAACCCTCTGCGCGGAGCATGGAGGACCCGGGGGGCGGAACAACTTTCGCGGCTTACGATTAAATAGTAACCCTCTGCGCGGAGCATGGAGGACCCGGGGGGTGCAACCAACTTTCGCGGCTTACGATTAAATAGTAACCCTCTGCGCGGAGCATGGAGGACCCGGGGGGTGCAACCAACTTTCGCGGCTTACGATTAAATAGTAACCCTCTGCGCGGAGCATGGAGGGCCCGGATGGCACAACCAACTTTCGCGGCTTACGATTAAATAGTAACCCTCTGCGCGGAGCATGGAGGACCCGGGGGGTGCAACCAACTTTCACGGCTTACGATTAAATAGTAACCCTCTGCGCGGAGCATGGAGGACCCGGGGGGTGCAACCAACTTTCGCGGCTTACGATTGAATAGTAACCCCCTGCACGGAGCATGGAAGACCCGGGGGGTGCGACCAACTTTCGTGGCTTATGGTTAAGTGCAACCTCTGCACGGAGCATGGAGGACCCGGGGGGTGCGACCAACTTTCGTGGCTTACGATTATGTGCAACCTCTGCGCGGAGCATGGAAGGCTCGGATGGCACGACCAACTTTCGCGGCTTACGATTAAAAGAACCCCCTGCACGGAGCATGGAAGACCCGGGGGGTGCAACCAACTTTCGTGGCTTATGGTTAAATGCAACCTCTGCACGGAGCATGGAGGACCCGGGGGGTGCAACCAACTTTCGTGGCTTACGATTATGTGCAGTCTCTGCGCGGAGCATGGAGGGCCCGGATGGGACAACCAACTTTCGCGGCTTACGATAGCTTCCCTCCCTCTGCGTGGAGCATGGAAGGCCCGGGTGGCACAACCAACTTTTGCGGCTTACGAGCGCTTCCCTCCCTCTGCGCGGAGCATGGAAGGCCCGGATGGCACAACCAACTTTTGCGGCTTACGAGCGCTTCCCTCCCTCTGCGCGGAGCATGGAAGGCCCGGATGGCACAACCAACTTTCGCGGCTTACGAGCACTTCCCTCCGATTAGCAGCGTGATTCCTATGCTTTTCCCCTTGATTTGCTGAGGAGCAATTTTTGAATTTAAAAATTGGGGACTACGGGTATACACCCTACTCCCCCCTCTGGTGACATGTGCAATACTCTGTTATGAACATGTTGGCCCAATTACTTCTTGTTCCATCTCCGGCCCATAAACTCGCGTGAGCCCGTTACCCCTTAGCCCTTCTCTTAAGCCCAATACCATCTCTATATATACCCATCCCCCCTTCATGACCTAGCTTAGAATCCCTTATTTCCTTTCCGCCGCCCCAAACTGCTCTCCTCTCAAACCCTAGATCTCCCGTCCTTTTGGCTCAAGATGCCTCCTTATCTTGGTTGTAACGCCCTCAGTCGGGGGAGTGAGTCCTGTTAAGAAAGTACTCAGTGTTGGAGGCTGAAAAGGCAGGACTCTCCCCCGCCTGAGGGTTTTATCTCCAAGATTCCTGAAGAACGTTTCCTCCCTGAATCGTCCCTAGCTTGGTTATAAGGCACTCAAGTATGGGAAGTTCCCCTCAGAAAACTCACATCCCTGAAGGCTCTGCTTTTCCCTCTGTGCTCCCAGTGCAGATCTCTAGCTTTGTGGTTGTAAGGAGCGGACTTCCCGTATTTGAGAGCATTATTACCGGTTTCCTGAGATCTGGACGTTGGTTGGTCTATTCCTCCGTATTCTTTCCTTTTGGCATTTTGACTTGTTGCTTTTCTTGGTATTCTGCAGGCATGGGGTAGATCTGGAGTAGATCTGAGAAGTAGGGATGTTCCAGCGGAGAAGAAGAACCTGAAGTGTTGGCGCATGGAAGAGAAGTCGTCGATCCCTGATGTTTGCTTTTCCCTTTGACCTGCTAAGAAGTGGTTTTGTGTTTGTTTTTCCCTTGTCCTGCTAAGAAGCAGTTTGTATTTGTTTCTCCCTTGTCCTGCTAAGAAGCAGTTTTGTATTTTGAATTTGAAAATTGGGAACTACGGGTATACACCCTACTCCCCCCTCTGGTGACATGTGCAATGCTCTGCATGAACATGTTAAGTAGCATATGTAAAGTAAGAAAGCGATAATTGAAATAAATGAAAACAACACCAGGGAATTCCCTAGAACCACATATCTGTTTTATTGATATCATGGCCCCAGACCTCGTTAAAACCCCTGTGGGGAAAAAGAGTATCCGGTCTACAAGTGATCATTCCTGTTGAATAGCAGTTATACATAGAACTTTTTAAGCGTGTTTATATTCCATGGCCTAGGTAGAGTTCTGCCGTCTGAATCCGACAGTATGTACGCTCCCCCCCCAAAACCTCTGTGATGATGAACGGTCCTTCCCAGTTAGCTTCAAATTTGCCCACTGCCTTTAATGCGTCGGCTCTCTTTAGGACCAGATCGCCCTTGACCAGCTTCCGCGCTCTGACCCTTTTGTCGTACCCTGCTTTGATGACACTTTTATACTTTGCTGCTCTGATTTGAGCTTCTTCTCGCTGTGCTTCCACAAGGTCGAGCTCTGTTCTTCGGAGATCAGCGTTATGTTCTGTATCGTAGGTGATGATGCGGTATGATTCCAGTCTGGCCTCCGCTGGTACCACTGCGTTGGATCCATATACCAGCGTGAAAGGTGCCTCACCTGTTGCCGTCTATGGGCTAGTTCGGTAGGCCTAGAGAACGGTGTCCAACTCCTCCATCCATTTCCCTCTACTCTGGTTCAGCCTCTTTTTAATCCCTTCACAAATTGTTCTGTTAGCTAACTCCACTTGGCCATTTGCTTGTGGATGAGCCACTGAGACGAAGCGCTGAGTGATGTCCATTCGGTCACAAAAATCCGCGATTCTCTGCCCTGTAAACTGAGTCCCGTTATCAGACACAATGATTCTCGGTACTCCGAATCTGCAACAGATGTTCCTCCAAATGAAGCGTTCTACTGTAACTTCATCGATCTTGCCCACAGCCTCAGCCTCGACCCATTTAGAAAAATAATCTACTGCCACGATGAGAAAGCATTTCCCCCCAGGTGCTGTAGGCAACTTCCCGACTATATCGATGCCCCATTTGTCAAACGGACATGCAGCGTACATGACACCCATAGGCTCCCCTGGTATGTTGATTCTCCCAGCATGCCTCTGGCAAGCTTCGCACTTGCGGACGAATTCTCTGGCTTCCTTGTTTACGTACAAGATCTCGAAATCCCGTATGCCCACCACAACAACCTGCATGAATTTCTTTCAAAGCAAAATTAGCCTCCTCTGGAGATAAACATTTTAGCAAGGGTTGAGTGAAAGATCGTTTGAAGAGTTGATCGTTGATTAAGCAGTAATTTTCATAGCGAGCCCTCTGATTTGATTCTCTGCTCAGCCGCTCCCATGTCTTGAGAAAATGTATGATCGGAGCCCGCCAATCGTCCCTGATCTCCACCGAGAAAACCTGCGAAGTCTCCATCTCTCTGGTATCACAGAGTAAAATAATCTCATCGCTCCAATTGTTCTATTGTGCTAGCCATGCGTGCCAGTAAGTCTGCCTTCGTGTTCTCTTCCCGAGAAATTTGCTCGAGTTTAAATTCCATGAACTTTTCTTTCATTTCGCTGATTTTGGAATGGTACGCTTTCATCCGCTGATCTTTGACATTGTATCCTCCCGAGAACTGTTGAGCTACCAGCTGGGAATCTATCTTGATGATGACACATTCGGCCTTGAGTTCTGACAGAATGTGTGCCCCTCTAACCACCGCTTCATATTCGGCTTCATTGTTAGACAACCGGCAAGTGAACTTTATGGCAAATTGATATGTCCCATAGCCCGGTGAAGTGATATACACCCCGATTCCGCATCCCTCTTTTGTCACTGACCCATCCACAAAGGCGACCCAGAATTCTGGCACAGGACGACGGGTTGTTTCTTGTATGAAGTCTGCCAGCGCTTGTGCTTTAATCGCCGTTCTCGGCTCGTACTCTACATCATACTCCCCTAACTCCACAGCCCATTTAACCATTCTTCCCGACAAATCCGGGCGGCCCAACACTTGTTTGAAAGGTAGAGACGTGCGCACCACCACTCGGTGTGAAAGGAAATAGGGCCTCAACTTTCTTGCCGTGACCATGACTGCCAGAGCAGCCTTCTCAATCTCTGTGTAATTTAGTTCGGCACCTTGAATTATTCTGCTGACAAAATAAATTGGTCTCTGAAGACTTCCCTCTTCTCTGATGAGTACCGAGCTAACTGATTCTTCCCCCACGGCTATGTACAAATATAGTGTTTCTCCCTGTACCGGCTTAGTCAGAGTCGGGAGCTTCGCCAAGTATATTTTAAGATCCTCAAATGCCGCCCGGCATTCCGCTGTCCATAAGAATTTGGTTCCTTTCCTTAGGATTTTGAAAAACGGCATGCTACGTTCTGCCGATCGTGATATAAACCTGCTCAGAGCAGTGATGCGCCCGTTCAGAGTCTGCACCTCCTTGATTCCTCTGGGCGGTGTCATTTCCATAATAGCTTTGACCTTTTCTGCATTAACCTCAATCCCTGCAGGCGTGACTTTATATCCCAAAAACTTCCCTGTTGTGACCCCAAAGGTGCATTTCGCAGGATTCAACATAAGCCAATGATCTCTGACCACCGTGAAGATTTCTTCCAGATCAGAAACATGATCCTCTGCCCTGACACTCCGTACAAGCATGTCGTCCACGTACACTGAGATATTCTTAGTAAGTTGTTCCTTGAATATTTTTTCCATCATCCGCTGATACGTAGCTCCTGCATTTTTTAAACCAAAAGGCATACTTTTCCATCCATATACCCCACAACAGACGGCGAAAGCCGTTTTGGCGATGTCTCCCCTATTCATCTTCACCTGATGATATCCCTGGTATGCATCCATCATGGATAGTAAAGCACACCCCGAAGTGGAATCCACCAGCTGGTCAATCCTCGGCAGAGGATAGTGATCTTTCGGGCAAGCGGCGTTCAGATCTCTGAAATCTACGCACATACTCCAAGTATTTGTCTTCTTTGGTACCATCACCGCGTTTGAAATCCATTCTGGATATTGCACCTCCACGATGTGCCCTGCTTCCAACAGCCCATAGACCTGCTCCCTTATTGCAGCATCCTTCTCGGCCCCAAAATTCCTTGTTCGTTGCTTTACTGGCTTGATTTTAGGATCCACATTAAGGCAGTGCTCTGCCAGCCCTCTGTCGATTCCCTTCAAATCGGCGGTGCTGAATGCGAACACATCCGTATTTCTGCGTAAGCAAACAATGAGCTCGTCTCTGACTTGATCACTCATGTTAGACCAAATTTTGGTCTGAAACCCCTATTTTCCTGGGAACAATTCGATCATGTTGCAGACATCGCTGGTGGACACCAACGCAGTTTTTTCTTTACAATCTCTGTCTTTCAATAAATCCGCCAACTCTTGACGCTCCTCTGCTGGGGCATGCACCTCGCCCACCTTTCCCCTCTTCCGTGCATCTGATCCTTCTGTCATTCTTTCTCTTTTCTGTCCCGATGAGTGTGTAAGCATTTGGACGTGGCATGCTTTTGACGCTGTTTGATCCCCACAAACTTCCCCTACTCTTCCCCCCTCGATGGGGAATTTCATTTTCAAGTGAAACATAGAGATCACTGCCCTGAACGCCGTCAAAGCAGGACGTCCTAGTATGACATTGTACGCGGGTTTGGGCAAATCCACAACTAGAAATCGTACCATCCTTGCTCGGCTGCTAGCGGCTGCATTACCAAGGATTAATGGTAACTCCACATAACCTAACGGCATGACCATCTCTCCCCCGAACCCAAACAAAGGGGCATTCGTTGGCTCAATCTTCACTTCAATTCCCATGTTTTGAAGGCATTCCTTGTACAAGATATTCACCGCACTACCCGAGTCAACAAAGATACGGTGAACCATGCAGCCTGCTATGTCCGCCATGATGACCAGCGCATCATCATGCGGGTACATTAGTGTACGTATATCCTCTGCTCCAAAAGTGATCGTCGGCTCCTCTGCCGCGCTTGTAATTTCCATGACCTGCTTGTGGTGATATCCTGACTTCACTGCTCTGACGACTTGTTTTTTAGCCCAATTTGATGTGGGCATCCCGTTCTCTCCGCAAATCATATGCACTTCCCTTCTGTACAGTGGAGGAGGTGCTTGTCTCTCTGCCCCTTCTCTGCGATTATCCCGGTTGTCATCAGGCCTACGCTCCCTGTTGTTCCCCTGCTCTTGTCGCTGATCACGGTTATTTCTCTGATCCCTCTGATATCGCTGATCCCTCTGATCTCTTTGATCCCTCTGATCATTCCGCCTCTGGCCCTCATTTCCTCTGTCAATGAACTGGTCGAGATTTCCCTGGCGCACCAGTAACTCCAATTGGTGCTTAAGATGTCCGCAATATTTTGTGTAATGTCCAAAAGAATTGTGATACTCACATAGCTTGTTATTAGGCCCCTCCTGTGGCGGCCCATTCCGATAGGTTCCCGGTGCCCGAAAGAACGGTTGGTCTTTTATCAAATGGAAGATTTCATCTTGTGGTTTATTCAAGGGCGTGTACTCAGTAAACCGCGTAACCTCATTCACAGTGCGTTGTTGATGGGACGGCATTCCTCCCTGGGATGGCAGTACCCTCGGAGGCAACCCTCTGAATGGGGCCCTATCTTGGTGTCTCTGTCTCTCGGGTGCTTCCTCGGCCTTTTTGACCCTATGTTTATCATTTTCCACTTTTCTCGCCATCTTGGCGTCCTATAACTGTAAGTAACCTGGCAACCTTGCCATAATATCATCGAAATCCCTTGCTGGTCGGATTTGCAATTCGTCAAAGAAGATCCCCGGCCTGAGTCCTCGAACATATGCTCAATTTTTGATTTGTGATTCTGCCTCTGGCACTTCCAGAGCGGCAAGATTAAACCTCGCTGTTTACTCCCGCAATGTCTCACCCTGATCCTGCTTGATGTCCATCAGCGAGAGAGCTGACTTCCCTACCCTCCGCGAGCTCGCAAACTGTCGTAGGAAGCGAGTCTGTAAATCTTCAAAAGAGTAAATAGAATTCGGGGGAAGCGTCCCAAACCATAACTGAGCTGGTCCGGTAAGAGTAGTTGAGAAGATACGGCACTTGATGCCCTCAGTGTACATATGCAGTGTGACCAATCCTTCAAACCGATTGAGGTGCACCTCCGGATCGGTAGTGCCATCATAATCCAGCGAGATGGGCTTGTAGCTTCTAGGTAAAGTGTCTGCCAGAATATCGTCAGAGAAAGGACTACGGTTGTTGATAGGATGAAATCTTGAAGTCTTAGCCCTCTTGTCCTCCTTATACCTTCCCTGATCCCTTTTGTCCCTTGGCACGTCCCGGTCATGACGTTTGTGAGCCCCGTGCCCTGGCCTGCCAGAGGAAAACTCCAGCTCCCTTTCTTCTGCTCTTTCGGTGTACCGTGATTTCTCTGGGCGGTGAGACTTCTCTGCTCTGTAGGACCGCTCAGATCTCTGTTCCTTGTCGTCCCTCCGGGATTTCTCCCTCAACGATTCTTCCAGATTCTCAAGTTGATGTTTCAGCTGCGACACTTGCTTTTTCAACCGTGCCTTCTCCTTCGGTCTCTCTTCCTCAAACACAAGGGAGACGGATTGACTGTCAGACTCGTCAACCCGCTCTTTCCTGACAACACTGTTAAGCCTAACACGGCTCCCCTCTGGTCTAGCTAGTTCTCTGTCGGCAGCGTCCCCTTACATTTCTCCAGGCATCACAGCCTGTTTGTTGATTGCCAGCATGTTTGCCTCCTGAGCAGCGGGAGGTGGGGCCTCAGTGCCCTGCGGGTTGGCTGCTCCAACCGGGGTAGCCACAGTAGGGATGACAGACATCATCGGAGTTCCCAGTGCCTGCCGCATGTTGGCATAGCTGAGCAAGGCCATCATTTGCTCTGCCAGCCCGAAGTTAATCGATCCCCCTCCAGACGCGGGGGCCAGACTTGGCAGATCAGAGCCCGGTGTTACCAAAGCAAACCTCTGGGCGTTGACATTCAACCCTGTTGTCGGAGTGGCTGAGATAGCCTGAAAACCCGGTGGCACAGTGAAAGTGGGGTTACCCTGAAGGCCAGTGAACAGTGAGGTAGGCACCTCGGTAGTGACAGCAGCAGAATCAAACTCCTTCTCCAAGTTCCGGTGAGCATCAGAGGATCCCATAGTACCTACATAAAAATATAGTGAGAAGAAATCCAGATAATAAATGGATAGAGCCTCCCCTACTGATTGAAAACCCGATATGAGAAATTCCAAGCATCGGCGCAGAGGCCGTTAAAAAATTCCCCTTAAGACAACTCCATGCCCAGGGAAATAAACCCAGGGCATAGATTAGAACAATCAAAGCCCGAACCACAGAAATTTCCCCTGTAGACTCTTATCAAGATCCGGCAGAAGAAACAGAATGTCCAGAAAACCAAAGTAAGATATCCAGAGATGGGCATAAACAGAGCAACCACCAAAAAACTTGTTAGCGCAAAACGTTAAGCATGATAAATAATAAAGAATTTGCGAGAAAACGAACATGATAACCCAGAAATTACCACGATCGTGTGCTATTTTCACCGGGAAAACCCAAAAACAACAGAGTTATCATGGCAATCAGCCGGATTAGTAATATAACAAGGATTAGTCGAAGAAAACATGGGAAGCACCAATAACTATTCCTCTTGAATGAAAATCACCCGCAAATCAACAACACAAGCCTAATTGTAACAGGAACATAGTACTAATCGGCATATTATCTATGCGAAACCCATAAATCCACGACACCGAACCAGGATAATCGGCAACAAAGTAACGATCAACATATTATTGGTGCAAAACCCATAGATCCGCCATAAAAACCCAAAATAACAGGAACAGAGCATCATTCCACAATCTACCGACAAAAAACGGCGATTAACCATAGAAAACACGGAAAACACTGATAAGCATCACCCATAAACGAAAAATACCCACAGATCAACAACACAAGCTCCATCTCACTACCAAAATGGAGTGCTAACCAACATTCTACCGAAGCAAAACCCACAAATCACCAGCAAAAGCCCAATATAAGCAAAAACAGAGCAATATTCCACTATCCCCCGATACAAACGTCAGATCTATAAATAAAACCCCCATTTTATGAAGAAACCTCTCATTCGTTAACAATTGAACCGATCGAACGGTAAATAAACACAGATTCCCCCCGATTCACTGTTCATGACTCTCACCACCTTTTCCCATGCATCGAACACATAAATAGACATGGATCGTAACAGATTAGCAGCATATTAGCCCGACAAACATAATAAACTAATTAAAATCGTCTGGGTGCTCGAATTATCGGCGCAAATAGTACCGACGCACGCAAACCCGATTGGAATTTCATATCTGCGTACGCCGGCGACCATAACCTCACATCCTAACTCAGTAGCCTTCCCACAGACGGCGCCAGTTGGTGTTTCACGAAACCAACACCTAAACTATAAAGCTGGAATCGTAAACTATACCTAGTAGAGATGATCGGAAAGAGCGAAGTAAACGATCGGAGAACTTAATACGAGAGAGAAAATAACTGTTGTATTCAAAAACAAGAGATAGCGTAGTTACAATGCACGAGTGCGGGGCCTATTTATAGACTACATAGAGGGGCAAAATGGTAAATTCGCCTGCGACGCATTCGCCTTGCGTGATCGAAGGATAGAATAGTAATTTTATCTTTATGCGGGGACTCTCCCGCGTTTTCTGGTGACTTCTCTGGCGAGGGTGACTTCTCTGGCTAGGGTGACTTCTCTGGCGAGGGTGATTTCTCTGGCGAGGGTGACTTCTCTGGCGAGGGTGACTCTTCTGACCAACATGACTCTTCTGGTGAAGATGATTCTTCTGACGAGTGTATTTCTTCTGCCATACTCGTCCCGCCGGCGAGGTCGATTCCTCTGGTTCGTATCCTTTCCCTACTCTGCACATATTACTCCTCATCAGTAGAGATCACACTCTGTTGTTAGGAAGACCCTTTATGGCAACCACTAACACATTGATTGATGTTAAGGAATGAAATATTAAGATATCTGTGTTAGGGGAGTCCGTGTCTTTCTCTGTGCATGATAGTCGAACAATGTCGTCTGCAAGTTTTACTAATGAATGCTTATTTATTGATGATATTGATGGCTTGGTCGAGACGATATTTGTGCAGGAGCAGGAGTGTGTGGATGTTTTTGCAGGATCAGCCGATATGGAGGACTTAGCTCGAGATGCCGACGTGATGGAATGGGGTACGCTGCCTCTAGATGAACCTGTGGGGTCTAAGAGACCCAAGTTAGAGCTGAAGGAACCCCCTGACAATCTCAAGCACGTGTTCTTAGAAGAGAACAAGGAGAAGCCGATGTTCAGATCGGCAGAGCTGTCTCGGGAGCAAGAAAGTGTGTTGCTAAAGGATGTGTTTGACCCTGGTGCAGTCGAGCTGTACACTAAGAATGCTAAGGAGAATTTCAGAGGAGACGGTCATAGCATGAAATCCTACTATGGGCACTTGAGTACTCCGATGGTGGTGAAGTCTCAAGCTCTGCACGATCCTGATTGATGATCAAAGCTAAAGTCGGGCTGGCGACTTTAAAACTAGCGCTTGGTGGGAGGCAACCCACCGTTGGTTTAGTTTTTTATTTTTGTTTTTCTTGTTCTTTGCTTTCCGTTTTTTGTGTTTTGTGTTTTCCTTGTCTTTGGTTGCTTGTGCGGATGCTTTGATTCTGTGTGTTAATGTTTTGTTTCCAGCGCTGCAAATTCTACTCTGACTTTGCCGCCAGCGCTGAAGAATGCCAGCGCTGCACTTTACTCTGACTCTGCCGTCCAAAGCCAGAGCTGAAATTATACTCTGCAAATGCCAGCGCTGACATTTCCACTCTGTCGCAAACCTTACTTTTCGCCGCCTCCCAAAGCTCTTCGATCTTTCTTCGCCTATGATCAGGGATGTTCTTCTAACTCTACTTATTTCTTTTGTGCCCTGAGGACATGGCATGTTTTAAGTATGGAGATGGGGGGTGTCTTGTTTTGCTTATGCTTTCAATTGAGCGATTGGTCTTTCTATGCTTAGCTTATTCTTTTATACTTGCTATTTTTTATGAATTTGTGGAAGAGAAGATGGTTTTCGATGTGAATTTCGGGTTTGTGTTTGTTTGGCGGTTATTCTTGTTTTACTTTTGATATATGTTTCTTGTCTTTGCAAAGAATTATGAGTTTTGTTGCAACATGATTGTAAGTAAGTAAAACATGATTTGTCCGGTAGATGCTAGAAGGAGTGTTGTCATTGTGATTGCCTACGATCGTATATCTGTGAAATGTTGGACGAATTGCCAGCTCTGAAACATCTGGCCAGCTCTGAAACGTGACAGATCTGAGTCTCTGCTCCTCTAGTTTAACTATGAGCATGGGAAACCACGTGAAAAGACTTTGGATTACATCCAAATGATTTTTATTTCATGAATTATGGCTCAACTGTCTCAACTGTCGAAAACTTAAGCACACAAAGTGTGAAAATTGGTGATATTGATTATAAAGGCGATCACATTAGGGAATTCACTTCTAGCGGAGAATTGGGTCTGATCGAATTACTTGCATTACTGTTTTGTTGCTTCTTAAATTTTAAGTTACTTGCATGATCGAGATATGTGTGTTGATTGGAAAATTTTGAATTGACTTTGTTGAATCTTTGGATGGAAATAAGCATCGTTGAAACTAATCTCTTCCTAGGATTCATACTGATTTTGCTTGAGGACAAGCAAAAGGCTAAGTGTGGGGGGGGTTGATTTATGCCTAATTGTTCTAATTTTAGGGGTTTGCATGTGTGTATTTTGAGTTAAATATTCTGAAAATTGGTGCAGTTATGGGTTTGTTTTATGCTTTTCAGGAGATTTAGGTTTTATAGATGGAAGAGTGTGATTTTGGAGATTTTGGGTTAGAATGACGTTTGTAGGCGTAATCTGGTGTCCAGAGCTGAAAAGCCCGCGCCAGAGTAGAAAAGCCCGTGCGCAGAGCAGAGCTGACTTTCATAGTCAGAGCTGAAAATCTCCAGAGCTGAACTTCCCTAGTTAGAGCTGAAATCTCCAGAGCAGAGCTAAATTCGGCAGAGCAGAGCTAACTTACGCGCCAGAGTAAATTTGACATAGCAGAGCTAAAGATCGACAGAGTCAACATATTCAGAGCTGAACTTTACAGAGCTGACTCCCTGTCAGCTCTGGCATACCTTTCCAGAACCGAACTTCCAGAGTTAGCCAATTCTCGCCAGAGCTAAGATGACTTGCAGAGCACGATCCAGCTGGACTTACCTTTGAATGCACGATTCTATTTCCTTAAGAGTCCAGTTTTGCATGGCGAGTTTGATGGTGATTAGGATTGGAATGAAGTCTATAAATAGGGTCTTGTTATTCATTGTAATAATAATTCCTTCTGCCCTAATTTTTAGTTTCTGCAAGGCAACCGAGACTTAGGCATTTTTCAAGCTTTCTTAGTTTCTTCAAGTTTTTGAATTTATTGTTCTAGTTAGATTTCAATTTAGTTTTATTTTTAGTTTCTTCTTGAATTGTGATTGAGTGACAACGATTGCACGTTCAAGGAGTTTACGGTATTTCGTATTTAATTCAATTTCTTTTGTTTCATCATGTTTATGCTTTGCCTTTACGTTTATGCTTTAATTTCAATTATGCACTTTAGTTTTGTTGCCTAGATTATAAGCTTTTAATTTACAAGTCTTTAAATTCCTAGTTAGCATTTAAATTCTTAAGTTTAAGTTTACTTTAAAGCGTTTAATTTTTGTCTAGGGTTTAATAGTTTCTTGCCTAGTTAAATTTACAAGTTTAAGTTTACGTTTAAGTTTACTTTTCACGTTTAATTTTTAAGTTTAAGTTTACCGTTTTCAATCAAGCCTTTACTGCTTTCTTGCGATATAATTAAAAGCCCTTTAAGATCTTCCTTGAGAGACGACTTGGGTTAGCTTACACGTTACAATAGATCTCGTCCTATTGCGAGTCGATCTAGCGTAGTGTTTAGGTTGAGTCAATACAGAAGATATAGCAATAGTGTTAGCAGCCTAAAACTGGCTTTGTAACAAGGAGATCATCAGTGCCATTTCAATAGCTGTCATAACATTGTTGCCTCTAGACAAAACAGCAGGATCACCTGCACTCATCTGATTGATAGATCTAGCATTATTCTCCATTTGAAATACCCTGAGATTTACCTCTACTTCGCCTATAGTCAGGTGGATATCCAATGATTTCAAAACACTTGTCAATAGTGTGGTTAGTTTTACCACATTTAGTGCACAAATATTTTCCTTTATTTTCTTTCCCTCTAGCATAACTAGTGGCATTGATCATCGATCCAACGGTTTCATTGCCAAACTGAGGTAATTGAGGAGCAAAATCTATTGGTCTCTGATGCTCCTCTTGCAAAACCAGGGCAAATATGTTTGACAAAAAAGGAAAATGTGTCATAGATATTATTAGAGATCGAATTTGAGAAAATGATGAGTTCAAACCGATGAGAAATTGCATGGAACACTCCTACATTTGAAACTCACTCCATTTTCGCGAGCTATGACAGCGGCAAGTATCACAAACACACCACCGTGACGGCTGTAAATCTCTACACTCATCCTAAAGAACTCTCAATTTTGTGAAGTAGGCTCCTACATCACTGGAGCTTTGCTTCAAAGTAAGAATTTGCTATTTTAGTTGACAAATTCGAGCTAAATTGCCCTGCGATAACCGATCCTTAAGATCGTTCCAAATAAGAGAAGCATCGCCAATATACATAATGCTTGAACTAATCTCTGGTACAACCGAATTCCGGAGCCAAGAGACCACCATACTGTTGCAGCGAAGCCATTACAGATAGAGTAAATCAGAAGGATGAGGTCGATCAATAGATCCATTAACAAAAGTTAATTTGTTCTTTGCCGTAAGAGCTATAATCATCAAACGGTTCCAATTTGTGAAGTTAGATCCGTTCAACTGTTGAGTAACAAGTTGAACTCCCGGTTATCGATGCTAGGAAGATAGTAGGGACTGGATGGATCCTCGTATGGAGGTGGAGAGTGGTTTGGTTTGAGGTGCCATTGAAGATGGGGAAGGAGATCAATTGAAGTATTTTGCTTTGGATACCATATTGAAAAACAGAAAGAGTTGGAAAAGGGGAATTTTATTATTCAACATCACAAAATGAAGAATACAACACCTATTCCCTTTTATACTGATCTAGTACACGAGAGAGGTGTGTGAGCCAACTCACACACAAGCGTCTAACCAAACGCAAAGAAGCTAACTAATCTGATAGTGACTGCATGCATGCTGCATGCAATTTATTTAAAAACTTTAATATGTAAAGGAGACCACATCTTTTTGAAATTATAGTTGCTACGTTTTCTCTCTACTATCACAAGACAATAACTTTTCAAGTTACCCAAATGAATCATCTTCTCGCCTTATTTTCCCAACTTGAGCAGAACATTCGAACGATTTAAAACTATGTAGACCAAACAGAATTGAACCAAACTGTATATGCAAATCGAATCGAAACCTTCGATTTGATTAAATTTGGGTCAAAATTGATTCATTTGGGCACTGTTCTAAAACAGGGGGAATTGTGATGGGTTTTTGCCGCGAGGTGGCGACTGTTTTGAAACTTTATTTTTCTTCTTTTTGGGGAGGGAGGGGGCTGGGGAGTGATTCGCGATCCATGAGAACTCACATTCCTAATTCAACCTAAGAGATTAAAATCACCAACAATTACGTACAAAACCAAATCAAATCGAACCGAATTTATAGAAATTTGATTTGGTTTTTTCAGAACTAAATCGGTTTTGCTCACCCGCAAAAGAAGAAAGTCAGGCAATTTCGAGATCAAAGAGAATATTGAAACCATAAAAAAACACTACATTTTTCTTTCTCCAGTCCTACAGAAACTAAAATGCACTCAGCGGAAAGAAATTTTCTCAGGGCACTAGCCTACACACAAATTATCTATTACCTTTATTAAAACTACAAAACAAGATGAATTTTACTCTTCATACACCTAACATACATGTCCTCGTATCACACGGTGAGAGGTGCACCATTGTCAGCCGTTGTAAGGTGGAGAATCAGAGTAGCTGCCCTAGGTGCCCTGCCAAATCAAACAGCAAAAGACGTTAATACAACAGATCGATATCCATTACAACTTGCAACTATTTTTAAGCCCAGCGAAGAAAAGGGACTTTTAAGGAAACCAAAATTCAGATCAAATCAGTGAAACAAAGAAAGACAGTAGTGGTAGCCCCAATGGATCTTGACAGCCAATAAATTTTGACCATAATCACTTAATTCCTCTGTGAACTACCTGGCAGTACAAGTTTTAAAAATTGCTCTTCACTTCCCCTAACTGATACAGACTATAGTTAAGAGCCAATAGAGAGAAACAGAAAGATAGTACTTTAGGCCGATTGCAATAGAAAAATAAACCATTAATTACATAGATGTAAATTAGGCAAGAAAATAATCTTGCCAATCCGAAATCCATTTTTCATGCTTATTAGACCTGATTATTAATCTAATTCCCACAGATTATTCTCCACACAGATGAATTAACTAGTTGGTGCCTTGTGTATCTCTACCAATATCTCTCAAAGGATCCTTCCCTACTGCCTTTCCGAAGCCGATTCACATATCAAGTAATTGCATTGATCAATGACTGGTAGAGAGAATATAAAGATGGAGGCTTCAGATGTTTAATGTTTTTAAAAACGAAAAAAGATGCCGCTTAAACGCCGCTTCAAGGCGGTTCGGCAGAATCCCATTCCTCATGCGCCGTTTACCCCCCTCCCCCCTGAACGTACGCCTCCGCCTTGCCGAGGCGGGCCGAGGCGGTGAGGTGGTGTGAGGCGCTGCGAGGCGCCGCGTCAAACCCTAGTTATGTTTTCTGATTTTCTGAACTTAATTAGACTGGGCTTCAGGGCATTAGGTGCGAAAATAGATGGGCTTAGTTAAATTGAACCCTAATTTAAATGGACACTTATAATTCAAGTGTAATTAACATATTAAAATAAAAATAAAAGGTCAAAAGGTTTTAAAAATTGAAAAACCTAGCAGCAACTAGTGTCAACTCTCTGTGCTCCTCTCTTTTTCATCTATGCGCGCTCCTCTCTTCTTCATCTATTCGACTTTAATTTAAGATTTTAAACACTTAATAGCAGTTATGAACTTATGTGTTTTGAATTATTTGCTATGTTTTTATGTATTTTGGAATATTTGCTATGTTTTTATGTTTTTTATGACATTAGGTATAATTTATGTGTTTTTTTACGAATTCCGTTTTTTTATTCCGCCTCACTCCATTTCGAAACTTATGCATTGTGAGGCGGAAGAAAAACGTTTCGCCTTACAAAACGTACTTTAAAACCCTTCCAGAGAATAATGGAAGCATGGCTAAGTCACCCCATTGACACCAAACTTATGCTACCAATGCCAAAACCCTTCTCCCACATCACTCTTCCAATCACTCCACTAGTGTGTGGAATCACTGATCCCCATCCATCCTAACCTCCCATGGTTTCTAATAAAATGAACCAGCATAGTACCCTCAATGGTTTCTTATGTTGCCTCGAAAACTTCTTAACACAGATAAAATAGATAATGCTCATAGGGTTTTTCCCTTAAACATAGAGAATGCATAGTTTTATAAGACGCCTTATGCCATGAGGATGCAACAGGTTATTATCTTGACAATATAAAATGGGAACTTGCATGAGCATTTTGAACATAGAAGTGTTTTAGAATGGAAAAGGAAAGAAATGTGGTCATTAAGCAAGGGAAACCACAAAGATAATAAAGCATATGTTCTTGGCCATACTTAAGCCATATATATAAAAACAGAAGAAATTCACAAAAGATAAGATTACAATAGATGCACCGAGAGAGAGAGAGAGAGAGAGAGAGAGAGAGAGTGTACCATGATTCAGGTGTCGGGTATAGAGAAGCTGAAGTGCCAAAACATGATTGAAGCATCTCGGTGTTAATTACACCAGGATTGAGCGCAACAACAGCAATTCCAGGAGGCAGCTCCTTCGCAACTGACCTTGTCAAACCCTCTACTGCCCACTTTGAAGCACAATAAGGAGCCACCTATTTTTCATAAAGTCTCACCCCATAAGTAACATTGTCCAATTTACAGGTTGGGGGTCTGCCTAGCCCCTCACCCTTTGGGGTGTTTGTTAAAAAAAAAAAAGTAACATTGTCCAAAACAGAGGACCTTACAATCTAGGAACTTAGGGGTTGAGATTCAGAGCTCAAATCTTGGTCATCATACATTTATTTGATACAGATAGACTTAACGAAATTAATGACTTAAACTAAGAAATGCTCAACATACGTATCTTTTAGAATGCCTACCTGATCATGTGGTTTTTCAGATGAAGTTCATTGACGTGGAATAAGTTATAAAATAGGATTCAACAACACATTAAAGCATAACAATGCAGCAACTATCCTTTAATTAGTTATGTAGTCAGCCACTACGAGTTAACAACTGAAGTAGCACCTATATTCACAAGCCGAATAAAAAAAATGTAGTACATACACATGTATATAAGGCCTGCAAATATAAGATCATGGGGAAAATACACATACAGTAGCCTATATTACCTGTGCAGCAGCAGATCTTCCCCATCCAGATGACATGTTGACAATTATCCCATGCTTATTCTCGATCATAATTGGAATGAAGTTGCGTAGTACATTTGTGGTACCCTTGATGTTCGTATCAATGACAGTGTCAAATTCATCTTCTGGAACCTCCCATATTTTATTGTTCCTATTTATCGTCCCAGCATTGTTCACTAGAAAAAATTCATGCATTGATCCACATAATTTAGAAATACAGGAACCACATAAAAAAACTACATGGGTTCACATCCAACTGAATACAAGACCAACACTAGTGAAGAATTAAAGTAATGTTGTGTCAATTACTTCTCACATGAAGCAATATAGATTTATTAGGAGTATGTACACCTTATATACCGAGAGGAATTTGTGAATAAAAGAAACCACATGAATTGACATCAAGCAAAACCAGAAAAAGGTGCTACTCAAACAGTTATAATTCTCTGGACACACCACTCACAGAAAACCAAAAAAAAAAAAGTACAAAAAAAAAAGAAACAGCTTAGCAGAGATTACAAGCATAAATCTGAGAAGTTAAGTTCTTGATGCATCTATTTTGTTGTTCACCTTTGGACAGTACTAGAATCATTTACCAGGGAGTGGCCTGAACTGTTATGAGTTATGAAAATAATGTTTTTCCTTGAAGCCATCACCGTGCCTAAACTCAAGTACAAAGATATAGAAGCCCTTCCAAACAAATCTAGATTGTTTGTTTTCTAATACAGTCTAATGAAGATTACACTTAAAAGTGCTGCTGGATAATAAATTGTGATTCCTCTCTGATATACTGTATCTAAAAGGCTTTGCAGGCATGTCCCAGTCACTCAACTGATCTATCACAGTTCAAAATTACATTTAAGCCATCTCCGATACGTCCTAACTGAACTCTGAAGTGTTATATCTAAGGTATGCTTACAACTTGCAGATAAACTATTTGTGTTTTACACAACAAAAACATGACATTTCAATAGCATTATGCAAAATGCTATATCTCTACCAGAAGAGATTGCACAAGGTTACCCACCTCGACATGCTGCCAACAAACATCAGCTCCATGATAATATTCCGGCTACATTACAAAAAATGACAGAACAATCACATGACACAAAATAAAAAGAAACTCGTCCAGGAACAAAAAATGTCCATAGTTTGTAGCCAAAAATATCTCAAAAAGAGAACCATTTCCACAAAAAAACTACTCAAAGAATGTCCTCCAAAATACTTCTCTTTGAACCACAAAATAACTATCTGAACCAACAAAAACGAAGAATATTTCGGACGCAATAATAAAACCGTTAGTGCCTCATCGTACCAATAATATCAGGTACAGCCTTCTTCGCCACCACGGCACGCGCCAACTCCTCAACACTACGATTAGACCTCTAATTAACAGCAAATATAGAAAAAAAAAAAACAAAAAAAAAAGAAGTAAACGATCACAGCAGATAATAAAATTAGAAAAATGAATGAGAAGCATTTTTAGTGAAGGAATTACCACGTCAACATTCATGCAGATGTGCTTGTCAGCGTTGCTCTTGCCGTCCGAGGCGGAGGCTAGCTCGGACTGGAGAGCTGAAAGCTTTTCCGGCGAGCGGGAGCAGCCGATTACGGTGTGGCCGCGCTTGGCCAATTCCAGTGCTAGGGCTTTACCGAGGCCGCGGCTCACCCCCGTAATCAGCACTTTCTTGAGATTAATGGGAGCGGCGCCTGCAACGATGTTCATGGCGTTCGCTGCGGGCGGCGGTAGAGGTGTGCTCATGCCTCTTCAAGCGGTAGCAGAAAAGAGGATTAAATGTTTTGGTTGCCCACATCAAATAATAAATAAATACTTTGTCGCCCGCCCTTAAAAAAAATAACACAAATTTTAATAAAAACAATGAAATGCATTTTTAAAATATATATCATGTAGTATCCAAGTCTTATAATAGATCCCTAAGTCCAATTCTTGACCACACATTTATGACATGTGGCGCATCAAGATGGTGACAAGTGGCAAGGAGCTTTCAAGCATTCCAAGGCAAAATCTGGAGGGATAAAATTGAAATATAATTTTCGGAATTAATAATTAAAAAAAAAATTGATTTTCACAAAATAGATACTCCCTCCGTCCACGAAAGAACTTCCTATCTTTCCTTTTTGGGACGTCCACAAAAGAACTTCCTACCTATTTTTGGACTATACCCCACCACTTATAATCCTCTTACTTTTCACTTTTCACAACTCCCAATATTAATTATAGCACCTTTTCACCACTCCCAATACACTCAACTACCTTTTATCCACTCTCAATACATTCAACAATATTTTTTCTTAAAACATGTGCCACTCCCTCCTAGGAAGTTCTTTCATGGACGGATGGAGTATATTTTAGATGCATAAAGTCTCACACGAAGATGCATAAAGTTTTTACATGAAATGTATAACTTTGAACAGAAAAATGCATTTGATTTTTACAGTTTTGGTATTTTCACCTCCCCATCCCACACCACCCCCAACCCACCCCACACCACCCCCAACCATCCACATTACCACCGCCCAAAAATAGGCATGTTTCACATGCATATAAAATCAAACAAAAATACATAAAGTTTTCACATAAAAATGCATTAAATTATACAAAAAATGCATTAAATTATACAAAAAATGCATTTCATTATAATAAATCAGGTATTTTCGCCACCCCACCCCTGCCCCACCCCACCCCCTTCCCCCCCAAATTTTTTTTCAAAAACTGATTTTCTGATTGCTGACCCACCCCCACCCCCACCCACCCCCCCAAAAAAAAATTCTTTTCAAAAACTGATTTTCTGATTGCTGACCCACGCCCACCCCCCCCCCCCCCCCCCCAAAAAAAAAAAAACTTATTTGTAGTTAATGTTTTATGCATTTTCATGTAATAATATATGCATTTTATTGTTCTTGATTATGCATTCTTCTTTTTTATATACACATAGTAATATTTTATTTTAGGGTATAGGGTTTTGGGTTTAGTGTTTAGGTTTTTAGTGTTTAGGGTTTAGTTTTTAGGTTTAGTTTTTAGGGTTTAGTGTGTAGTGTTTTAGTGTTTAGGGTTTAGTGTTTAGGGTTTAGTTTTTAGGTTTTTAGTGTTTAGGATTTAGTGTTTAGGGTTTAGTGTGTAGTGTTTTAGTGTTTAGGGTTTAGTGTTTAGGGTTTAGTGCTTAGGGTTTAGTTTTTAGGGTTTAGTGTATAGGGTTTAGGGTTTGGGTTTTTAGTGTTTAGGGTTTAGGGTTTAGGGTTTAGGGTTTAGTGTGTAATGTTTTAGTGTTTAGGGTTTAGTGTTTAGGGTTTAGTTTTTAGGGTTTAGTATGTAGTGTTTTAGTGTTTAGTATTCATTTTAGGGTTTGGGTTTTAGTATTTAGGGTTTAATGATGTTTAGATTTTAGTGTTTTAGTGTTTAGGGTTTAGTTTTTAGGTTTTAGTGTGTATTATTTTAGTGTATATAGGTTTTAGTGTTTAGTATTTATTTTAGGGTTTTGGTTTTAGTGTTTAGGGTTTAATGATGTTTAAAGTTTAGTGTTTTAGTATTAAGGGTTTAGTGTTTAGGGTATTTTTTTTTTAAAATGTATTTGCAAAAATAATTATTTGTAGTTAATGTTTTATGCATTTTCATGTAATAATATATTTATACCAGTGTATGAAATTATGCATCCCCAAAAATTAAAAAAAAATGAAAATTAAAATTTGGGGGTGGGGGGAGGGGTGGGTGGTGGGTGGGGGTGGGCCAGCAATCAAAAAATCAGTTTTTGAAAAAAAAAAATTGGGGTGGGGGTGGGGTGGGGGGTGGGTGGGTGGGGTGGGGGTGGGGTAGGGCAGGGGTGGGTGGGGTGGGGCAGGGGTGGGGTGGCGAAAATACCAGATTTATTAAAATGAAATGCATTTTTTGTATAATTTAATGCATTTTTATGTGAAAACTTTATGCATTTTTGTTTGATTTTATATGCATGTGAAACATGCCTATTTTTGGGGGGTGGTAATAGAGATGGTTGGGGGTGGTGTGGGGTGGGTTGGGGGGTGGTATGGGGTGGGGTGGTGAAAATACAAAAACTGTAAAAATCAAATGCATTTTTCTCTTTAAAGTTATGCATTTCACGTGAAAACTTTATGCATTTTCGTGTGAGACTTTATGCATCTAAAATATATCTATTTTGTGAAAATCTAAAAATATATATATATATATATTTTAATTTTTAATTTCGAAAATTAAATTCCAATTTTACCCCTCTCCAGATTTTGCCTTGAAATGCTTGGAAGCTCCTTGCCACGTGTCACCATCTTGATGCGCCACATGTTATAAATGTGTGGTCAAGAATGAGATCTAGGGATCTATTATAAGCTTGGATACTACAGGAACCCAACCCTATATATATATATATATATATATATATATATATATATATTATACCCTAATATCTTAATGCTTGGTTAATTATATGTGACGGGAAAAAATGAGTAAAATATCCTGAACTATAAGAAATTGAACACATAATATAATTTACAGTTTTCTAAAAGAACAAGCATACTCAAAGGGAACTGAATCTGAAAGTTCTCTCAGCTTTGCCTACTGATGAATGGAAGCTATACGCCACTAGTCATTAGCGCTCACCAAACATCAACACTCTATCTACTGACAATTTTTTGGCCACACTAAAGACTGATGTGTATGATCTCATTAGAATCAAAGCTTGACGGTTAAAGAATGTTGAGATTGAAGAAGAGATTCCATCAACATCAATAGCTGATGCGATTGCACTGAAAGGTGAATCAAAGTCAAGGTCAAAGGAATCCAAGTCAACTAAGCCAAGAAGGACAACAAATAAATGTCCAAAGATGAATTTTTAGAGTATATCAACCTCATGTCTAGAAGATTCTTCAAGATGGACTCAAGAGTGAACAAGTACAAAAGATTCTACTGTGAGAATCACCAAGACATGAATCGCATTGATCGAAAGAACAATGATAATGCTGAAGACAAGCCCAGCACATCAGACAGCAAGCACAAAGATGATGAGTGCTTCAACTGTGAGAGAAGGGACATTTCAAGAAGGACTGCCCCGAATTGAGCCAAAAGGAAATGAGGTCACTAAAAGCTAAGCTGAAGAAAAGATATGCTGATCGCAAAGCTATGATTGCTGAAAAAAAGTTAGATATTGAAAGCAGCAACAACAACCACTCTAGCTCGAATGACACCCTGTGATAGTCAGACATTCATGGCCATTGAAGAAATCTGTTAATCAAACATAACTGCATGGTCGACTATGAGAATAGGCTCGATGAGCTTGAGGTAACTTCTAATATTTCTCGCACACAAGTTCTATCTAACCACGACTCAGAGTCAGGGGAAAAATATCCCAAAGTAGGAAGAACTGGAACATATCATGGAAGATTTCCGATTGATGTGCAAGCTCTATGAAGCAACTCAAGTTGAAGTTGCCTAGCTGAATGAAAGACTTCAGTCAGCTAACAGTCAAATTGATTCAAAGTCAGCAACATCTGAGCAATTACTCTTGAACAAGCTAAATGACCTCACTGATAAAAATGTTGCTCAGGCTCTGCTGATTGAGAATCACAAAGCTGGTCATGAAATGTATAAGCTGATGAGCCAGCTTGCTGACAGACTCACTGCATCTTAGACAGAAGAGCAGAGTCTCCAAGCTATAGTAGACTCAATTAACAGAGCCTCTAAAAAACTAGATGAGATCCAGTCCAAAATTGGATATAATGATTCCACCAGCACTGATACTGTATATGTTAAGGCTAATATAAAGCCTCAGGTTACTCCACCTAAACAAAAGGGTAAAGTTCTTATTTACACATTAGAAGGCTCTAAGATTCAAATCCTTAGGAGACCTGATCAAATCAGGCAGCCTCAAGCTATTCAGCACATGTATAATCAACCTAGGCAGCCTCAGTTGAGAGAACCTAAGTTGATTGCACCTAAAGTCAGGAACTATAATCAAAACATTCACAAACATCACCCACACCCTAAGCACCATTATGTTGTTTATGATCACCAACATGCTTACACTGATGCACTTATAGCACTCAGACATAGTAAACAGAGCACACTGCACAGCTACAACCTAAGGCAAAACTGAAATAGCCTAAAATCGTTTACATAGATTTTAATGGAAAACAAATTTATCCTGATCAGCACACACTCTTAATCAGATAGATTTGGATTCCAAAGGAGACTGTTAATGTTCAATGACTCAATATTAAGTGGGTACCTAAGACTTAGTTTTGCAGGTTGCACTGATGGGTAAATTGAAAATAAGATAAAGAAATCAACGAGCTATAAAGAATGCTACTTGGACAACGGATATTTAACCTATATGACAAGATTCAAATATCATTTTATAGACATCATAGCCATGAATGGGTCGTAGGTAACCTTTGGTGATAACTCAGTTGGTTACACCAAGGGTATTGGAACTTTAATTTCTAGAAATGCTTTAATCGAAAATATTAAATATGTTAAAGGTTTAAAGCACAACTTGTTATGCATTGGTCAATTCTATGATGATGGTATATTGTACAGTTTTCTAAAGATAGATGATCAACAAAGAACAGCTCGGGAGAGGTAATTCTCACTGGAAATCGTCATGGAAGCCTCTATGTTGCACTATGGAGTGAATGTAATTAGTCTGGCACATGTCTAGTCAAGCAAACCAGCAACGAGCTAAGTTGGACCAAAGACTCAATGATCTCAACTTCAAGACCATCAACAAAAAACTGGCCAAGTACTAGTAGAAGGATTGCCAGAAGTAAAGTATTTCAAAGATCAAGTATGCGAAGTGTGTCAACAAAGAAAGCAAACTTGTGCTTTCTTCAAAAGAAAAATTGCTCACATAACTTAGGACTGCGTCAGCTCTTGCACATGATCTATTTAGGAAAATCCCTTCAATAAGTTTAAACGATAGAAAGTATATATTTATTTTAATTTTAATTGATGATTTTACAAGATTTACCTAGGTATATTTTTTGTATAAGAAAAGTGAAACACCAGAGATGCTACCAAAGTTGATAAAGAGACTCAGCACAGAGAAGTAAACTTATGTCGTAGCAATACATTCAGATGATGGAACTAAATTCATCAATTCAATCATGAAGAAATATTGCAAAGACAAAGGCATTCTCATCAAACTTTATCAGCACGAATTCCCAAATAGAACGGCCTAGTAGAAAGGAAAAATCGGTCACTGAAAGAAACAACAAGGACCATGCTAGTCTACTCAAAGCTGCCACCAAAGTTTTGGGCTAAAGGTGTCAACACAACATGCTATGTCCAAAATAGATAGTTCGTAACTCAGAGACATGGGGAAACTCCATATGAACTATGGAACAACAAGGAGCCTAAAATCTCTTATTTTAATACTTTTGGTTGTTTGTGTTATATCCATGATAATGGAAAATCTATACTAATATACTAAAACAAAATTGTCTTCCAAAATTTTCCCGCCAAAACATTTTATTGTAGGTAAAAATATATTTTTATAATAAAATAAAATTTTCAACCGTTTAGTTCCCTATGCAACACGCCTTGCAGAGTCCGTTTGGTTCCCTATGCAGCATGCTCAATTTCTTTAAAAATCTTTTATGTACTATGAATTTGCTTCCTCCCTCTGTCCCTCAGTTTCTCTAAAATTCTCAAATCAATTGTTCACTCTTAGTTTCTCTAAAAATCTCAATTCAGTTCCCACTCAATTTATATTCAATTATGTGTATTAGTTCTTACATCTCAATTTTGTTAAAACTTCTCTTCAATTATGTGTATTAGTTCTTCCATTTTAATTTTGCTAAACTTTGTGTCTCTCGTCTAATGGTAACAGGCTTTGACATAATCGTTGGCGATTGCCCGATGATAAATAGAGAGCAGTGACTTCAGCAACGCCGACGAGGAGCATCAATGGTTGTGGTAGCCTTCTTTGCAGATATACCAGAATGATTATGGAGTTATTTAACTCAATTCTGAATGTTATAGAAAATCATTTTATCTTGTAAAAAACTTGTATCCATTATTTGTTTCTGGCTCACACGTAAAGTTAATAGATGATGGATGACCTTAGCGATTGATGATCATTCAATGTACCTACAAAATCAGAATTCGACTACAAATACCGAGAGTGGTATCAATAGTTAACAGAGAAAGAAATGAATCAGTTAAGTAGAACTCCCATTTATTACTTGTACTAGTACGCCTACCTGTGCGATGCACAGGAAATATTATAATTACTTAAATTAAAAATAATTAAAATTAAATTATATATAATTAATTAATTATAAATAATTCACTTATAAATTTTAAATAAAAAAATATAAGTAGTTAACCATTAATTTGTAATAAATAAAAAAAGGAAGATGAAAAATAAAAAAATACAAAAAATAAGATAAGAGAGAAATCAATTTGCACTCGAAATAAAAAGAAAGATATAGAGAAATTAATTTGCACCTGTAGTTTCTCAAGTAACGCCTTTTACTTTTTTATTTTTATAGAATAAGTTGCAAATCAGTTTGTATATATAAATAGGTATGATGATGAAATTGACAAAAAATAAAAATTGTCGAATACATTAATTACAATATAAACTATATTGACAATATTACATGTAAATAGACTAAATAAAATTGACTAAAGAACGAAAAATAAATAAAATTATAATGGTACTCTTATAAACAAAAATCAAACTTGTATACAATTTTCATTGGGATGAAGCAAATGTTAATAGGATATTCTTCGCCTCCAATCTTCTTCAATCTATGCTCTTCCTGATGCACTCATATATGCTAATGAAAAAATACAGAGCAGTGTACATCCAAATGAAAATCTCAAGCTCCTCCAAAATCAACCAAATTATACATATTTGTAATATGAAAATATTTTGCAATTCTAATAATGCATTCATATAACATTAGCATATTGCAACACAAGTTAAACTTAGGAAGACCCCTTTTCTTATTCAATTCTTGTTCTTCAAATCTTTTCATTGTTTTTTATGTTTTCAGTACTCATGGCGAAATTTAATGCAATGTTTGAATGAAAATAAAATAAGATCTAGAAATGTCATATTTGCTTATAAAAGTATCAACACATTTTGCTTTCAATCTTTTCATTACAAATTAGATGCTTCACTGATAGCTAACAAAAGACTTCTATAGAACAAAACTGCTTTAAAAGAGAAATCAATAGTGAAAGTAATCAATTTTTTAAGATATAACAGTTACATGAAGTAAGCCAATAAAAAACAGAGGGTTGCAAAATGAAAAATGTGTAAATTGAAAACCACTGAGAAAGATGTGTTTCAATACACGGTAAGTGCGAAGATAATTCTAACACCATGAATCTTCGTAGCTCTATTAGTGCATTCTTTCATATCTAGAAATTGACTAAGGTTCTAATTAGAAAGAATCAAACATCCTGTTAAATTCACAATTCCAATTCAAAGTAGTTAACTTTACAAACTAAGCCATCTTCTCAAGTTTCAGAGCAAACACGTGAAGAAGCTTATTCACAATCAAAGAAATCTACAACAAAAAATGAATCTAGATCCATCCAATATTATTTGGATCTAAATGGAGTCTCATCAAGATGTAGGCATGCATAGCTAGATCAACAGTTAAGTAAAACAACAACACAAATGTATGAGAAAATAATTCTAAGGCCTCTAATGATAACCCGTGAAAAGAAGATGAAAAAATATACTGATTATCAAATACATACCTATCTAGATACTAATTCTCATGACCTTTGATGACAACTAATGAACATACTCATGCAATGAAGAAGACATCTCATGAACATACCTATAAGAAAATGAATCAGAAAATACATAAACCAAGATGATTTAGAGAATCGCATAAAGAATTAACCAAAGAGTATAGAAATTAAAATATATTGTTTGGAGTATACTCAGAAAATCTCTATGAAAAATATGGATGCTAGATGACGATACCTCAATGGTCACTCGGATAATATTCAGATCAAGAGAGTGAAGGCCTCAAACCAAATAACATTAGAACTGCTTATCTTCAAATTGTTGAATTACATATATATCTTAGTAGGATTCATTGCAAATAATTACAAACCATTAGCACACAAGAATCAATCATTGGAGGTAATATGGACACTTCAAGGATCAAATTTAGACATGATTCGTTCAACTTCCCGTTATAAAAAATCATTAAAACAGACGCCCAACACTCCTGCATTAAGAGTGTAACACCCCTAAAAAGAGCACTAATTAATTAATGATAATAAACTATCATTAATGATAATAAACTATCATATGAGTTTTTAGGATACGACCATGGTTATTAGTGCATCGGTTAGGTGGGGTAATGGTGGTTGTTCATGCCAATAAATGCATCAACGTATTAAAATGACATACAAAAACCAAAAGAAGAATGAAAGCAAAAAATTGAGATAGAAACAAAACAAATTATGACTTTTCCCATTAGATTCTTAGGTGAGAAAAATAAGCAGTTTGGGAACATTTCTCTAATTTCCGACGCCGTGGCCCTCAATGTATTGACTGAGCTTGTCTCTTGCTTTGCACATACACTGCACAAACACACACATATGAATTCAAGTATATTGAATAAGATATAAAAAATAGAAAGAGAGAGAGAGAGAGAGTTAGAGAAAGAAACTTGCTTGCTTCGCTCTTACTGTTTTGGGTCTGAAGCGGCGCTGCTAGGGCAGCGGTTGAGTCTCCATTAGAGTTTGATGTGTCACAGCCCGCAATCCCTAAGGATGGTTTAACCGGGGTTATGACTCGGGAAGGGGATTAAGAAGCGGGGAAAGAAAGGGGCATTTAATTAACAATCAAACATTTTACGAAAAGAGACAATTATTATATAACACTAGGATCATAACTGATCACTTGGGCAAAAACAAGACATTCGTTCAGGAAGGCCCGTCAAAGTGGATTAACCAACAAAAGAGTATCATACTTAAAATAAAAACCTTAACATAATCAGAGTATCTTGCAGCGGAAATACGTGTGAGTTATACATATGAAGATGTATACTCAAGGTTACATTATTGTTCTATGTCAAAAGGTACATCCACTCAACTCCACCCCATTCCATCACCCGCTCAACCTGCACATTAGGGAAAACAACATGCAGGGCTGGGTAAAAATACTCAGTGAACATATGCCGGAAATATAACATTTTATATCATTTATTGTACTGCCAACAGTAACACACAGGGTTTTACTTGAAGGACCTGTGCTTACTAAACATTTTCTTTCATTTCATAAAGTTGGATGCGCATCCCATTTTCAGTCTATATGATCCATATCTGTTCCTTTTACACGCCGGGAAGGAGGCCTCCTTCCACGGACGCTAAGACCGGTGACAAACAAGGTTTTCGTACCTCAATTCCACATGTTTTGTTGTCATTTCCCTTCATGTTTTGCTTGTGAATGCTTGTTTGTGCCCGAATATTTAGTTTTATGAAGATTTGATGTCTTGGTGTAGTTTTGGAGTAATTTCAGGAAAACTCAAGGATTAATTGGAGGATTTTGAAGATATGAGATTGAAGTACGTCTCGAGAGGAATCCGTGGGCGCAAACGGCGACCAAATCTGAGTCCGGACGAGGGAGAACGGAGCAAAACGAGCGGGCTGCACAAAACGCCCAGTACCCCGCGGTCACCACCCGCGGCCGCGGGGTGGGACCGCGGGTCAGCTGCCCCCGACTCCAGGACACACCCGCGGTCACCACCCGCGGCCGCGGGGCGGGACCGCGGGTCCCCTGACTCTCCCCCACGTTTGCCGGCCGCGGGCGCGGGCCAGGACCGCGGGAAAAGGGCGGAGCCTCCCCAAGTGGGCCCCAGTCGGGTTTTTCACCCCTTAAACCCCTTTCTCCCCCTTTTCCTCACATTATTCATCTTCCCCAACCTCAAACACACCCATTTTCCATCTTCCCCAATTCCTCCACACCAAACCCTAGCCTCCATTACCACATCTTTTTACCAAGATTGAATGCATTGAAGAGGAGAGAAGATTGGAGAAAGCTCATTAATAGGATTTGTCACTTCTTACTCTCTCTTTCATTATGTACACCTTTAACTTTGATTTATTGTGTTTGAACATGTTAGGCTAAATTTCTCTTTGATTTGGGGATTAGGCTAGATGATTATTGTAATGGATTGATTATTTATGCTCAATATAAATCTTGTTTGTTCATTTGCACATTATCTTTTCAAACCCTTGATTTATTTCTTGTATGGATTGTTGGCCACATTCTATGCATTTCTAATTTGCACTTTGAATCGGGAGAGGATAATTGCAATAGATAAGGTGTTTGAAACATATCAATTCGATAACCGGGAGGTTGAGAGTTGGGTGAGAGTATGTCGATCTTTGTGTGCTTTTGGGAGTTATAGGTTAGAAGTTGACCGGGGACGGCAACTATGACCCGTAATCTACCGCTCTAGTCGTCCGGGAGGGGGCTAGAACTAGTTGGGAGATCACTCTAGATAATTAGGATTGTCAAGATTAATATTGAGCTATAATTGAAGTCTTTTGCTTAATCATCGATGCCTAGTCCCTAAATCGCCTTAATCATCTTATTAATCCACTTGCTTATTTGGTTTTATTTGTCTTTGCACTTGTTAAGTAATTAGTAGATAATCAAACCAATCACTCCATCGTTTAGTCTAAATAGCTATAGCATAATGACTTAGGATAATCACTAGATTGAACTACTAATCCTTGTGGGATACGACCTTGCTTCCATATATTACAACTACCCGTATACTTGCGGCGTGGTGAAAATAATAGCGAACAAGTTTTTGGCGCCGTTGCCGGGGATTAGTTTAGTTTGATTGTTTGTGATATTTTGAATCATTGTGCTTAACTACTTTAGACATTTTACTTGATTTATTTTTTGTTTTCTATCTTAAGATGTTTGTTTTGACTCGTTGTTTTGTTGGTTGGTAGGGTGATGAAAAAGAAAATTGTTACACAACACCAAAAATATTAAATGGATGATGGAAGGAATGAGTTGGTTGAGCAACTCGAACTACAATTGGCGATGATGCAACTTAAGTTGCGAGTTTTAGAAGCAAAAAGAAATTGTAGGCAACCATTTATTCAAGAAGCCTTCCAACCCACACCTTCTTATGGCGAGTATTATGACATGGGGTGCAATGCCATGGAGTGGCAATCACCATTGGAGTATGAGGACCATTTCAATAGTTGGAATTATGAAAATTCTTATTTCACTAAAGAAAGCTTTCAAGGGGGAAATCGGTACTATCAAGAGGAGAAACCGAATGTTAGAGACGATCTTCTACAATGCTTCATAGCTACACAAGCTTGGATAGAAAAAAGTATAGCAAACTCGGATGTTATGCTAGAAGAGCAAAGAAAGTCTTTGGCTACCACTATGGAAAATCAAAAGCGAATTGATGATGTGTGCATGGCCATTAGCCTACAAAATGGAACCTTGTATGAGGAACCAATGCCAATGCTAAGTGAAGAGCCTCAAGAAGTTGAAGAAGATGAAGATCAATTCTCCAAATCCCTTGAAGTCGAGAGCCCAACTTTTCCAATGCAACCTCTACAATTCCAAAAAGATGAAGACTGCACAAGCTTCAAAGAATGCAAAGTCATAAATTTTGTCGATCCTTACCTCGACACGGGCGATTCTACGAAGGCTTGCTTCTTTCACTTTTATTTATGTTCATCTTTTGATTTTTATTTTGATTTGCCTAATAAGGAATTGTTTGAGTGTGGTGATACTCTAGATGGTGAACGAGATTACCATGACTCCCGGGATGTCTCAAGAATTGCAAAGCCACCATATTTTTGGATCGCGGCGGATGGAGCTTGCAAATTTGATGAGAAATGGCCACCGCCTAAGCCTCCACCTCGCTTGTGAGTACGAGACAAGTGACCATTTTCTCCTTCATCCAGACTTATTTCTCCTTTGTGTGAAATAAGTTTGGGGGGAGGGTGAAGATGGGTTACTTATCTCATTTATTCCGTTGTTTATTTATTTAGTTAGTTTAGTTTTCGAATAATGAGATTTTGTCTATTTTCTTGAGCTTTTCCATGTCTCTTGAGTTTGAGCTTGATTGCTGAAAAACATGAGTTGGATGAAATGTGTGTTGGGCTTATGATATGAATTTTGTTTTTGGAAAAATTGTGTGTATCACTTGTGGATTATGCATGAAAAGTTTGAACTTGTGACAAGTGAGCTAAATGTTGTACCTCCAAGAACTTGAAAAAGAAAATGAGCTTGTGAGAATTGAGCCTTTGATTGTCATACATTTACAATCTCATTTTGTTCTTGAGTGTAAATCATTTGAGCATGTGTGTTGATCTCTAGAACTTGCCATGAGTCCTCTCTTGAAAATAAAAGTAGATGTGTTGTTAATATTGAAGTGATTTAAGGCCATCCTTGTTAGCCACTTGACTTAAATTGTGTCCAAATTCTCATGCGATCCTAGTTTACCATCTTTGTGCCTTATAGCCTTTCTTTGAATTAACCAATGATGGGTAGAACTTAGATTGTTAGTGGTTACTTTGATGAAAATGTATGAGAAATGATTGAAATTACTTGTCTAACTTTGATTGAGTGAAAATCACTAGTCCCCTATGAGCTCCAAAAGAAAAGAAAAGAAAAAGAAAAGCAAAAAGAAATGTTGAATAAAAGAAGTATAAAGGGGATTGATTTGCCTTTTGAATCATGGTCTTGATAAGTATTCATAGGGTGAAAAAGAAGAAATGTGGGGATATTGGTTGATTGATTAGAAAAGAACAATGGTGAATATGACTTATTCAATTTGGAAATTGTATGGGATATGAGTCACTTTGCCTATAAACACCTCACCTCACCAAAGAGCTCTCATTGCAACCTAAAGAAAAGCCCTTGTTGATCATTATTTATAACACATTGAAGTATAGAGAGTTAGGATAAATGGCAAGCCTATGGTAGATTGCATACATGATTCAATTTGAGTGCAAACACGTCCAATCTAAACACTTGAGAGTTGAGTGCATCATTGAAACATCCACCTTTGTGAGGATTCAAGCTTGGAGGCTCTAATGTTGAACTCTTTGACACTTGTGATTTCTTGAAATGCACATCTACTTGTGATACTCATTTGAAAAAATTGTTGAAGCCCTTGAAATGACACCAATTCATGCTCACATGTTTGTTTACTTTTATTTCTCTTCTCTTCGTCGTTTGGGGACAAACAACACTTTAAGTTTGGGGGGTTGACAAACAAGGTTTTCGTACCTCAATTCCACATGTTTTGTTGTCATTTCCCTTCATGTTTTGCTTGTGAATGCTTGTTTGTGCCCGAATATTTAGTTTTATGAAGATTTGATGTCTTGGTGTAGTTTTGGAGTAATTTCAGGAAAACTCAAGGATTAATTGGAGGATTTTGAAGATATGAGATTGAAGTACGTCTCGAGAGGAATCCGTGGGCGCAAACGGCGACCAAATCTGAGTCCGGACGAGGGAGAACGGAGCAAAACGAGCGGGCTGCACAAAACGCCCAGTACCCCGCGGTCACCACCCGCGGCCGCGGGGTGGGACCGCGGGTCAGCTGCCCCCGACTCCAGGACACACCCGCGGTCACCACCCGCGGCCGCGGGGCGGGACCGCGGGTCCCCTGACTCTCCCCCACGTTTGCCGGCCGCGGGCGCGGGCCAGGACCGCGGGAAAAGGGCGGAGCCTCCCCAAGTGGGCCCCAGTCGGGTTTTTCACCCCTTAAACCCCTTTCTCCCCCTTTTCCTCACATTATTCATCTTCCCCAACCTCAAACACACCCATTTTCCATCTTCCCCAATTCCTCCACACCAAACCCTAGCCTCCATTACCACATCTTTTTACCAAGATTGAATGCATTGAAGAGGAGAGAAGATTGGAGAAAGCTCATTAATAGGATTTGTCACTTCTTACTCTCTCTTTCATTATGTACACCTTTAACTTTGATTTATTGTGTTTGAACATGTTAGGCTAAATTTCTCTTTGATTTGGGGATTAGGCTAGATGATTATTGTAATGGATTGATTATTTATGCTCAATATAAATCTTGTTTGTTCATTTGCACATTATCTTTTCAAACCCTTGATTTATTTCTTGTATGGATTGTTGGCCACATTCTATGCATTTCTAATTTGCACTTTGAATCGGGAGAGGATAATTGCAATAGATAAGGTGTTTGAAACATATCAATTCGATAACCGGGAGGTTGAGAGTTGGGTGAGAGTATGTCGATCTTTGTGTGCTTTTGGGAGTTATAGGTTAGAAGTTGACCGGGGACGGCAACTATGACCCGTAATCTACCGCTCTAGTCGTCCGGGAGGGGGCTAGAACTAGTTGGGAGATCACTCTAGATAATTAGGATTGTCAAGATTAATATTGAGCTATAATTGAAGTCTTTTGCTTAATCATCGATGCCTAGTCCCTAAATCGCCTTAATCATCTTATTAATCCACTTGCTTATTTGGTTTTATTTGTCTTTGCACTTGTTAAGTAATTAGTAGATAATCAAACCAATCACTCCATCGTTTAGTCTAAATAGCTATAGCATAATGACTTAGGATAATCACTAGATTGAACTACTAATCCTTGTGGGATACGACCTTGCTTCCATATATTACAACTACCCGTATACTTGCGGCGTGGTGAAAATAATAGCGAACAACCGGTCGCAAGCGACACACAGTCTCCATGAGTGTACACGTTAACCCTTACTAGCAAACCTTCTGTAATGACCCGCTCTTTTTTTTTATTTATCTAAATCTAGTAGCGCGATAGTTAATGTCGCATCTTTCAGTAAATGGAGCCCAGTTGCCATTTTTATATGAATTCAACTTATAAACCTGAATTATTATTAACAGAGACGGAGCTATTACTTTTGCTTTATGCTTTTGTAACGCGTGATATAAATCGCGACGAGAATTATTGAAGTATTCAATAAGTAGTATTTCAAGTTTATAACTGACTTAGAGAAGTCATGTTATTTATTAATCAAGATGCAGTTATAGTTATACTTTGTTGAAACCAGAGTCGTGAAATTATTTACGACTGCAAAGCAGATTAAATCCACGGATTTAATTTAAGTTAGTATGTTACAAATTGTTGATTTTAGCAAGGCAAGGAGACTAATATCGAGATACGAGATTTATTAGTGTATTCAGTATATTAGCAAAACTCGAATCTTTCATTACGAATATAGAATTACATAGACCGAGATTTAATTTCTTCTATCTTACAAGCTCTACTTCCACAACCTATAGTTATCAAATCCCTACTTCTACCTTCCACCTAGTCAACACCAAAGAAAAGAAACTGCAGCAATAAAAAGAAAAGAAAAAGGGGGAAAGGGACGTGGGATAAGGAGCAGCTGCAGTAATCAGCCACCCTACTCTACAGCTACAACTACATCCCATCCCCATCTCTGCTACAGTAATCAGCCACCCTACCTCTGCAGCTACAACCACGCCCTATCAGCCACTCTACTGTTGTACTGCTCAATGATCACACAACCCCTACTTTAGTCTCACATTTCTGCTCCCAACACTTCACACTTCTCCTCCATCTTGCACCAGCGAATGCAAAGAGCAAAGGGGACTTGTTTGAATATTCTGCCAAGACTTCAAGTTCAGTTGATACATCCAACACTGAAGAAGGGTGAAGGAACCCTCATTCATTACTCTGACTCTACCAGAAAAAAAAAAACTTGAAGAGATATTCCACAACACGTTCAATTCCAACAACAACCCAATTGTTTGAAAGCATTCAAGGTAATTTGCTATCTCAAGTATTCAATTCAGTTCGCATCCATATTTAGCATAATCATAGTTCATCTACCTCAAATAGCCATGAAATACTTTACAACAAGAAGATTTATACTTCACTCACTGTACTCTAGAGTAGTAATCACGAGAACTCACGACCACAAAAACTAGGACTTTGAATCGAGTTGAGAATGTAAGACTTATAGCTTTAAGGAGAAGGGCCGACTGCCCAAGCAACTGCCGAGCACCAACTGCCGGAACGGAGGGAGAAGGCGGCGACCTTTCGTCGTCTCGCCTGCATCAGAGTAACAACGACGTCGGACCTGGAGAATCGCCGAGGCCGACCGGCACCAGGGCCCGGAGCAACGATCGATCGACTGAGGCGATTTCCCCTTTTCTGGGATCTAGGGCTCGGCGTCGGAGAGGGATGTGAGGACGGGAGTTGGGCGGCGCCGCTCACAGGCAGCGACCGCTCGCCGGATTCCAGCAGCGACGACCTGGCAATCGAGATTTAGGGCTCGCCGTTTTGCCTTGGACGAGTTCAGCAGAAGAACAGAGGAGAAGGGCGCCGGAGTTGGGTGAGCCGGCAGCTGAGTGCCCGGAGAAGGAGGAGCCGATCGATATTTAAGAAGAGCCGAGCGGCCGGCTTTGAGAGAGATCAGAGAGAGAAAAGCGAGAATTGAGTTTGGGGGAGAAGAGAGAGACCGATAGTGAGTAGAGAGAGAGATGGGCTTTAAATTTGTTTTGTTTTGAATGGGCTTTCTTTTAATTGATTTCGGGCTCCTATAATTGTTTGTGGGCCGAATTATTTTAAGTTTGGGCTTCATTGTTTTAAAAAGAATTGGGCTGATATATATATATATATATATATATATATATATATATATATATATATATATATATATATATTGATAGACTTTCATTTCCAAATCTCATATGTATTGTTGGGCCGGTTATTGTTTCATTTGGGCCGATTTAATTGTTTATTGAGCTAAGATTAATTCTTTCCAGCCCACATTAATTATTATTTGGACTCCTCCATTATTCTTTTGAGACAATTGCAGTATATTAAATTGCGTCATTCTTGATTAATTAGTAGGCTATTTTATTGAGCCTCTTAATTAATGAGCTTATTACTATCTCCTTCCAGCCCAAATAATTTAAAATGGACTGTTATCGTTTATTTCATTAAAACCACTTGTTTTATTTAATTAATCGGCTACCTTATTTTGAGCCATTAATTAATGGAAGTCACTTTAACAATTATTTTCTTACTGTCAAGCCCGATAAATTCTTACGGGGTTACTTATGGGATGAACCGAGTCAGTTCCTTCTTTTTACCAAATACAAGAGCGAGATTATTTTATTTTACGAGTTAGAATGTTCCGATGGGGGAGAAAGAGTTATAACTTTATTCGACCGCGATAAACGAGAATTAGCTAAATTTATTAACGAGGATTTTATAGTAAAATTTCCCGACTATCGCTCAGAAGATTAGTTCATGCATACCAGATTCATGCATGTTGAATTATGCATTCTCATTCTGAGAATTTTTCCCGAGTAAGTATCTTATGTATTTTCTCGAAATCAAGGTCAAGGTCGGGAATAACAGTCAATCAAGGAACCACTGAATCATAAAGATTTCATATCAGGTGGGTTTACTTTCATATATATCAAATGAGTTTAATGTTATGTTTGAACAGTTATTTCATTGCAAAATCATTGAACTGAAAATTATTTCAACTATTGTCTTGCCATAAATGTTTCAATGTTTGGTATGATATCTATCTGATGTGGCTTTGCCAGTTATTATGAAATCGAATTCGGGTCCTGAGCAGTTGATAGCTATCCTGCCAGGGCTAGTGTACACCAGTGACCGTGAGTCATCTAGCGGGTTGGCCGGTCAAGTGTTTGTGAGAGGTGGCCACCTCTCCGGCACACAGTTCCAGATATGATAGATTACAAGAGAACTTAGACTGATCAGTCGAACTTTAAGAATCACAAACGAATTTAGTGAGCTTGGGCCTATTTCACGGAAACTCCCTTGTTGCACTGTTAAGATGGCATGACAATTTGATTATTTCAATGAAAATTTCTATAGGCATATGTACCCACTGAGTACTTTTGTACTCAGCCCTGCATGTATTTCTAAATGTGCAGGTTGAGCAGTAGCCGGTGGTGATGAAGTGACGAGCAGGAAACCCCTTTTGTCTGAAGCCATATGTATTAAAGAACTCTTGAGTACATGTCTTCATACATGTAGTCAGAACCTTCTTCCGCTGCGTACTCAAAAGAATTTCATGTTATTTTAGCTAAGTCGGAGCTATCCGGACTTACTAGTTTGACTAAGTCATTACGACTCCAACTTTGTTGTAAATGTTCCCTTCGTTGTTAATGTTTAAGTATATTTCTTCGTCGTTTATTTCTTATTCGTTCATCCCCTTTCTATCCCGCTTCTTATCTCCAACCCTTGGTCATAGTTTCCCGGCTTAATTATATATCCTTAATTAAGACCAGTCGTGACACCTTCGTCTAGCGTAGGGTCCGAATTCGATTTCCTTTATAGTTGGCGAACCAACACAGATAGGATACATACATAAAACATAAACATTTTTGGCAGACAATCATTCATAAACATTTCATTTCATAAGAACCATTTGCCATTTAAAATATCACAGTTATATCATGTCATTCATTTCATTTCGTATAAGAGGCCTGTATTCAGGGGATCTCTATATACGTGTTTTAAGAAAGCCCACCTTATTCGTTCCCACAACGGGCGTAGAGTTACTTCCCTCTTTAGCTATCAATTCCCGTCTGGACCTTTATTGACGAAGAATCGATAAGTTTGAGAAGAAGTCGTGAAAGAAAAGAAAATAGGTCTCTGAACTAAACTATCTCCTTTAATTATTTTAGGGTTCTAGCATCCATATTAATCTTGTCTCGTTCAAAACCTTAACTCAAAACAGTTATCACATAACTAACATTTAGGTTCGAAACTATTTATTCGAACATCATCATGCACATAAATCATAACTCGTTCTACTCACGTCATCAAGTCAGACATTCCGTCATTTATTAATAAATCATATAATATTACATAAACAAATTATGTCATCATAGATCATGCTTTCTCATACTTAAAACAATTTAATCTTTTTCAATTAGACCATATTAATAAGCATTTTGAAAAGAATTCATTAAATAAGAGTTTAACTCAAAATATTTTATTTTAAAGTCCACTTATAAAAATACTTGAAACAAATGAACTCCATTTAAATAATTAATTTAAAGGTTAATATATAATTAAATCAATCAAGCTCAATTTAATTTTAATAATTAAAAGCTCAAATAATTTAAATAGATATAAGCCCAAATTAATTAGATAAATTAGATCCATTTAATTTTTGTTTAATAAAAGCCCAAGCAATTAAGTTAAAATAGGCCCAAAACTTTTAAATGAAATAGCCCATCAGCTTTTATTTGTAAAGGGCCGAGCCCAAACATTTAAATCAAAGCCCGTCAGATTTTAATAAATGCCCAAAGCCCATCTTTCATATTTAACCTAATATTACACACACAATTACACATACACTCACACACACATCAGCCCACATCTCACTACTCTCTCTCTCTATCGGTGCTCTGCCGCCGCCGCCGCCCCGACGGCGGTGCCCGCCGGACGGAGGCCGGCGTCGGCCCCTCTCCTCTCTCCCTGAACTCTTTCCCCCTCTATTTTCCTCTATCTCTCTCGCTCTCTCGGCCGCTGGACCCAGGCGCAGCAGACACCACCACCGCGGTGTGCCGCCATCGCCGGGCCGCCACCTGCTCCCTCATCCTCGCGGCAGATCCGCCGCCGCCGTTCAACGCCACGGCCGCCACCTGTTCTCCCTCTCTCTCTATCCCTAACTCTCAACATCGTCTCGATCTCTCTCTAACCTCACTGACACACACGCCGGCAGACACGGCGTAAGCCGTGCCGCCGCGTCGCCCTCCCTCTCGCCAGCAGCACAGGCCCACGGCATTTGAGGAGCCGCCGTCGCCGGAGACTGCCCAGGTAAAACCCTAACTTCTACCATTTTCCCCTTTTCTAAATTAAAAATCTGAAAACCCCTCTCCTCTTTTCCTCTATGGCAGAACGGAAACCACCACGTGGCTCCGCCGCCTCCCGTCGACCGCCGGCAGCCCCGCGGCTGCCATCCCCTGACCTCGACTCACACACACACAGCAGGGTTCAAGACACAATTCAGTTCACAAAATAGCATAGGATTTTTCTTAGCACATATCATTCTCATACTGTAAATATCATATATATCAATTGCTTATAACATCTGAACATCTTTTCTTGTAGTTTAAAAAATCTAAATTTCAGATCGTATGCCATATCTTGTAAACACATAAAGAAATATGGTGGTTCTCTGTTGGTGGTTCTCTGAAAATTGACAACGAAAGGGTGATGATACCTTCAATAGGTGGATTTTTGTCTCTGCATAATTATGTGTATAGCATAAGTTAGAAATCTGTAGTGAAGAAAATTGAAAGAGGGAGAATTTCCTTTCATTATTACCGTAAATCTTGCTGTTGAAAATGGGCTGCAGTAGTTGAAAATGGTGGTGTGAGAATGGTGAAAGTGGCTGTGGTTTTAAAGAAAAATGGGGTGGTTTGGATGGATGAGGATCGTGTAATTTTCAGCTGACAAGTATGAACACATAATTCTTTTTAGCTAGCTTTGTATGACTGAAGAATTTCTTCAGCATGCGTAGTAAATTCTTCAGCATGCTTAGGATTCAGCATGCTTAGGATTTATTCAAATTTAATCATTAAAATATCTAAGAGATTAATATATTAATTATATGGTTCCAAACTCATTTAAATACATTAAGACATATAAGCCTAATTCTTATTGAAGCATAAAATCCATTTGAGCTTGCTTCTAACATAAATTAAATTACTCATGGGCTTAAGTAAACAATCGATAAAAGATTCATATTTAACACTTCAGTGTTAAATTCTCCACAATAAATTAATGGACTCAAAATATATTTTGAGTGCATCATCTATAAAAATAAATCATCACATATATAAATTATCAAATTCATATAAGTTCGTATTTTATTAATGGATGCTGAACCCTAATTACCATAATCAATCCTTAAATCAGTAATTAAAAGTATATAATCCTTAATAAAAAGTCGGGTCATTACATGATGGGTGACCGAGAAATCGCGGCTATGTTTTCGTTTAAGTTTGGTGAGCGATGGATCGGAGAGTGGCGGAGATGGAGTCTGCGAGAGAGAAGAGGGTTGATGAGAACGGTTTTGCAAATTTTGGGGATTTTTTAATTCTAATGAATCGTGTGAGAGATAGTCATGCTTAATGAACCGTGTGAAAGAATGTGGGGGAGAGAAAATATGGCGCTAAAAAATTAGCGTTAAACTGTGCTTTTATATTATATATAGATTTCTCCTTCATCTCAGTTTGTTTTTTTCTATGTGTAAATGCATACATATATGTTTGTCTGTAATTTTTGATACATCGGTTGTAACACCCCGTACCTTTCCTTATGTTAGAAGATAGTGTTTTAACACTACAAAGAGTACTGAGATGTCGAGAGGCGAGATTATAGAGTTATAAGTGGACAAACCAATGATGGAGTTAGAGTGATGAGATTTGAGAAACGAGTCGAGCTATAGATGTTGACTGATTTGAGTTGAGAATTTATTTTATTTCCGACTATCGGGAATAGAATTTCCAGAGACCGAGTTATAAGAGATTGATTGTCCTATTAAGAAAATAGGAATAATGAGTTTAACATAGAGTCGAGGAAGAGAGGAAGTTATCGATGGATGGTAAAATGAATAAGATTGAGAACGATGTTAGAGATGAGATGAAAGACGAGAGATAGAGTTGTAGTAGTGATCGAAAATCACTATAAAGAGGATTAAGCTAGAATGATGATTTGAGTAATGACGAGTGATGGTCCGTTTTAACGTGACAATTTTATGAGTCAATTGTTTGATGTTATATGACTTATATGTTATGTGCGCACTTATATTATTTGAGTCAGTATGATTTTCGAAACCATGACTTATGATTTTTATTGCCGTCGCACATTCCTACACACTCAAACAATATTTTAATCCTTTTTCCCACATGTGGATAATTGGCGGATGAGACTTGCTGCTAAGGGGGAGACAATTCACTATTTGAGCATTTAATGCTACTTATCCGATGGAATAAGAATCTTGCTAAAACCGAAGAGCCTCTCTCTCTTTCAGTCATTTCTCATCATTTTTGGCTCTTCACCTTCTTCTCTCTCTCCCTTACGCCATTTCTTCTCTCCTCCATGGGAGACTAAGTTCGAAGCTTCACCAATCACAACTGAGACAGAATACTCCGATAAATCTAGCCTTAAACACTTTCCATGCTTGTTTCAAGAAGATTTGTTGAGTTCTAACCGGAAGAATCGGGAAAAGACGCCTTTTCCTTGAAACTCTTTGAGTAAGTGTTCTGCTTTTTGGAGTCTAGACTTGTTGTGAGAAGTATGTGGTGATTTATGTGAGTATTAAGATGTTTGAAGCATGAGAAACTTCCCCTGCTCCTTTTTCTTCGTTTTCGAAAAACTTGGGTTCGTCCCCTCTGAAAAATGTTTCTTTCTTAAAACCGAGATGAAATGGGTATTATGTGGATTTCTGTGTGTTATGTGATGTTTTGAAGTGATTAACGTGTATTTTGCAAAACCGAGTCTTGAGCATGAGTTTTTGCAAAACTGAGTCTGGAGGAAGAGTTTTTACAAAACGAGTTGATGAATGATTTTGGGGGAAATTTGTAAGTTTATGCCTTGAATGATGTTCTGATGTTGAGCATGAACGTATGAAGTGATTTACGTGATTTTGATGATTTTAGAGTTGAAGAGTTCGTGAGTGAATTATGTTGATGCATGATAAGTTTTGATAATTGAGAGCGTCTGATGATTTTTGTGATGGGAAAAGTTGATGAAGTTTAGAGTTGCTCTTGACTGCGTCGTTCTGTCTTGAGTCTTGCTTTACTCAGCCGAGAAGTCATTCCTCTGCTCTGGCTTTTTGGATTCCTCTGATGTTTGATTTCTCGGAACCGAGAAGTCTTTTTCCCCGCTGATGCCAGAGAAGTCTTTTTCCCCGCTGATGCCAGAGAAGTCATTTCCCCGCTGCCCTGCCAGCGAGTTGGATTCCTCTGACGTTTGATCCCTCTGAATCGATTCCTCTAAGTTCGATTCCTCTGACGTTGATTCCTCTGAATTCGATTCCTCTGACGTTGATTCCTCTGAAATCGATTCCTCTGAATTCGATTCCTCTGACGTTGATTCCTCTGAAATCGATTCCTCTGAAATCGATTCCTCTGAAATCGATTCCTCTGAAATCGATTCCTCTGAAATCGAATCCTCTGATGATTGAGTCCTCTGAGTTTGGAGTCCTCTGGAGTTTGAGTCCTCTAGAGTTTGAGTCGCTGCCCGGGCAAGTTGATTCCTCTGCCCTGGCGAGCATTTTCTCCGCTGTTTCGCCGAGCTGCTCCGTTCAGCCCGGCTGAGTTTTTCCACCCTGACCACCGAGCATTCCTCTGCTCTGGTCTCCGAGTTAACTTGTGATTGTTTATATGTGAAGTTGTATGCTTATGTGTTTATGTGTGCCTATGTGCTTGTTTGCTGAGTATGGTCCGAGTTGAGAGTTAAATCGAGATTAAGACGTGAAAATCCTTGGAAGTTGAGTATACCTAGGGATTTAGTTTTACTGGGTAATTAGATGTTGAGCGAGAAGTCGTTGATTGAGACGAGTTGGATTTTAGTATGAGTTCTAACTGAGATTTGTTTTATCACATGAACTTCGTGATGATGCTTGATGATTTATGAAGACCCGAGTGAGACGAAGAAGTAAGTCACCTGTTCCTATCCGAGCTTAAGCGAAGGACTCCAGGTGGGCAATATTTTGAGTATATGTTTATCATATGAGCTTCCTGAAATAAAATGATGATATTTACGAGTTTATCAAATCTTGAGTTAAATGATGTTTAAAAACTGTTTGACTTGCCAAATTTAATGTTGAGCTTGTATGTTACCCTCTACTGATGAGACGAATTCGGATCCTGCCGCAAGCGGGGTTGTGTACACAGAGGTGACTGTGAGCCGTCTTCGGGTCGGCCAGTCACGGTACTTGAGAGGGAGGCCTACTTCTCAGTACCGATAAAATGATAAGTTGTAGATGTGGTACATGCATGATGAATACTTTGATAGCGCTATCGTTTCTTTATGATGTTATGATTATGAAAACTGCATGCACAGATTCTTTGATGCTAACTTAATTCTGTGTATTGCTGATGTTATGGCAAGTTTCAAACATATAGCTCTAAGAGCACCTTTGATGTTTTTCTTCGGCGTTTGCCCACTGAGTATTATTACTCACGCCCTGCATATATTTCTGAATGTGCAGGCTAAGCTCCGGAGCGAGATTGGACTGGTGCTGGTGGGGACTGTTTCGTTGATGAAGTTTCCTTGCTGTTTTCCTTGATGTTAGAGTCTTAAGGACGATGTACCTTGATTTCCTTTTTATGATGATGAAACCTTAGTGAGATGATACACTAATCCTTTCAAATCAAGCAATATACTCGCAATTATATGTCTTCATACATATAATTGATACGCCTTTTGCTGCGGCACTCTTGATATTATAATTCCTTATGGAAAATAAGATGTACCTACTTTGTTTTTCTTCTTGAAATTCCTGATAGTCAAGAAGTTATATCATCGTTGATTTTTATACCCTTGAGTCGATTTATAATGTCTTGCCTTAGCATGTTTTGATGTAAGCTTCCGCGCCGATGTTCAGTTCAGTTGTGATGTCCTTTATTCATGTATTTTAGTCGTATCGATACTCGTACCCCACTATTACTAGTGTTTGGGAATCGGGCTGCGACAGAGTGGTATCAGAGCAGGTCGTCTGCTCTGAGTTAGTTGCTTGATTGAGTACTAGTCTAATTTGAGTTCTTTGACTAGTTTGAGTGAGAGTTCCTTTTGAAACGAAACCCCAGCACCCCATCTCCTCCGGCTTAATGAGGTAAGAAGTTGATGTTGTTACTTTTGCTTTTCTGATGAAAGATGAGTTTGATGCACTAATGAGTTATGTGTTGTTTTGATGACGGAATTGTTGAGATGATGAATTCTGATGTGAGAAAGTTGATGTGGAAGATGAGGAGAGATGTTGAAGCTAGTATAGCCGATACTCCGCCGTACCAAATGAAGATGAGATGCCGAGTTATATTGAGATAGCAATGCAGCGATGGTTCGAGGAGTACATCCCGGACGAGGATGACACGAATGTCAAGGATGAGCCGATCGATGATAGTGTGTATCGGATCGTAGAAGAGTACGAGGGAAAAGAGACGGAGCCGAGTGAGGATGCACCGACTGATGATGTTGGGAGTAGGATAATAGATGATGGCGATAACGAAGACGAGATGGGAGATTGATAGATGACGACCGAGACCAGCTAGAGAGGTATAGATATATCTATAGTGATGTATAGCTAATGAACATAGCTAGAAGCATAGTAAAGAACCTATATGACGCTTAGTCCCTATGATGATCGCATAGCGAGAGTATCATTATAGTATAGGGCGTTTTGATCAAGGAACCTTCGTACTTGAGTAAGACCTCAAAGGAGAGGCAAGTTTCCCTATTACATAGAGATGACGTTGATGACTAGAGAGCTTGATGTCGTATTAGAATTTTGAGATTGATGATTAGATGCAGGATGTTAGATGAACGATAAAGATGACGAGAGCCATGAGAATTCTATATGAAAGATATAGAACCGAGTTGAGACGTATATTTGAGTAGAGAAATAGAACTTGTATTTTTGAGATCACTTATGAGATATAGAAGCGAAGTGAGAAAAAGAGAATTAGTAATTTTGCCTTAACGAACGACTAGTTTCGAAGTCGATAGTATATAATTCTTTTCCTTTTATAGTATACCTCCGAGAAGAAGAAGGAACGGAAGGAACATAAATCGAGAAGAAGATGAAGAAGAGAAGCAGAGAGAGAAATAGTTGAGATAATGCGATAAGAGTTAAATTTTTTCATCGCGAGTTAAGAAACACGACCCTACTAGGGCGAACGTATTATGGAGATCTTATAGGATGCGTTGATACTTTTGACCAATTGTACTTCGTGATAGAGGTACTTTCACCGGGACCGCGTTTATTATCGCTAGAGTAATTACGAGAGTAGACTTATTGAGTCCCTATCCCGCTTGGTCGCTTTGAGATTTTTCTGCATCCATTTGAACTCCTACATGAGATGAACTATTTGCTATTGAGCAGATCCACTGTGTTCGAGCCTGAATCGTTTGTGTTGGAAATCTTTATCCCTTGTTTTAACAGTGGACAATTTATTCATTTTTCCACTTAGTGGATTGATTCTACTTCCAGTATTGGATTACCCCCATCATATCATATCTCAGTTTTTATCTGAGTTTCTGTTCTAGCCTTTGATCTTCCATTGATTATAACTTCTTCATTATCCTTGAGATAGCACTGGCTATTATGGAATTATTCCACTAATTGAGCTCGTCTTGTTCAAGATCAGACATTTCTATTCATTACATCCTAGTCCCTGCCACATCCGACAAGAGTTAGGAGTGTTTAGGTAGCTAGGATGGCGCAATAAGAAGAGTGTTTGGAAGAAAACACGAGTTATGGAAGAAGTCGTGGAATTTTATTTACGGGACGAGCAACTGTTAGATTATGGATTTTTCTTATGTTAGCCAAATGAAGAAAGCTAACCTTTTCAAGGATGAGAAGAAGTGATGCTAAGCCAGAATAGGCAATAGCAGATTTAAGGAGATCGAGATGACGGATTAGAACAGATGACGTTTTTCACGATAGCAGACTGAGATGACGACTAGTACGGAAGTAGAAATGGCATAGTGTTACGGGATGCTTTATTTCCGTTATGCCCTGCAAATTATGAGTTCTCGAAAGAGAAATTTTTCTTAGAGGTCTATACGACGATGACCAGAGAATCTTTATGCTTGAGTAGAGTTTTGAGCTGATGATTACGACGATAGACATGAAATGTGTCTCTGATGTTGAGTTACGAGAATTGAGGAAATAGTATGATGTTGAGTAAGAGTTTTATGACTCATGAGTTATGAGAATTAGTTCTAAGGTTGATGTATGTCCCCTTAGGCTTTGCCGAGAAAGAGAAACCGATTGAAGAAAGAAATAGAGTTGATGATATGAGATAAGGCAATAAAATCGTAGCTGAATACGAACGTCAGTTTCGCGATTTGGATCGGTATGCCATATATCGAGAAGAGATGAATTAGAAGATGTTAGAATTGTTTCGAGCAGGCTTGAGATAAGAAGTACGAGACGACTAAACAAGTCAGAGCGCGAGTCGTGCACTGAAGCACTAAATAGAGCATGGGATATAGAACGGGCAATGCAGCCAGAGAAGGCGATTTGAGCTCCAGCACCTCAAAAAGATTAAGAGCACTCGAATGTGCGATCCACCTTTATAGACGAGAGCATGAAGAAAAGAGAACATGGGATGACTGAAGTCAAGATCCCAAGAAGCCGTGGCAGAGTTAGAATGCGCCACCGTAATATCAGAATTGAGACAAACGGCCTTAGGATGGCCCAACTGCCCCAGCAGCAGTAAACCTTTAAGAATCACGATGGATGTTGCCTTGTCGAAGAGCAATAAATTACATTGAGATAATGTAAGATGAGACGGAATAGCTGTTACACCTGCGGAAGGGTCGAGCACTACTCAACTAGTGCCAGAATCGTCAGCAAAGTGGAAGCGGAAGAACGACCGAGTCAGTTTCGGCAGCAACTCAAAAGCGATGGAAAGAGTCCTACCGCTATCGCCGCCACTGCGACAACAGCCAGCCTTTCGACCACGCCAGTCAAGAAGGCAACCACCAGCCCCGCAGGCGAATCGACCTCGTCACCAGAGACTGTTCGCGTTTGAGCAGAAAGCACCAGACAAGAATAGAAGATTTTTGTCAGAGATAGACGAATTGAAAGATATGCCCATCGTATTCTGTTCGACACCGAACGAGGAGTCTGTTTCACAACCTCTAAAGAGTAATCGCACCCATAGGCTGAACCACTACGGTTTCATCCGCGTGCCTGACTTAGAATTTGAGTTGAGATCGATTAAGTTCGAGGCGAGAAACCTAAGATTGATGCCTAAGTGGCATTTTGATATAATTTTGGAATGGATTGGTTAGAGGAAAACCATATGACGATACAAGACAAGGAGAGACGAATGACACCTCAATTTACAGGCCAAGAGCCTACCTCGTCTGTTGGCGTTGAGAGAAAAAGAAGAAGACGCCGATCATCTCGGCGCTGCAAGTAAGAAAGTTCTTGCGAAGAATGGATACAACCGCGTACGTTGTATATCCGAGCCAGAGAGACGAAACCGAAGGAAACGTTGATGATGCCAGACGTGCGAGAGTATAAGGATGTTTTTCCCTAAGACCTTATTGGGGTTACCCCAGACCGACAGTTTGGGTTACGATGATGTGGAGCCCTGCGCGTCACTGATGTCGAAAGCGCTATACAGAATGGCCCCATCGAGTTGCAAGAGTTGAGGCTGCAACTCCAAGGACTTTTAGATATAAGTTCTTTTGACCTAGTGTTTCCCCGAGGGAAGCACCAGTCCTGATGTTAAGAGAAAATGATGGAAGCTTGAGATTGTGTATCGATTATCAAGAGTTGAACAAAGTGACGATAAAGAATGAGTATCCATTACCCTGGATCGATAATCTGTTCGATCAACTGCAAAGAGCGAGCACTTGTTCGAAGTTTGAGTTGTGAACGAGATACCACCAGTTGAAGATACGAGTGGGAGATATTTCCAGAGATGACATCTCGTATGAGACATAGACACCATGAGTTTATAGTAATATGCCTTTCAACCGATGAATGACCCGACGGTATTCATGGATCTCATGAATCGCGTTTTTCACGAATACTTAGATAAGTTCGTGTTAGTCTCCATAGACGATGTCCCGACTTACTCGAAGAGTAAACGAGAACACGGAGAGCGTTCGATGATCGTGTTGAAAAGATTACGAGCTGAGAAGTTAGATGCGAATCTTGGACTTGAAGGAGTCAAGATCGGTTGGCAAAACGTTGTGAATGGAGTTTTTAAGAGCTACAGAAGAGACTTAGTACGCGTTTTTGCATTGATGCAACGAAGGATGGTCTAGGATGTGCGCTGATGCAAGGGAGAAAATATATCTTATCTTTCGATAAGTTTGAAGCCGAGCTCCGCTCGGGAAGCAAAGCTAAGGTTGAGCTCTGCTTTGATCTGACGACAGAGCTGAAAGCATTCCTCTGCACTCGCACTAATTTCTCTGACCGGTGCGGGACTGATTTTAGAAAGGAGGGAGTTAAAGAAAATGGAGACCCCACGAGAGGAAGTAACTAACGCAAGAGTTAGATTTAGCAGCCGTAGTGCATGCTTTGAAGATTGTTCGCTATTATTTTCACCACGCCGCAAGTATACGGTGTAGTTGCAACATAGGGAAGCAAGGTCGTATCCCACAAGGATTGGTGAATTCAAACTTCTAAATATTATTAATAAGTTGTTTTCAATCTATTTAGACAAACCAAAGATGAAGAGATATTGAGAACTAAAACAAAGCTAAATAAAGCAAGTAAATAAAATAACAACAAGATAAACTTAGTTAATAAATTGGGGAATGACTCGAATGAAAGTTATCCTAGGGACTAGATTTCGATGGATCGTAATGAACTTCAATCTAAATCAATATAAATCTTGATATGGCCTACTTATCTAGGGCGATCTCCCCACTAGTTTTTAGCCCCCTCCCGGACGACTAAAACAGTAGATTACGGGTCATAATTGCCGTCCCCGGTCAATTTCTAACCTATAACTCCCAAGAGCACAAAAGATCAACAAGCCCTCACCCACCTCTCAACCTCCCGGTTTATTGAGATGATATGTATCAAACTCCTAATCTATTATAATTATCCTCTCCCGATTCAAATCACAAATTAGAAATGCACAAAAGGTGGCCAACCAATCATACAAGAGATAAATCTAGGACTTGAAAAGATAACAATAAGCACAATCAAGATATATATTGAACAAAGAAATCAATCCATTACAAATCCATCTAATCTAATCCCTAAGATAAGAGATTTTAGCCAAGCATATTCATAATAAAAGCAAATCTCAAGTCATAAGAAAACATAAATAAAGATATAGAGAGATAGAGATTCATAGACAAATCCTATAATCTTGATCTTCAATCATGTAGTCTTGATGAACTCCTTTCCAAGTCTTCCCATTCTTTATTTGATTTTGGTGTTGTTTTTGTGTGTGGAAGAGAGAAAAAATGGTAGAGAATGGAGGCTAGGGTTTGGGATTGGAGAGTTGGGGAAGATGAAGTGGGTGTGTGTGGTGAATGATTGGGGAAAGGAAGAGAAAAATGGAGTTTTGAGGCTAAAATCGCGTTTGGGGTCCATTTGGGGGAGCCCCGCCCTTTTCCCGCGGTCACGGCCCGCGTCCGCGGCCTTCAAACGTGGGGGATGCTCAGGGGACCCGCGGTCCCGCCCCGCGGCCGCGGGTGTCTCCTGAGTCGGGAACAGCTGACCCGCGGTCTTACCCCGCGGCCGCGGGTGGTGACCGCGGGGTACTGGGCGTTTTGCACAGTCCGCTCGTTTTGCTACGTTCTCCCTCGTCCGGACTCGGATTTGGTCGTCGTTTGCGCTCACGGATTCCTCTCGAGACGTACTTCGATATCATGTCTTCAAAATCCTCCAATTAATTCTTGATTTTCCCTGAAATCACTCCAAAACTACACCAAGGAATTAAAAACTCAACAAAACTCAAAATTGGGATACAAACACATATTAGCAATCAATTCATGGGGGAAAATGACAACAATTCATCCGATATTGAGGTACGAAAACCATGTTTGTCAACCCCCCCAAACTTAAAGCGTTGTTTGTCCTCAAACAACAAAGAGAAGAGAAATAAAAGATAACAAACATGTGAGAATGAATTGGTGTCATTTCAAGGGCTTCAATTTTTTCAAAATATTTCACTAGTGTATCACAAGTAGATATGCATTTCAAGAAGTCACAAGTGATAGTAAGTTCAACATTATAGCCTCCACGCTTGAATCCTCACAAGGTGAATGTTTCAATGATGCACTCGACTCTCAAGTGTTTAGAATGGACGTGTTTACACTCAATTCGAAACAATGCATGCAATCTACCATAGGCTTGCCATTTGTCCTAACTCTCTATGCTTCAATGTGTTATAAATAGAGATCAAAAAGGGCTTTCATTGGGTTGTAATGAGGGTTCTTTGGTAAGGTGAGTAGTTTTTTAGGCAAAGTGACTCATCCCACAATCCATCAATCACAATGAACAAATCAACTTCACCATTTCTCTTATCAATCAAAAACCAAAATCCCTATATTTCATCTTTTCATCCTTAGTGATATCTATCATGGCTATGATTCAAAAGGCAAATCACTCCCCTTTATGCTCTTTTATTCACATTCATTTTCATTTCTTTTTCTTTTTGAGCTCATAGGGGATTAGTGATTTTCACACAATCAAAGCTTGATAAGCAATTTCAATCATTTCCCAAACTTTTTTCTTCATCAAAGCAACCACTAACACTCTAAGTTCTACCCCTTTATCATTGGTTCATTCAAAGAAAGGCTACAAGGCACAAAAGGGGGTAAACTAGGATCATATGAGAATTTGGCACAATTGGGGTCAAGTGGCTAACAAAGATGGCCTTAAATCACTTCAATATTAACAACACATCTACTTTTATTTTCAAGAGAGGAATCATGGCAAGTTCTAGAGATCAACACACATGCTCAAACGATTTACACTCAAGAACAAAATGAGATTGTAAATGTATGACAATCAAAGGCTCAATTCTCACAAGCTCATTTTCGTTTTCAAGTTCTTGGAGGTACAACATTTAGCTCATTTGTCACAAGTTCAAACTCTACATGCAAAATCAACAAGTGAAACACAACAAATTCTTTTCAAAAACAACATTCATATCATAAGCCCAACACACATTTCATCCAACTCATGTTTTTCAACAATCAAGCTCAAAAATAAAAGACAAGGAAAAGCTCAAAAACATAGACAAAACTAATTATTGTAAAATAACTAAACTAAAGTAACTAAACAAGAAAAAAAATAAAATAAATAAACAACGGATAAATGAGATAAGTAACCCGTCTTCACCCTCCCCCCAAACTTATTTCACACAAAGGAGAAATAAATTTGGACGAAGAAGAAGAAAATGGCTACTTGTCTCGTACTCACAAGGAAGGTGGAGGCTTAGGCGGTGGCCATTTCTCATCAAATTTGTATGCTCCATCCACCGCGACCCAAAAATATGGTGGCTTTGCAATTCTTGAGACATCACGGGCGTCATGGTAATCTCGTTCACCATCTAAAGTACCACAACACTCAAACAATTCCTTATTAGATAAATCAAAATGAAATCAAAAGATGAAGATAAATAAAAGTGAAAGAAGCAAGCCTTCATAGAATCGCCCGTGTCGAGGTAAGGATCGACAAAATTT